>NW_024343733.1:3804482-3970063 GCF_902729225.1 Pteropus medius | reverse complement strand
TTTTTTTTTTTTTTTTTTTTTAACTCAGAAGTGCAGAGGTATGGTGACATGCCGAAAGTGGCGTTGGAAGTCATTGGTGGAAATGATCTCAGACTCTCCCATCAAGATGAGCTTGAGTTTGCAACTGGCACCATCTTGCTTGTGAGGCTAACACAGTTATGTAATTTTCATGTGCTGAATGAGGTCATCCCTTAGCTCCCTAAATTGATAGCATAGAATGTACAGATGCATCCTTTAAGATGTCCGTGGAATATCTGTGGTCCCTTCAGCTATTTCCCTTTGCAAGTTTGTGTTATGAAAGCTAAAGCATGGAGGCGTAGGTGGTGGTGGTAGAGGATGACCATTATCCGCATTTTACACATGGGGAGACGGAGGCACAGAGAGAGTAAGTAACCTGCTTAAGCTAGTAAGTGGTGGAGTTGTGATACACACCTGGAATCTTGACTCCAGAGCCTATGCTTTTAACCTCTTCTCTGTAATGCCTCCTAATCCAGAAATAAAATTCCTTAACATAGGGACTTAGACTATATATCCTTCTACTCTTACTGCAGAGATTTACAGATGGTATGGGCTCTCTGCATATTTAGTTTTTGTTTTGAATACACAGATAGGGATTAAGGGGTATGACGACTGGATCTTTGTCTTTCCCTACTTTCCTAGAACTAGCTGATAAGTCTAAGTCATAAGAACTACCTTTTGCTGCCCATGCTGGAGCTAGGGGCAGACCTAAGTTATTACTCTCAGGGCACAGATACATGCTCACCAGGAGCTCTGGAGTGCACAAGCTTCAATAGTAATTAATCTACAACCTATTTGTACTGGATGTACTTCCATAATGTCTATACTTTTCCTTCCTTTGTTTTCCTTTATTCAGCCATAACACAAATGTGTGGTCCCTAGGAATATCAGCTAATGGCAGGCAGTATGAGGTCATTCAAAATGGTACCTGGGGATAGTGAATAGGGTGGGGCAGGAACTGAATAGGATCAATTGACTTCAGTTCAATAAATAATTACTGTGCACCAATGATGGGCCAGATGCTGTGCTCACCATTCAGGATCTAGGGACCCGTGGGACTAGCTGTGGCTCTCAGGCAGCTTGAATATAACAGTGGCAGTTCTGTAAAAGGAAGGAGCTTTCAGACATGGGTTTAAATCCCAGTGCCCTTATCATTAACCAGCTGACCAACTTTGAGCAAGTTTCTTAACCTCTCTGACCCTTAATTTTCTCATCTCTAAAGTAAGAATAATAATACCTTCATTAAAGAGCAACTGTGATAAATGAAAGAAGACAGATATAAAAGATTACATACCGTACAATTACATTTGTATGAAATGTCCAGAAAAGGCAAATATATAGAGACAGAGGGTAGATTAGTGGTTGCTTAGGGCTGTGTATGGGAACAGGAAGTGCCACAAATGGGCAAAAATGTCTACCGAAGTGATGGAAATGTTCTAAAATTGGATTGTGATGATGATCACAACTCTGTAAATTTACTAAAAGTCATTGAACTGTAGACTCAAAATGAGTGAATTTTACAATATGCAAATTATACCTCAATAAAGCATTTTTTTTAAAAAAAAAATCAGTTCTGGGGCTCAAGCGAGATGATAAATTGGCATCCCTAAGGACGTTATGACACACTGTACATGTGTGCATTATCATTAGAATTTTCAAAATTGGGAGTTCACTGTTCTCTGAGAACAAACAGCTATACACAGCAAATATTGCTGGGACAGAGCAGATGCATCAGCTTGGTAGCCTGGTGGTTTAGCAGACATCATTGTAGTAATTCAATAAAAACTGTAAGTTGTCAGTTTCTTAAAGGGAGAGGCGGGTATTGGATCTGTGTCTCCATAGGGGCCCTGCAGAAATTTCTGCATCCAGCAACGCTGAGTCGTTTGTTTGTGGACCACTCCTCCTGCCAAGAATAATGAAAATGCTGGACGAGATATTTTTGAAAATATATTTAAAGGCATGAGCAAGCTACTCAGTTAATGAGGATCCCAGAAAGAAAAGAGGCACAGAGAAGCTAACCCAAAGTTCAGTGCTGCCTTTCCCCTCAAGATTTTGGCTAATTCCAAAATGGCAGCTGAGAGATTGAGAACTGAGAGCTTCCTGCACCTCGTGGAGCCGAGGAACAAAAATTGGAGCTCAAGACAAATAGAAGGGGACTCTGGTAAATACCACTGTGTGCAGTAGGGACCCACGGGGCTACATTCTAGGAGTTTACCCACTAGAAATAGACCAGTGCTTATAAAAGTAAAGCCAAGCTTCAAATCTGCTCAGTTCCTGATTGGATTAATGTGATTTGCCCCTCTCTTAACTGCCTGCCAAGAGCAAAATTTCAGTCCTCTCTGGAGAAAGATAACATTAACCAGAAACTCAAATTATCTCAATTTTCATACACAATTTTGGGAATTCAACAAAACAATTACCAGGCATATTAGGAGGCCAAACCACATAACTTAAAACCAGAAGAAAAAGATGGATCCAGAGGAGACTTTATCTTTTATTTTGTCCTGATTTAATTTCTTAATTCAGAGGCTTTGGGATTTGCTAGAATTAGGAATTGTCTTCCCAACTGGTCTAGGCGTAATTTAGATTTAAAAAAAAAATAAGAAGAATAACACTGTTGAGGCATAATAAATTCCCCCATTTAAGTTTACTGTTGGATGGGTTTTGACAAGTGTATACACCTGTGTAACTGCCATCACAGTGAAGATACAGAACATTTTCAGTGCCCCCAAAAGTTCTCTCTTATCTCTCTGTCCCACAGTCCTATCAACCACTTATTTTCTCTCCGTCACTATAGATTATTTGACATTTTCCAGAGTTTCATAAAAATTAATTCATACAGCATGTACTCTTTTGTGTTTGGCTCCTTTCACTCAGCACAATGTTTTTGAAATTCATCTATGTTGTTGCAGTTATCGGTGTTTTTTGTTTTTTTTTTTAATTGCTTGTATTTCATTGTAAGTCGTGGACTTTAATAACTATGATTAAGATGTATAAGACACTAGATGACAAGGTGGAAATTTTCAGCAGTGATCTGGAAACTGTAGAAAAGTCAAATGGAGGTTATAGAACTGAGAAATATAGTAGCTGATATTAGTAATTTAATATATGGATTTAACATCAAAGTAGATGCATTTGAGGAGAGAATTAGTGAACTGAAAGATGGGTCAGAAGAAGATACCCCGACGGAAGCACAAAGGAAAAATAAAGATAGAAAATACTGAAAAGAGTTTGCGTGAGACACATGGGGCATCCTGAAATGATGGTCTAATGCATTTGTAATTAGGACTCCAGAGGGGGAGGAGATAAATAAAGGGACAAAAACTAAATTTGAAAGGAAAAGGACAGAGAATTTTTCAAAACTGACAAAAGTCAAGCTATAGCTTCGTTCCAAACAGAATGAATACAAAGAAAACTACACCCGAGCACATCTTAATAAAATCGCCAAGCCCCAGTGGGCTACATCATCAGTTTCTACTTCACGAAGAGCTCTCAGCCATTATCCATGTAGGCACGTGGGAATGAATGAATGGATGAATGAATGAATGAACGACGAACGAATGAAATAAAGGAGGGAAGGAATTTAAAATGGAAGAAAGATGAGTCATGGAGCCCAGCTTGCTTTCCCCAATTTGCCAGGTGTTGCAAGTTGTTTTCTGGGAAGAAAAATCTGAGATGGGAATTAACAGGACGTTTATCAGGGAGCAAAACTCTTGGAATTAAGAGCAGTAGGGGAGTAGAGGAAGCAAACTTGGACAGAAGAAGCGTGGCCGTGATACAGTCTCAGTAGCAAACTCACTGAGCCTCACAACGGCGCTCAGGAGCTGAGCTGGCCATGCAGAGTTGTTCTGAATTGGAACAAAGGCCCAGGTATTTATATTACTTCACTGTCTTAAGCAATGGACTGTTCTCAGGGAGAGGGTGTGGCTTTGAGCAAAGCTGCTTTCTTTAGTCAAAAGAAGTTTCTGGGAGGAAAGGGTATTTACATCACAGTGTCCATTAGCTCTCTGATCCTTCCTTCCCTTTTCCTCAGAGAAAAGAACAAGCATGGGAACCAGCACCCCAATTTCTGTAGCCTTCTGGAATTTGCCACTTCTTTAACACCCATCTAAAATAACTTAAGCTCTCATACTGTGTAAATGAAGAAAATGCATTTTCCTCCTGAGACATGGGGCTTGGAGGTTACTTACCTATTTATTTTTGCTGACACTTTTCTTCTTTTTTCCTCCCAAATTTGCTTATTTAATGATTTGTCATTATTAAAATATTTATAAAATATTTTTGAGGCACTGTACTAGGCACTGAATTTCTTCCTCCTTAAAATCTGTGTTATCTGTTGATAAATGCAAATTATCTCAAAACTCAGTGGCTTAAAACAACATATCTTTATTATCTTACAGTTCTGTAAGTGATTTTGAAGTAGCTTAGCTGGGTAGTTTTGGATAAGGGTCTCTCATGAGAGTACATTCCAGATGGTTTTTTGGGGGATGGGGGCGGCAGTCTCATCTGAAGGCCTAACTGAGGCGATCGGTCCATTGGGGCTGTAATAACACAATACCACAGACTAAGTAGTTTATAAACAACGGGTATTTAGTTCTCACAGTTCCGGAAGCTGGAAGTCTAGGATCATGGTGCCAACACAGTCATATGAGGGCCTTCTTCTTGGTTCATAGCCAGTACCTTCTCGCCGTGTTCTCTCGTGCTGGAAGGCTCCAGGGATCTCTCTCTGGTGCTCTTTTTATAGGGCGCTAATCCCACTCATGAGGGCTCGACTTAGTACTTCCCAAAGGCTTCACCTACTAAAACCATCACCTTTTGGAGGTTAGGATTTCACTGCATGAATTTGGGGAGGGAGGCGGGACACATTCAGATCATAACAGAGGCTGAAGGATCCATGTCCAAGACGGTGTACTCCCATGGCTAGTAAGTTGGCACTGGCTTTGGCAGGAGGCCTCCATTCCTCCCCACGCGAATCTTTCTGTAGGGCTGCTTTTTGGCGTCCTCATGCAGTGGCTCTCCTAGTTTCACTGGAGCTAGGCACCTTCTCCCCACATTGCATTGGTCTCTCCAGTCTGCTTTGTCCCAAGGTGGACATCATCAGAAGCTGATGCTTTACTGAAGACTGAAGACTTGGCAAGAGCAGGGTAATGGAGGAGACGGAGGGGGAGTAGCAAGGAAGAGCAAAGCATTTGACATTGGTGTGCCGATGTCACTGTCCCCGAAGGCCTTGGGTCATTGGGCAAGATTGAACTCCTGAGCCTGAGGTCCTCCAGTGTCTTTAAAACTCAACAGGTTCTTCTAGGCATAAATGAAATATGATGCCCATTGGGGTGTATGTAACTGGAGAGAAGGGAACATACTTTCTCAGCGCTCTGGGTGCGTCTCACCAGAAGAGAGTGGTGGTTGGTCACCCCTACTATTACTCCAAGCTTCTTTTACCCATAGCAGGTAGACTGGAGTGGGGGACACTTGAGAGTCCAAGGGTACCATAGGTATCCCCAGTGTGTATGTTAGCATGGGAGGAAAAGAGAACTAAATAGATTTCCTTTTTAAGAGAAATTTTGTCTTAACTGCAACCACTAGTATCAAATTCAGGCCGGATCTTAGCATATCGAAAAAGATGTCAGGACAGGAAACAGAGAAAAGTCTTTCCACACTCACATTTTAAATAGAGAGATAACGCTTAGAGAATATCAAAGTAAATTTCAGAGGCAGTGGTGACATTTCCAGAATAAACATTAGTTAAACACTTATGAATGACCGTCAAAATTATTTCACGGGTGTAAATTAAAAGTCAGTCCTGTAATGTTGATTCATTTTCTTCTCCCCAAGTTGCCACAGTTTAACGCACAAAAGTAAGACAGGAAGATATTAAGGGACCTTTCTCCACATGGAGATGTCAATGGCCTTTCCTTTTATCTCCTGTTAGGTTCCTTTTTGATGGGATCAATCATTTACTCCTAATAGCAATATTAAGGTCACATTTCTTCATATAATGAACTAGGGTTCTGAGCAGCCCACCCAGAGAGATGTATTCTAGAGAGTTTCCGAGTATTTTTTTTAATCTAGCCTGAACAAGTCCAGTCTATGCTTAATTATCCGTTTGTGCACTTGCTTCTGTGTGTCTTATCATTAGAACAAGTTTTCTCTAGATTTTTACAACTTAATTTTTAATCAAAAAGCAATTTATGCTTATTGCAATAAATTTAAACAATAACGTATATGAAGTAAAAAGGACAGCTCCCACCACCAGAATCTAGAATATGTCCATTTAATCCAATCTAAATGTATATCCTTCCTGAATATTTTTCTATACATCTAGTGCTATTCTGTTTTTAAATTTAATTAAATGTGTGTTTTTCTATACCTTGCATATTTTCATTTAATGCAGCACTCCCCAACCTTTTTGGCACCAGGGACCAGTACTCTTATGAGAATCTAATGCCTAATGACCTGAGGTGGAGCTGAGTTGGTGATGCTAGCGCTGGGGAGTGGCTGCAAATACAGGTGAAGCTTCGCTCGCTCGCCCATTGATGGCTCACTTCTTCCTGTGTGGCCTAGTTCCTAACAGGCCACGAACCAGTACCTGTCCACAGCCCGAGATTTGGGGACCCCTGACTTAATGTATATGAAAGACATCTTTTCATATTAGAACATATATGTTTATGGCATGAATGGTATTAATATTTCGTACTTTGGGTACACCGTAATTTATTTACTCATTTCCATATTTTATTTAACTTTTCTCTGTGTCAGTGCCACAATGTTTTGTATGTAGGTCTCTGAGCAAAATGCTAGCTGTTTTAGTCTGCCTCAGAACATGGAGCCTGAGGCAAGGATTAAGTGCTGATGCTTTATTTGGGAGGTGCAACCCCAGGCCACTAAGAGTGAGGGGTAAGGGAAGTGAGACAGGGAAGAAGAAGCAGTGGATGGTGATGCATTACAACCTGGCCACTGATTCCTTGTGAGTCACAAAGAGACACAGCCATCATTCAGCAGGTGCATCTATCTGCTCTTCCCCATGGGACGTGCTAGGACAGTCAGCATGGAGAAACTATGCCTCAAGAAAAGTCCATGGAAGAGAGGAAGGAGGAGAGAATGGATCTGCCCAGCTGCTTCTCACAGTCTGTCTTCAGTGGTCACGGTTCACCCCACAGTGCATTAATTCTCCCGTACTTCTAGGTTGTGTCATCCAGCCCATTTGGCAGACCCCAAAACTCGTGGCTTAGTGTCTCATCTGAGAACAGTGTGGGGGGTTCCAGAGACTCTGGATGTGCCATTGATGAGACTCATGTAGCTAAACCGCACGGGCCACATGGAATCAGTCTGCAGTCTGGCAGCTGAGGCAGAACAAGCAACTGAGGGTTCAGGAGGCAGTGAGGCTAGGAGAATTTGGGGAGGCCAGTGAGATGCATGTGATAAACTAGTAATTCTGTAAGATATATTTTTAGAAGTAGGATTTTTAGGTCAAAGGATGTGCGCGTATAGAATTTTGATGGATTCCAACAAATTGCTTTCCAAGAAGGTCCCACTGATTTGCAGGCCCACCAAGAGAGAGCACCAGAGCCATTTCCTATACCTTCACCAATCCTGGATACTGTCAGTGTTCACCAAGGTTTTCCTACTCGATTGGTGAAAATTGGTTTTGCTTTAATATGCAATTGTGTAATTATTAATAATTAATTATTAATTAAAATATAATGAAATATAATTTAATTATATTTTATCAATGTATTGGCCATTGGATTTTCTTCTGTGAATTTGTCACTCATATGTCTTAGAACAAGTTAAATTTTCTGTTTTCTAGCAAGCTACTGGGCGCTTTTTCTGGGGAGTACAAAGGCATTTAAGTGTTGTCCTGAGCGATCCTAGAGTAAGGAAACTTTTTGCCAAAAAGAATTGCATCGTTCCTTCCAAAATCAACACCGATGTGAGTTTTTTTTTTATTTTTTTAATTATGGTAAAATATACATAACATAAAACTTACCATTTTAACCATTTTTAAATGTACGGTTCTGTAACATTAAGTACCCCCATGGTTTTGTGCAACCATCACCACCATCCATCTCTAGAACTTTTCATCTTCTCAAACCGAAACTCTGTACCCATTAAACACTAACTCCCCATTCCCTGACAACCAGCATTCTCTCTGTGTCTCTATGAGTTTGACTACTTTAAGTACCTCATATCAGTGGAATCATAACATTATCTGTCCTTTTGTGGCTGGCTTTTTTCACTTAGCATAATGTCTTCAAGGTTTATTCATGGTATAGCGTGCGTCTGAATTTCCCTCCATTTTAAGGCTGCATTCAAATGGGATTTTGAATTGTCACTGGTTAGGATTACCCGTAATTCTCCATTAGACCGTGGGTTTTGGAAATGGCAATTAGAAGAGGCTTCAGATTCTAACTCGAGTTCAGCGTCATTTCTGCTCAGCCCCTGTTCTTGGCCAAATCATGAATTATGGCTCCCAGGTCCCCAAGTGTCCACTTAATTTTCTCTCAGGTCCCTCTCTGCTCAGGCGAGCCTGAGGAAGCTCCATTTAAAAGCTCACTCCATGCCATGAATCTTATTCACTCTGCCCACACCCCTGTTTTCTGATAGCAGGTAGTTTCAATGGGAAAATAGATACGTGTGTGTGTATGTGTGTGTGTGTGTGTGGTGTGTGTGTGTGTGTGGTGTGTGTGCGTGCATGCATCTTTTCAAATACTGACAGATTTGTCAAGTTCAGGTACACACTTTAACAGGGACCATATGCTAACCCTGGCCTTGCCACACCCTGTGTGATCTTTTAAGCTATCTTTGGTAAATCAGAGCCAAGTCAAGATTGCTCAAGCTTCCCTTTGAGGCCACCCCACCCCTACCAGGGACTCATGCCTCTTCCACGTTTCCTTCATTGCACATCTCCAACCCACGTGTGATGCTGAGGGTAGGAAGAGAGGTGATTTTTTGGGTTCTTTAAAAGAATTGCTTCAATAGTATTTATTTTTTACAGAATGCTAACAATTGTCTATAGCAGAACTAATTTCACTACTTAGAGTTTTTATTAATATTTTGAAGTGTGTTTCCATCTATCTGTCTGTGTATCTAGTTTGGAATGTGTGTGTGTGTGTGTGTGTGTGTGTGTGTTTTCTAATTGGGATCACTTTTAATGACTGCCTAATATCATAATATGTCCCGTGTTTTATTTGGCTTGTTTTCCAATCTGGGAGCATTCTAAGTAATTCTGCGATTGCAGAACAATCTACATAACTACAGACCTTGGTGTGCATCCATAATCATTTCTTTAGGTGGCAATTTCAGAAGAAGAATTTCTATGTCGTGGAGTGTGCATATTTATAAAGCTATTGAATTCTATTGCCAAATTACTCTATAAAAATTGTACTGATTTATATTCCCTAATAGCTAAAAATCTTCCTACCCTGGAGGCTGGGTAATATAGTAGAAAGAACACTGAGCAATAATATAAAAATGAGAAAAGCATTCAAGCAGTCTCTGCTCTGCCACTGTGCGGCCGGGTATGTCTGGGCATGTCACATCTCTCTCCCTTCCATGACTGTTTGTTCACATGGGCAACAAGGAAGTTGCGTTAGCTCAGGAATTGGCAAACTTTTTCCATAAAGGGCCAGATAGTAAACATTTTGGGTTTCGTGGGCCATATGGCAGTAGTTTTCAACTGGGGGTAATTTTTCACTCTCAGTATCTGGAGATACTGACAACTTTGGCTGTCACAAGTGGGAAGGGAGTGCCGTGGGCATCTAGTGGGTAGAGACCAGGGTTGCTGCTCAGCATTCTCCAATGCACAGGACAACCACAAAACATGATGCAGCCCCAAATGTCAGTGATGCTGCCATTGAGAAACGCTGCCATGTGGTCTCGGTCACTCCACAGTACCGTCACTGTAGTACAAAAGCAGCTGCCGACAATACAGAAGTGAATGGGTATGACGCTGAAATTTGAATTTCATGTAATTTTCACATGTCACAAAATATTCTCTAAATTGGTTTTCATTTAAAAGATTTGTTTAATTGAATTAAAAATGTTTAAAGTTATTTAAAAATGTAAAGATCACCCTTAGACTGAAGCCCTACAGGAACAGATGGTGAGCAGGATTTGGCTTTCAAGCCAGTTTGGTGAACTATACTACTTGGAGAGTCTTTCAGATGGAGGCCACAGATATTACTTATTGAGCATTTATTGTATGCCAGGCATCATCCATGGGTTGTTATCTTGTTTACTCTCATATCAGCCTCGTGGAAAGTTCCTATCCCCATTTTAAAGGTGAGGAACTTGAGCCCAGGAGAGATGCAGTCACCTGTTTGAGACCTCTCGGTTACAAAGTGGCAGAGCTGGGATTTGAACCCAGGTATGGTCTTTTCTGCAGCCGGGACATGAAATCAACAGGCCACCACCTGGCTCCAAAATTACATGCCTTGTCCCTAAGCCTGGATGTGTCTGTCTGAGGTTGGGACCAAGGTGAGAAGTGGCTATAAAGTGAGGGCATAGGGAATAATGGGGGCATGTGGAGGGGAAACATTGGGGAGAAAGCCTGGCTTCCTGTTGACAGGAGATAGAGGGAAGACTCCCTGGCTATGGGTGGCCTCCTAAGGTTCCCTGTTTTCCCTCAGTTTGCGCTTTTACTCCCCAGCCCTGCCCATCGCAGGCCTCACGGTGCTTCGCTGCATCAGTTAGCCTCCAGGCGTAGCTCCGTGCTGTTTCTCATGAGTGTGTCTTGACAGAGCCCCGTAACATCCAGCGTGTGCCTGAGGCACTTCCGCCTTCATGCGCCTCCACTTCCGCCATTAAAAAAGAATCAAAATTATATTTTGCGGCTACTTTGGCATCGAGACAACTATAATCCATGTGGGATTATTATTGACTCATTATTATTGACTCATTATTTACATGTTCATTTTTTTTTCCAATTTAAAAAGGAAAAATGGAAGAATTTTCATGGGCCCCCATAAGAATTGTGGGCTCATGACACTTCCTGTGCTGACTAGAGTGGCTGCGCTGATGCTGTTTTCCTCCCAATTCTGGGATCAAGTCGCAGCTGGAAGGCTCTGACTTCTTGAGTGAAGTTCTTTATTCTCTAAGCTGAGATTCTTCGTTTTTCTTTTTTTAAAAAATTTTTACTATTAAAAAAAATTTTTTTTAGGCAAGGCAACCCTTGATTGACCTCACAGATTGCAAGGACCTTGTCAGCTTACAATCCCTTATTTTATTTATTGATTGATTTATTTTTTTACACCTACAGCACCTGGTCTTCCTAGGTGGTCTCCCATCTAAGTACTAACCAGGCCCGATCCTGCTTAGCTTCCAAGAGAGGCCTCCTTGTTTTAAAAGTAATAATGGTGCCTTATAAATCTGAATCTGAAGGTGATGATAAAATGATCTGAGGTTTCATTCATTAGTTTGCTCTTTCCTTTATTTGGCATATATTTTTTCTTAATTGAGCAGCTACTATAAGCCCGGTACCTCTCTAGGCACTGCAAAAGACAGACGTGTCTTCAAGGAGCATGTGGTCTAGGCAAGCTTTTAATAGAACGCTGGCAAATGTTCCACATCATTAGGCATTTGACAGGCGATTTGTTATTTCACAAACCCAGGAAGTAGGGACTATTTTCTGCTCCACTGTACAGATGAAGAAACTGAGGCTTAGAGAGGTTAAATCATGTTTCCTGTTGGCACGCGGTCAACCAGTTATTCAGACTCTGATTTTTTCACTCCAACTCCTTGCTGTGTCCCCAGAAGTTTGGAAAGCATCGTGGGGGTGTCCCCCTTGCAGAGTACAGCCGGCCTGTGTGGCAGTGGTTCCTGTAGGCCCGGCCTGAGGAGCCATCACTCACACTTCAGTGACCTTGGGGACAGCTCAGTCTCATATGTAGCGGCCACTGTGCCCAGACTCTGCCTGGCTTGCTCCAGAAGGGCACCAGTGGTGTCAGAAACCCTGTACCCTCTGTCATACCTGGCTGTCGGTCTCAGATCTGCGGAAACCCGGGGTTAATCTCCTGTCAACGGAACACCTGACACTGTCACCCACTGCCATTCAAGCTTACTCCTTGTTTCTCTCCAAGAAGGTTTCTAGATGCAAGGGGTGGCAGAGCATGAGCTCAGGCAGCTTTGAGCTGCGTCTGACTCCTTTTTGCAGATTCCCCCACTGGGGGAGAGAACAGGGGCTCGGGGAGGTGAGCTAGGGCCAGAATTCCCAACCAGGGGGGCGTTCAAGCCCCTCGAGCATGGTGCAGATCCAGTCTTCAGACCATGCCGAGGCTGCCCAGCCCGAGTTCAGTGCTGGCTTTGCCGCCAACCAGCTGCGCATCCCTCTGAGCTCAATTTCCTTGTCTGTGGAAAGGAGAGATGTATGCCTTTCCCCTAGTCATTGGGAAGACCAAAGGAGGTCATCCGTCCCAAGCTCTTAGTGCAGAGAATGCGTCTCAGTTATTGTTATTAATTAAAATTAGAGAGAGTCCCTCTGTGTGTAGATTGGCCTAACCCTATCTTAATTTAATGCAGCTAGATCTTTAGTAGTGACCACTCTGAGCCACGTGGGTCCTGGGACAGCACACGGGAGGCTGAGATGAACCAGACATGTCCCTTGTTTTTGAGGAGTTCACTGTCACTGAGCCCAGTGAGCCAGCACTAATCAGCCTGCAGGGGACATCCAGGGACAGACCTGGCCGCATGGGACCCCATCACCTGCACAACTGGCCGTGGATTCCAGGGTGGTCAGATGCCTGGGGAGGCCTTTTAGGGCCTCTGTCTTCCCCTGTCCCCCACCCCATCCCCACTCCTGTGTTTATTTTGTGTGAGCCTCTTTTTATGGCATTCATCATTTTCTTCCTTGTTTTCTAGTCTTTGAGGAATAGGTCCTGAAGGGACCCTTTGCTTCTTAAGAGACCTTATCTTATCTCTATTTCCATATTCCCAGAGCCAAGCTCCGTGTGTGAGCCAAAGAGAGCCATCAGCAAGTGCTCACAGGAGAGAGGGAGGGAGATAAGCAGTTTGAAAGTCAGCAGGAATCACCAAGAAGACGGCCTTCCTTTGTTCAGGCTGCTATAATCCAAATTCTATAGCCTGGGTGGCTTAAACAGCAGAACTTTACCTCTCCCAGCCAAAGGCTGGACGTCCAAGATCAAGGTGCCAGCAGACCTAGTGTCCGGTGAGGACTTGGTTCCTGGTTTGGAGATGGCTGTCTTCTCATTGTATCCCCACATGGCAGAGAGTAGAGGGGAAGCAAACCGTCTCTTGTCTTTTATAAGGGCACTAAACCCATTCACGAGGGCTCCACCCTCATAACCTAATTGGCTCCCAAAGGCCCCGCCTCCTAACACCATCACATGGCTGGTTAGGATTTCAACATGTGAATTCGTGGGGACACACACATTCAGTCCATAAAAGAGACTGTCTGTGTTTGGCTCGGATACCAAGGCCTTGCTGCTGTATTTAAACTTAGCTGTTCACCTTCCCTCTGTTCAGCCCTTCTCTGCGCGAGACTCTGTCCTGGGTGCTTTGTACGCTCTGTCTCCTCACAGCATCTTACATGAGTTATGAGCACCAACCTGGGATGGGTAGACATTAGCGATATACAACAAGCTAACAGAGGAACAGAGAGAAGTAACTTGCCTGAAGTGCCCACCTGGGAAGTGTGACTGGGCCGAGATTTGAGCTCTCGATGTCACCCTTGTTAACAGGTAGAGCTAGAGGCTTTTTCCCATCCTGCTGTTCCTTAGAGGAGGCCTCTGTGACACTTCCCTCCTCATCTGGAGTGAGGCTTGTGGCTGGAGAGGGAAGCCAGGAGCTAGGGATGGAAAACTGAAGCCAGCATGGGGAAAATGGGGAGCTGGTTAGACGCTTCGGGAAGTTGCAGGCTAACCCTGGCTTCTTGGCCTCTTGCGGTCGGCTCTATCAGCCCTCAGTGGACCAGCCGGAAACAAGGGGTGATAATCCTAAGGAATTGTCCTGTGTCTGTTGACTATGAGTTATATGGGAGATTGATAGGCATTATGGGGTAGTGAAAAATTCCAAGGTCAAACAAATTTGGAAAATCTGAGTTCTAACACATTAAACGAGATCTCTTTTACTATGGGACTTTTCAAAACTCGTGGTAGTCTTGATGTCCATTGTGACTCTTCAGAGCTTAATGATCGTGAAATCCATGTCTTTTTTTTCATGGAGTATCTCTGAGGGTTAGCGTGGTGTGTGTAATAAGTATTAGGACAAGTCAGATTATATCTTATAACCCACGACACCTTGAACTTGCAAGTCAAGGAAGCAGGAAGAGTGCTTTCATGGTCTCCAGTTAACGGACAGAGAAACTGAGGTACAGAGGGGTGACGTGGCTAGTCCTACTTCGTAGCACAGAGCCCCCTAAAATGCAGTCCGATTTCCAGCTCTGTGCTCTTTCTTGCAGATGCCCAACTCACTGCCGTGACAGTTGAGAAAAGAGCTTTTCTTCCTTTTATGGATAAACTTTCTTCGCTTTGGCCTCACTGTTCTTTCTTTGGTTTCTTTCGCTGATTTTTGGATACCGTCTGAGGCATAAAATAAGCCCACTGTAATTTAGTCCCATGGACATCCCTCTCACGAGTGGTGGGATAGGATTTCTGGGATCCTCGTCAGAACTGGAGGAGCCCTAATGGGCCTGGCTTGGAGGAAGGGTCCTTAAAACCCAAGGCAACAAGTTTGTCACAGTCACACTCACCCAAACTCAGCGTGCATGTATCTGTCCATCAACAGGCACTTGGGAGAACCTCAGAATACACAGTTCCTCACGGAGGCCAAAATCCACTGAGATCCCAGTGAGTCCATCTGACTCTTGTTTACAAAATGCCACAAACGATATCAGAAGAAAACACAAGAGATCAGAAGCCTTGAATGTGAACGGCAAATACGTTTTGCTTGGCTCATGCAAATTAATTAATATTTTTCCCCGAATCAGTTGCCAATATTTAAAAATTGTGACTTTCATATAAAAATCTGAATTTCTGGTTTCTCTTGGATGAATCAGATCCAGCAGCACTGGATCGGCATCCTGGCTGGGTCCCGAAAGACCGGAGCTGAGTGGCGGCCTCCTCTTTTAGATCGATACATGGTCTCCAACTCACCACAGTCCACACACCACTCCTGTCGTCTGTCTATGAATGAGGCAGAATGCCAGCTGCCACCCAGCACTACACACGCACCATTGTTTACATTTACCTTTGTCAGTCATGTTGATGTTCGTGAACGATGTCCTGCATCAGTGTCTCTCTAAAAATTAGCAAAACTGTGGATAGATTGAGAGGGCCCCATATTTCATTTCTCTGACTTGCCTTTTTCATTTTCTAACTTGTCCATTTCATTTGTCTAGCTTGTAGGCATTGATGTTCTCGCTCTGGATCAAGGATCAGCAAACTACGGCTTGCTGGTCAGATCTGGCCCACTACAAAAGCAAAATGGTACAGCCATTGTAGGAAAGAGTTTGGCAGTTCCTCAGAAATGTTAAACATAGAATGACTGTATGACCCTAGTAATTCTACTCCTAGATATACATACCCCAAAGTATTGAAGACAGAGTTTCAAACAAATATTTGTGCACGGATGTTCATGGAAGCACTATTCACAGTAGTCAAAAGGTATACATTGCCAAGATATCACTCAGTTTATGAATGGATAAACAAAATATGGTATATGCACACAATGGAATATTACTTAGCCCTAAAAAAGGAATAAAGTACTGATACATGCTACAACATGAGTGAACTTCAAAAACATCATGCTAAGTAAAAGAAGCCAGATGCAAAGGCAACGTAGTGTATAACTCCATTTATGTGAAATGTCTAGAATAGGTAAATCCACAGAGACAGAAAGCAGATTGGTAGTTGCCAGGAGCTACGGAAAGGAGAAAACAGGGAGTGGCTGCTTCACAAATCTCCTCTGGGGGTTACGACGATGGTTTGGAACTAGACAGAGGTAATCAGCACAACACTGCGAATATACTAAATGCTACTGAATCATATACATGAAAATGGTTCATTTTATTTTATGTGAATTTCACCTCAGTTAAGAAAAAAATCTGGCCTGTTGCCTGTTTTTGTATGGCCCACAAGCTGAGAATGTATTTTTACATTTTTAATTAAGTAAAAGAAAAATCAAAAGAATATTTAAGAAGTGTGAACATTATAAGAAATTAATTTTAGTGTCCACAAATACAGTTTTATTGGAAAACAGCCGTGCCTGTTCGTTTACGTATTGTCTATGGCTGCCTTCAAGTTGCAGTGACAGTGTTTTGTAGTTGTGACAGATTGTATGACCCTCCAGACTAAAATATTTACTGCTGGCGCTTTACTGAATAAGTTTGCTGACCCCTGCTCTAGCTCCTTCTGGACCAGATGATGGAAGTCAGATGCAAGAATTGTGAGATTGGAGTGGTTAGTGGGCTCGTCATGTTTGGGGGCGGAGGGATGGTCAGACAGGCTTCCCTTGATGTTAGGTGTTAGTTTTCCAGGGCTGCTCTAACAAAGTACCACAAACTGGGCGGCTTCAAACCATAGACATTTATTCTCTCCTGGTTCTGCAGCCGGAAGTCTGAAATTGAGACATCAGCAGAGTCATCCTCTCTCTGTCCATTTTAGAAAAAGGATCCTCCCTTGCCTCTTGCTAGCTTTTGGCGGTGGCCTGCCATCCTTGGCATTCCTTGGCTTGTAGACGCATCGCTCCAACCTCTGCCTCTGTCATCATTGTGTTCTCCCTGCGTGTGATGTCACATCCCCTCCCTCTGTGTTGCCTCTGTGTCCATTTTCCCCTCGTCTTATAAGCCATCAGATTAGGACCCATGCTAACTTACTATTATCGCGGCTTGCTTACATCTGCAAAGACCCTATTTCCCAATAACGTCACATTCTGAGGTTCTAGGTAGACATGAATTTGGGGTGGGGGGACACTCTTTAACCTAGTACATCAGGCACCCCCAAGATCTTTGATTCACAAGGAGCGAGCGTAGACTATTCATGCACTCTGAGGCTGGGTGGAAGTAAGTGGAGAGGGATAGTAATTAAATATTAAATATTAATTAAGCACCTTCTAAGTGTTAGGCACCGTTCTAAGCACTTGCTTAATCCTCTGAGGAACTAGTGAGGCACGAAGAGATGAAGCAGGAACTTGCCCAGAGTGTTAGAGCTGACAAGTAGCAGAGCCAGGATGCCAACCCAGGCAGCATGACTTGAGAGCCTCATTGAATCTGACAGCCACCTTGCAGGGTTGCTGTTTAAATTCTCATGCTGTAGGTATGTAAGTAAACAATCTCAGAGAGGGTAAGAGACTTGGCCAGGGGCAAAGCTGAGATGCGAACTCAGGAAGCAGGACCTTGCTCTTCCCACACCCTTCCCACAGCCTCCATGCCTTTCCTATCCCCGTCTCTTCCTCACCTGTGTGGGGACCATCTTTTGCCTGCCATCACTCAAGGGTGATATCCAGGGATAAAAGAAGCTAGCAGATGCAAAAAAGGAGTCACCTGGCGGCTTTGAGCGGGGCTCCAAAAACCCTGAGCTGGCTCCAAGCATTCACCCATGAAAACCCCTTTCAGTCTTTAGAGAATCAAGGTCCTATTGACAAATGCAAAGATGTTGACATGCGCTTGGAGGCCTTGCTGCTGCTCCAAGGTAAAAGGCATAGATCAGGCTGGTGAATGCAGTTCCTCACAGTTCATCAATCCTGCCTTTGTTCTGTGCATAAGCAGGAATGATCACACTGAACAAATCCATCATTAGGTTGTGTTCCTTTCTGCAAGAACAGGAGCACCAGGTAGAGAAGATGGAGGGTGCGGTCCAGGGCACGCAGAGCCAAACTCCACAGAGAAAGAGGGCAGGTGTCGGAGCAAAGAGGCTCTAAAAACGCGCCTAATTGCATCCACACCCATCCATCAGTCCCCGACTCGGCACCTCTTCCTTTCCTCACTGACTATTAATCACCTGGCTTTTGAAAACCCCGAGAAGATTGCGGCTTTGGATTTGATTTGCCGAGCTCGAAGATTGGAAGCCTGGGGCTGCTTTGTGAATTTATGTTTCCTCTTTGATATTTGCGATCAAACCGTCTTAGAGCATTGGCCTTTGCTGGCTCAGACTCGTTCCTCAGTAATTAGCCGGGGTTGGCCATTCTGTCCTTAGCGACTGGGCTGAGTCACTGCACTTAAGGGCGGTGGCTTCTCTGAGAACTTGGGGAAACTTTGAGAAGACAGTAAGCCATTTGGCCATAGAGCCTGTGGCTGTTTGACCTCACGATGCCCACAGGGGTGACAGGTTTAGGTAACTTATGCCAACCCCTACACTCATTACTCGACTCTTGATAAATAGTTGGGACCATGGTCAAGAGCCCCAAAGTGTCTGAGGGTCCCATTTGGTGATTCCCTCTTTCTCTTGCATTTTGGTAACTCTGATCTAGTGCAGTGGTCCTCAACCAGGGACAATATTGACCCACTCCCTGGGGGACACTTGGCAATGTTTGGAGAGATTGTCACAGCTTGGGGAGCCAGGTGTTGCTGGCATCTCGTGGGTAGAGGCCAGGGATACTGCTCAATATTCTATACTGCACAGGACAGCCTTCACCACAAAGAATTATCTGGCCCCAAATACCAATCCTGCCAAGGTCAAGAAACCTCATCGAGAGCAGTCATTCTTAGAGTATGGTCCCCAAACTTTCAGAAGTGTCAGCATCACCTGAAACTTGTAAGAAGTACATTTCTTGGTCCCCTCGGTGAATCAGCAGCTCTGAAGCCCAGAAACCAGTAATTTTACTAAGCCCTCCAGGGGACTGCGGTGCATGAGGTTTGAGACCCACCGACCTAGAGCAGTCGGCATTAGGAAAGCGCACGAGAAGCAGGTGCATGTCCGGGTCTCGCTACAAGGCAGAGATGCTCGTCCGACTTCAGAGCCCACGCCGTCTGTCACTATTTGCCTCTCAGTCCCATTTGAAGTTGTGTCACATTACAAATAGCTAACGCTCCACCTCAGCGCCCAGTGTCAGTCTGAGGGGCCGGATAATTTCGAGGTACATTAAAACACTGCTAAATGACTGTTTGAGATGAGCTTGGGTTTTTCTGGATGGGGCCTGCCCTTGTGGGCTTGGTAGACGACATTGACTGATTCCGTGAAGTGTGGGTTTTTGACCTTTATGGAATATTGGGACTTATTCACACATCTTAACATGCCGACCCCATTGCTTCAGGCTGCTAGGTGGAAAAACAGATTTTTTTTTTCCCTGTGGGAAATTCTCGATAAAGGAAGTAGTAAGAAATCCCCCCTCATCCACTTAGTAGCTGTATTGGGCAAATTACTGAATTTCTCTGATCTGCAGTCTTCTCTTCTATGAAATGGGATATAGTCCCAGTCTTTCTGGTTGCTATGAGGATTCCGT
Source organism: Pteropus medius (assembly GCF_902729225.1). Taxonomy (NCBI): domain Eukaryota; kingdom Metazoa; phylum Chordata; class Mammalia; order Chiroptera; family Pteropodidae; genus Pteropus; species Pteropus medius. The sequence goes on along the minus strand of NW_024343733.1, from coordinate 3,950,653 downwards.
ACATAAAATGCCAGGCGCAGAATAGAAGCTTAATCAATGCCCATTTACACTTTCTCTGTGAACAGAGAGTTGGGAGGCACATGGTTATATTAGTTTTCTAATGCTGCTCTAACAAACGATCGTAAATTTAGTGGCTCAAAACCACTCAAACTTATTCTCTTACAGTTCCGTAGGTCAGAAGTCCGAAATGAATCCAACGGGGCTAAAATCAAGGTGTGGGCAGGCTGGTTACTTCTCGAGGCTCCAGAAGAGATCTGTTTCCTTGCCTCTCTTCCTACTGTACTCATTTTTTTGGCTCATGGCCTGCATCTCATCATGACCTTTTCTCCCCCTAGCTCCCACTGTGGCCACGCTATTGACTCCCATTTATAAGGATCCCTGTGATTGCATTTGGGTCCATTTAGATCATTCAGGATATTCTCTCATCTCAAGATTCATCCGCAAAGTCCTTTTTTGCCATTTAAAGTCACGTTTACTGGGTCCAGGCATTAGGACATGGATGTCTTTGGGGAAACGTTGTTCAGCCTACCACATTGTCTTAGTATGTATGTTCAGGCTGCTATAACAAAAATACTGCAGACTGGGTGGCTGCAACAACAAACATTTCTTTCTCACAGTTGTGGAGGCTGGAAACTCAAGATCAAGGCACCAGCAAATTGAGTGTCTGGGTGAGGGTCTGCACCCTGATTCATCAATGGCTGTCTTCTCCCCGTGTCCTCATGTGACGGAAGCAGCAAGGGAGCTCTCTGGGGTCTCTTTTCTAAGGAAGCTAATTCTGTTCACGAGGGCTTCACGTAACCTCATCATCTCCAAAGTCCCCACCTTCTAATACCATCACAGCGAGGGTTAGGATTTCAACCTGTGAATTTGGGGCGTGGGGGACAGAAACATTCAGCTCATAACACATGGCGACTAAAGCCAGTGGCAACTCTATAAATAAACTGTTTCGTGGGTGATCCAGTAGCGAAAGGCCTCACCACTATTGTGGCCACAGGACGCCTGGGTACTGTTGTTCCTCAATGCTCCTCCTAAGTTTATAATGAGGGTGGCGTACACCACCCAGTGGTTCTCAGAGTGAGTTGCCTGGACCAGCAGCATCCCGTCACCTGGGAACTTGTTCCAGATTTAACTCGATCAGGTCTCCTGGCAGCAGAACCCAGCAATCTGTATTTTAACAAGCTCCAGGTGATTCTGATGCATGCTCAAGTTCTAAAACATGAAGTTATTTTAAAAAAAAAAACATGCATCATCAGAATTATCTGCAGCTTGTTCACATGTTGCAAAGTTTACCGTTTTAAAACAATTCAGTGGTTTTTAGTATAGTCACATTGTTGTGTAACTATCCACACTATCTAGTTCCAGAATACCCTAATTACCTCCCCCCAAAAAACCCCATACTCATTAGCTATCATTCCCTATTGCCCTTCACTCAAGCCCCCGGCAACCATTAGTCTGCTTTCTGTCACTATGCATTGACTTGAATGTTTCACATAAATAGAGTCATATAGTATGTAGCCTGCTGTGTCAGGCTTCTTTTACTTAGTGTCATGTTTTCAGGGCTCATATAGGAATCAGTTCCTTTTTGTTTCCAAGTAATATTCCATTGTTTGGATATAGCACATTTTGTTTATCCATTCACCAATTCATGGACATTTGGGTTGTTTCCGCTTTGGGGCCATTATAAATAATGCTGCTCTGATGCCCAAGCTGGAGAACCAGTGCTGTAGAGAAATCATCAGAATCTAGAAATCTGGGTCTTGCTTTGCCAGTTCAGAGTACAGATTCTCTTCGAGTCAGATTCACATTAACCAGACTTTCGAGACTGATGTTTAAAGCTGGAATGTCTGTTTATTAATGTACGAGGAGAACTTGTGGTCACAGGTTCTGCAGTTCTCAAGGGACAGGTGATTTTGCCCTTGTCCTCTATGCCGTCTGCTCATCCTGAAAACCAGGTTTTCTCTGGGAGGGTCCCTGGTGAACGTGGAATAATACCTCTAAAGGATTTAGTACCAGTGCCCAGTAGGTGGCCAATGAATGATGGGTGCCACCATCTTTACGATGAGTAACCATCTCACGTTTGGGATGGGATTGCTTCAGGGACTGGAGGTATCAGAAGTCTGCTGGCTATGTCTGTCTCCATGACCTTGATTAAGGTCAACATTCTTCTGCTTGTAAGTGTAACAGCTCAAACTGCTTTTGATATTTAAAAAATGAGGATTTAATTATAACTGGAGAAGCTCCAGGGGCTCAAATGATGTGTCTGTCCTTGGCTTCTCTGCATCTGCCTGCTCTGCTTTTCTAGTGTGTAGGCTTCCGTCTGAGGCAGGTCATTCCCCCAGGTGGCCCGTGGATGCTCAGGTGTGCAGCCCACCAGCTTTACTACTCCAGCGGGTAGAGAAGATCTTTTTGTTTTTTGAAAGCCCCATGGTGTTTAATGGACTCTGATTGGCCTATCTTGGATACATGCCCACCCATGGACCGATCACAGTGATTGAGAAGTTGGATTGCTTTCAACGTACCACGCCTGGGTCAGGATTGAAAGGAAGGCTCAGCCTGCCCTTGACCTCTAGGACTGAGGTGCCAGAAGAGTAATTTCCCAAAAGAAATCCAGGCAGCTATTACTAAAAGAACAAGGAATGGACTGTAATGTCAAAGATGCCTGTGCCCTGGAAGAGTGGGAGGGTCAAGCTAACATCCGCCTGTGACTCTTTGTCTCTCCTTTCATGGTCGACTGAGTCCTTCTTTCGATCTGTCTATATATTTAATCTGATTGTGTCAGGCTCTGGATCTAGGTCTCTTCTTGGCTCGTGGGGCAGGGATTCTCGACTATAAAACGATTTCCATTTGGATCTGGATAATTCTTTGCACTGGTGCTGTCCTTCCTGTGCATTGTAGGATGTCTAAGGACAGCCCTGACCTCTACCTATTAGATGCCAGGAGCACCCCACCCTGAGCTGTTAGCCCCCCAAGATGTCTCTAGATACTGTCCAATGTCACCAGGGGATGCCATCACCTACTGTTGAGAATAACTGCTTTTAATCGATGTTGTTTCTCTGTCCTCTGATCCATTCGGGGTTGGGCTAGTTTTACTCTTGGAGGATCCACTTCCTTATCTCCAAGTTCTTAGGGGTGAGGCTCCTCCGTACTCCCAATGCTGATGACACTTCTCACTGATAAACACTTTGCCCTGTTGCAGAAGCCCCCTTTCTCACTGGCTTCACCTTCAGAGCTGCCACATCAAGACCAGGACCTGTCACATCTCTGTCATCTCAGCCCCACTTAGGGATGCTTTGGAATATAAACACTCTATCTTGACCTTGGAATATGATCCATCACAAGGCTGTCTCCACCATGTCTCGAAGTGCAGACAGTATGACACCTCTTGAAAGGCACTTTGAGCATTAGGAAACAGAGAGGGGGGAAGCCTATTGCCTGAAGTTCAGACTTGAGGATGGCTCGTGTCTGGGTTTCTTAAAGTTGAACTGGGGTCTCTCGTAGTAAGCTTGCCGGGTCTGTTCTGGCTGAGCCCACTCAGGCAGTAAATTCTGTGGAATGACTCTGTGTGGGGAACTTCTCAGCAACCCTTTGTTCTATGGACAATTAACTTCCACTGAACATTAACTACAAGGTGGCTGTATAATTAAAAAACACCACATTTCCATTGGGGGAGAATTTCGACTCAGACAACTCCGAATGCCTCTGATTTAAGATCCATAAACTCAGTTCAAGGCAATAAATATGAAAGTAATTGATGATGTAGTATGCGAGGAACTTAAGACCCATCCATCACATCTGGGCGAGCAAGGGCTATGAGCGTCGGGGTGATAGGAGGGAAATAAATGGCCAGAGGGACCTAGACAGCTCTCCTCTCCCTGTAACTCACTGCTGTTTCTCCGCAGTCTCGTGGCCTCATTCCCAAAGGAGTCTTTTCCCCAAGTTTTGTCTTCTCAGGCCAGGAAGAAGAGGCACCAAGGAAATCTGCAAACAAATACCTGGATTGCTCAAGGGAAAAGCTGCCATTAATTGCATATCTACTATGTGCCAGACACCTGCTTCATTTTTTAGTGTCCAATTCTTAGGGAGACTCTGAATATATGGGTTTATCACTCCCATTTTACGGAGTTCTGAAGAGAGTCAGACATAAGAATCACAAGGACAGAATCAGGGTTGAGACTCAGGTCTGCTTCACCTGTAAATTAATTCTGTCTTTGTCCCCTGCTTCCTAGGCCAAAAGGGGGTTTTAGCCCCTGGGTTGCCAGGATTATGGACCCTACAGTCCACAAACACCTCTTTCCTCCTGTTTCTGGGTCCAGATGTCAAGCCCAACTTGCAAATCCCAACCCGTGGTCTGCGTATCCCCCACCACCCACTGCCTAATGCCTGTCACTGACACTGCTATTTCTGTTGGCTTATTTCAACATGAGACCATTTACAATTGAAATTGATGGAGCACAGGGCTGGCTGTTTTTCTCCCTTCACAGGGACATTTGCGATGATGGCAGCATGAGGCCTCTGTCTGTCAACTCTTGTTTTGTCTTCACTTAAGCCTGTGCTGGGCACAGTAAGCCAGCCTCTTCCAATTAGCATTTCCTTCTGGGCCAGAGAGACAGGCTCTGTATCTATGTGGTCTGAGATGGCTCAGTATTGCTGGCTGCGCCCCCGAGCTTCTCCCAGTCTCTAGGCTGCCTCTCCTTGTTCTCAGGTCTTCTCTCCCAGGAAGGCTGCACAAGAAGACCCTCTTGCCAGCTTTAGTGATGGTCCCCATCTGGGATCTGAGGCTGTAGGTGTAGGTGGGTGGTCAGGGCAGAGTGGGGCTCCTGGCTTCCTGGGACCCCTGACTGACCCAGGCCCCAGAGGGCGTGCACAAGTGAAGTCTCCATTCAGAGAGTTGGGCTGCTGATGGCTTATTTTTTGCTGGAGTTAGCAAGAAAAACCCTTCACCTCTCAGCTCTAAGCCAAACTCTGCTTGAGACACTGAACATATGCAAATGAGTGCTTGGCAGCACCTGTTCTCCAGGAGCTCACGTTCAAGGGTAGGGGGGAGAACAGATGTGTAAGCAGAGACTCTCCGTGTAATGAGGCAGGTGGCCTGGAGAGGTAAGCACAGGATGCCATGGGAGGGACACGGCAGGGGCGTCTGCCCCTGTGCATTCAGGGAGGGCTTCCTGGAGGAGCCATGCCTGACTTGGGTCTTGGAAGAAGAGTTGGCATAAATCAGCCTAAGAGAAGTAGGGCAGGGGGTGCAGAAGAATGTTCTGGACAGAACACTGTCATGGGAAGTGGGAGTTGCAAAACAGCGATCCATTGTGTGAATGCGACTCAGGGAAGGATGGGCGGGAACCAGAGACAGCGATGGGGCCGTCGGCGATTTTAAGCCCAGGGTTGGCCCTTAGCTCTGTCCTGCCGTTTTCTCAGATGCATGGGACCTTTCTTCCTCTTTGGCCTGGGGTCAGCACGTTCTTCCTTCCATGGGACCTTTCTTGGTCACTTGAGTAGATGTGACAGTATAATGGAGGTCTTTGAGACGATGATTTTGGATACACACAGCCCGCTCTTAGGATGGTATTTAAGTGATCTGCGACCTCCTCCCGAAATTCCAGAAGCACCACACATTTTTCCTTATCGATAATTTATTTCCCAGGCACTTCCCAACCAAACCAAGGTGGACCCGTTATCCTAATGAGATTCTTCTGTTTTCTTTTTTCCCTAGACGTTAAGATTTTATTTTCTTTTTTATCTTTATTATCCTATTACATAAACCGGTTTTGACATTTCGACATGGTCCCCTCCTCTTTCCAGACCTTAGCAGTAACGTCACATCAAGGGGAAATTTAAGAGAAAGGTTCGGGGTAGAGATACAGGGAGAGGGAAGAAAGATAGATTTCCTAATACGTCTCATTTTTAGAATCGAGGGAAGATTGATAATTAGTGCTGCGCCCCCCTCCGGTCATCAAGGTGGTGTCTCATGGAATTAGAGGCCCATTGCCTTACTTTTCTTGTCATGTGTCCCCCATCAGCCCCCACTGTCCCCAGCTTGTATGTCCGACTTACTGTTAACGTGTTGGATTCTCCATCTATCATCCCCACAAGGAAGATAATTGCTCATGAGGCACCCAGGTCTCTCATTGTTTGGTTATGAGGTTAAAAATCCCTGATACACTTCAATAAATTCAGCAAGTGAGCACATTATAAAATGTAATTAAACGCCTTAGCTCTCTTCTCCTTCTTTACCGGCAGTGGAATTTAATTGAGGCCATCTGAGGGGGCTCAGATAAATCACAGGTGATGACTCCAGGAGTCACGTGATGTTATCACTGTCCACACATTTGATTTACGGGGAATTCAGGGGATCCCAGCTCAGGAGTTACCTGCCAGGATTCAGACACAAGGTGATAGTCTTTTAAAAGGGGGAGATTGACTCTGGAGGGGCGTATTGGAATAGATAATGTTCCACTTTTTCCACTAGATCTTCAAGGTGCTTCCAGGTTGACTTCACCATATTTAAAAATTTTTAATCAGGCCTGGGGCCAGGAGGAATGGGTGATGAAGGAAAACTTTGATTGCAACTCTGTAATGTCTTCACCTCACAGCCTCTGCACTTTCCTGCCTCCTCCCCACATATCAGCCCTCTGCCTGCTGTGCTACTGTTTGCTCAGTGCCCTCATTGCTCACCTGTCTTACCAAGGTAGGCATCTACCTGGAGACTCTTCCAGGAGGGCACTCTCTCTGTTTATTCCCTGTCAGCCATGACCAGCACCACTACCCCTCCAGCTGTAACTTACACATCCTCAAGGTCTTCTCTCTGATTTGACAAAGTGACAAGTGTAATTAATTGTATTAATTAGCCCAGACAGAAGAGGTGAGAGGAGAGAGTTAATTTTCCTTTCTCTCTGCTCTCATGAGCTGACGTGGAGTGGATTTCAGCAGTGGCATGTAATCAGAGACATTGCAGGAGACAGCGAAGGCTAGAAAGGACGCAGGGTAGGGGCGAGACCGGTATGAGTTCGAATCTCGGCTGGACCACTTACAGGTCCTGCTGTGCCCCAGTCCTCTCTTCTGTGAAATGGGTATTGAAGCAACACACCTCACAGGGTGCTAGGATTAGGTGAGCAGAGGGGTGACACCACATGGTCCTGCACATTCTGGCTTGGAGAACATAGGTCAGTTGCCCAAGAATTCTCATCATATAAGTGGCAGAAGTGGATCTTCAACCCAGGTCTTCTGACTTCAGAGAAAAAGATCTTTGATAATGTCTATGTAATATCAAATCGTCACATTGTACGCTTTAGATAGCTTACAATTTTATTGGCTAATTATACCTCAATAAAGCTGGGGTGGAGGGCGGGGAAGAAAAGGAAAAAAATCTCTGCCAAATGGCCAAATGAGTTACACAGCTGTCAGTCAGAGGTTGACAGACTTTTTCTCCAAAGGGCCAGGTGATAATGATTTTGGGTATCGTGGGCCATATCGTCTCTGCCACAGAGACAGCTCTGCTGTCCTAGTGCTGAAGCATGACAGACAATATGTAAAGAGTGGGCGTGGCTGTGCGCCAATCAGATTTTATTTACAAAGGCATGTGGATGTGGCCTGAGGGTCTTAGCTTGCTGACCACTGCTCTAAATCATAGTCCCTGAAGAGTTTTGTCATGTTCTAATGGGTGTGTTAATTTCAGAGGCAGAGCGATGATGACAATGACAAAAACGATAATAACAATAATATGTCAGGCACTCTGCCGAGCCTTGCTCCAATTAATGACCTCACTTCATCTTCCTAACTATCCTATGAGGGAGATATTATGACCCCCTTTTATAGGAGACAAAATTGAGACCCGGTGAGGTTAAAGGGACCACAGGGTCTCACAGCTAGGAAGTGGCAGAGCTCCTGTTCGAACATAGGTCTGCTCACTGCAGTCCCACGATCTTGCTTGCACACCCCACTGGGCAACCCGATGACCTGGATGGCCTTCTTGTTAAGAAATGAAGTATGCCGCTCGGACGCAAAAGGAGGTCCACACTCAAGATCTCGTCTCTAGTTTAAACCCCACATATATGCAGACTGGTTTGGCCCTGCAGTGTTCCTGTTTCTAGATGGGTTGCTTCGCTGTGGCCCTTTGTTTTGCCTCAATGCCAGGTGATCTCTAAGAACCTCCCGTGAATGGCCTCTTCCATCAAGAGTGAGCAGCACAATCCTTACTCACCCCTAGCATCTCTTTTCCCCATTGGTCCCCTCTGCATTATTTCTTCCCTTGTGACATGGCCTTGGGCCCACCCACATCTACACAGTCCCCAGTGCCAAGTGGTTCTTTGGACTCCTCCATAGCTGTCACAGCTCCCAGATGATGAAATTTGGATCTCGTAATTGTCTCAGGGAGAAAATTATGTCCATATACACAAAGAAACTCAATTTGGCCTTGAAGAATCATGGGGCTGTAACCTTTAGACATCACGTGTAATTAAAATACTTGATCTGATCTATTTGAATTGAATATTAAAGCAAATAGAGTTATTCCCTGCTATGTGAATAATATCACGAGTAGCTCTAGTCAAGGATTGGCTGACACCTTGGATAAATCAGTGGGATTTTAGCTAGCGACTGGCCTGTGGCCCCAAATTTTAGTGGTCGAAATTTTATCTGTTGCAGATATCTTTGGACCCAAAGAACTTGCTAGTTGATTTAAATGCAACACCATTGTTAAGTTCTCACTCAGTCTGTCATGTCTCTGAGCTGGAAGCTTAAGGGCAGCTTGAAACATCCGTTTTATTTGCGGTATTTCTGAGATTGAGCTGTGGGGTCAACTGCCCTAGCTCAAGCCCTAGCTCTACCTCCTAAAATGAAGTTACGGAGATTAAATTAAATAATACATCTAAAGCATTTAATCTGAGTCCTGCCGTGCAGTAGGTGCTCACTAAATGTTAGCTGTTATTATTAATAGTATTATGTGCTCAGTGGTCTTTATCTCCATGGCAACATTTAAGGATACGGTAACTCTTAAGGTTTAAAGACTCAGACTGCCATCGACAGTTTCTTGTGGTCTTTTCCAACTCTAGGACTGAGTGACTTAAAAAATAACTTTTACACTTGTCTCAAAAGAGGAGAGTAGTATGGTGTGTGTAGGGGGAGACAGGCTTTAATTTGTAGGAAACTGAGTTCAATTCTGAAGTCTGCCAAATACTAGCTATAGGACTTTGAACAATTAAGTCTTTATCTGTAAACTGGGGATATAACTTCATATGGTTGTATGAATTAAATGAGAAAACAGCTCCAAGAGGCATATCCCCACTTGGGATATGGGCAGTAAATAAGACAACATTGCTCCTGTGCCAGACAGTGTGGACTAATCACTCTGGGCTGTGGATTTTTTATTGGGGGCTGCAGGTGGCATCATGACAGCTCAAATGAGAAAGGCCTGGACTGGAAGACAGACGACCTTGGAAGGGTCAGGACTGATGCTTTAGATCGGTGGGGGTGGGGAGTTGGGAGATGGGGTGGGGAGGGAGTGCTTCTGTTTTTGTCACAGCCTAGCAGGCCACTCTCCCCTCGGCCACCAGAGGGAGCTCTTACATTTGCGAGACTGCCCCTCCCCCCAAAATAGCTTCCTAGCATCCTGCCTTTGTTCTAACTTATCTCAAGGTTCCCATTGACTTAAAACAGACCCCAAAGTATGACTGTCTTATTTCCCTCATGGAATGTCACTTTCGCGCTCCTATAAATTCTAAGCTCAGAAAACTTGATTATCCTATTCACCATACCCGCGGTTCCCAAAACCATACCCGGCATAAAATAGCTGTTGTGTTGGTTTCCTGTGGCTGCTGTAACAAAAGTACCAAAACTCAGGGGCTCAAAACAGCATAAGTTTATCATCTCACCATTCTGGAGGGCAGAAGTCCGTAGAGCTGGTCCCTTCTGGAGGCTCCACGGCAGAATCAATTTTCTCGCCTCTTCTAGCTTCCAGAAGTTGCTACCTTCCGTGGCTGTTGGCCCTTTTCCGTCCTCAGAGTCAGCAATGATCACATCTTCTCTCTCACTCCCCTGCCTTCCTCTTTCACTTATTATTACACAGGGCCCACCTGGACAATCCAGGGTACTCTCCCCCACCTCAGGATTCTTACCTTAATCACATCTGCAAAACCTCTTTTGGTCTGTTAAGTAACATCCTTACAGGTTCTGGGGATTAGGATGTGGACATTTGGGGGGCAGAGGGCATATTTTGTTCTGCTCAACAAAATATTTATTGAATAACTTGCAGGAGTGACCGAAGGAATGAGTAACGTCACCGTTCGGGCCTCTGAGGCTCTTTCCTGAACTTAAACAGGTAGACATCGTTTCTTCGCTTTCCTCAGACAGAGGTGGGAGGCATGGACAATATAGGATGGGTTGAACTCCATGTATCTGGAGGGCAGTCTGGACTAAAAGCACCCAGTTTGTTCCTGTCTGTAGCGCGAATCCCCACTCGACCAGGTTAGCTATAGACAACTGCTTATTGCTTCTAAGCCTCAGTGATCCCATCTGTGAAATGGGGATGAAATGGGCTGTCATTTATTGAGTTAAAGACCCCAGTCCTGGCCTTTACTTGCTGCGTGACTTTGAGCAAATGGCATAGCTTCTTAACTTCCTTGGCGGTGAAATGGGGCTAATGATAACAACTGATACATTACCTACATGCATACACTGTAGTGTATGAATTAAGTGAGATAATATATATAAAGGGCTTTTTTGGCAGTAGTGCTTGGTACATGATAACACTCAACAAAAAGCGTATCTACTTTCGATTTCTTATTTTCTTATTTTTACTCATTCCTTTTGCTCTCATACTTTTTCCTCCTCTCCTTTGCTTTATCACCATCCATTTTTATTATTGCTGGTGTCTCTGTGTTAAGTGTTTTTAATTTTTTCCCTTATGCCTGACTCCTTTGTTAGCCTGAGTTCCGTCAGGCTAACAAAGCTCAGAGTCTGAGTTTTTCATTGTAAAGCTCTGCATAACGTGAATGCTGGATTAACATCAGTTCCTTCCGTTGAGGCCTCCGTTTCTCTAGCTGGCTACCAAGGCGATTTCAAAGTCCAGGGTTCCTGGTTTGTCATAAGGAGGCATTTTTGAGAGGGCATCGTCAGCAGGACCTATAGGAGGGAGAAGAACCCTCCTTCCCTCCAACATTTCCCTTTCCAGTCACTGGAAATGAAAATATCTAAGAGGAAATGTCTGTTATTCTCCCCCTGGGACCGAAGGCACCAGGGCTGTACACAGTTCTGCCTCTGTGTCTGCGTGACTTGTTATCAGAAAATTAGAGTAGAAAAGAATCTTTTGTTCAGCTATGGAGACATCGTAATAGGCACTTTGATTGTTAAGCAGAAGTTTCTGTATCAGTTTAATTGCTGTAAATGCTGTTTGCCTTCTCTGTTATGATAAGGCCTGGATTTTCATAGATTTCCGCCCCCATCCCTTTAAACAGTTTTCCTTTGCTTTAAGTCTTGCATTGGCAAGTTTAATGAAAGCCAAATGAAGAAAGTAAAGAGAGGATCTCAAAGTTCAGATCTTCACACCCACGAAGGAAGCCACGTGGAGGTTATCATTGCTGGAGGCTGATGATGCTACAGTCACTTAATGCAATTGACAGAATTCGCCCCTTTGACCAGATATAGGGAAATGAAACCAAACTACTAAACTTAATTACTTCTCCTTTTTTGAGAAGGTGCTGTAATTGAGAATAACTGAATAACTGGGATATAATCTAACAGTGAGATGTGCAAATAATAAAGGAGGATTTGCTCTCTGCTGACTTGAGCTTCAAAAGTACCATCTCGGCCTTGTTGGAGGGTGATGAGGTTAGAGAGGTGGCTAGAGAAGAAAGAACCATCTTACTGGATCCAGGATTCTCATCCTCGGCACTCCTGACTTTTGGGGCTGGGTTAATTCTTCATGGGTGGGTCTTTCTGTGTATTGTAGGATGTTGAGTAGCATCTCTGCTCTCTACCCACCAGATACCACTAGCACCCCTGCACCCTAGCATGACAGTCAAAACTATTTCCAGATATTGCCAAATGTCCTCTGGGGGCCAAAAGTGTAGGGGCTTTTAGAGGATGTGCAAACAATTGCAGAGTTAACACCTTGAGGTTCTGCTGGTGCCAGGCCGTGTGACCTTTAGCAAGTCACTGCACCTCTCTGAGCTCCTCTGTCTTCCTTCGTACAGTGGGAATAATGAGAACACCGAGTGCACGAAGGCATAGCTTCCGAGAATAAACTTCACAGCATAATGCTGGACACATGTTGAGTGATCAGTAAACTCAGCGTTTATATTATAAATATCTTGGATTCGGCAAATAGGTATTAAGTACTTACTTTGCCCCTGGCACTACACTTATGAGGTAGTGAGGCAAAGATGAAGATGTGGTTTCTGTCCTTGCAGGAGAGACAAATATATTCAGACTTGTAGGTACTACCTAATTCTTCACCCTTGGCAGACGTTGCTAATCAATCTCAGTGCTCTTTCCTGTTGAGCCTCAGAATCCTCAACACATCTTTCTAGACAGCCACTACTAATGTCCCATGAGATGAAACCCATTTGGCACTCCTGGTTTTGTGCATTCTCCAGGAGGAACCTGTGTATCTGAGCTCACAGTCCCCTCCAGCAGGGCTGTCCACCTCCGCCCACCCCTGGCACTGGAGAAAGCATTTTAAGGAGTTAGCAGGTAGATTCCTTCCTCCCAAGTCTGATTTTAGTCCCCAAAGGAGATAGGAATGGAAAGAATGCTCTTTCTTTCTCTTTTTTGAAAATTGTTTTTCTTTCTGGTCTTTTTTGTATCCCTCAGAAACTGAAACAAGTAGTAAAAGGGGCTTGGACTAGATGACGTTTAGTTTTTAGTTAAACTAGAGGAAATTCCACTGGCTATAATTCCGATCGATATATTATGCTGCTTCCCTCTTGGGTTTTCTCTGCCCTTTAGGGCTTGGAAAATCATTAACTCTCCCAGAAAGGGTCTCAGCTTCACAGGGACAGCTTTCACATGGCTGCAGACAGTGTCATTAGACAGAAACGAGAAGAGAATGGGTTGGGGTTAAATGCTCCCTGATCAGTTCAGACAAGCCCGGCTCCGCCAGGAGCACGCCACTCCATAACAATTGCTGTGAAAAATGAGGCACGTATTTTCAGCTCGGAAAACAGGGAGCTGGCTCCACACATCTGGCCTGAGAAATGGGAGCTGGCGTGTGGGTCAGCCCCTGGCTGCTTCTCTCCCTAGCTGGTGGAGATTTCACAGGCAGCACTAGTTCGTTCCTGCTGTGGTTTCACACCTCTCAGGGACCTCCGAGGGCTCCCAGGAGGGTGGTGCTGACAGCTGGGTAGTGGAGTGAAGGTGAGGGCTGGTGCTTAGGGTCTGTGGGAGAAGGCCCACAACTCGGTCAGTGGTGGAGTGATAGTGGAGGTGGCTGGGATTTAGCTTAAGGCTAAATGCAAGAAAAGACAAGATGAGGATAGGCATCCAGTCTGAAATCTGTGTGATTTATTGTTTCTTCCTTTTCTCATTCATCCACCAATCCATTCATCTATCTATTCATCCATCCATCCATCCATCCATACACCCACCCACCTACCTAACAGTTCACCTACCCATCTATTTATCTATCCAGTCATCTGTCCATCCACCCATCTATCCAAACATCCATTCATCTATCCATCTAGCCACCCACCTGCCAATCTATCTACCCATCCATCTATCCATTCACTCGTCAGTCCATGCCCTTATTCTAGCATGAGTTTAGATGGTATGTGGTAAGATGTATTTTAAATAGTTACCTACAATATATAGAAAGTGATATTAGCTTTTCATTTAGAGTTTGCTTTTAAAATAAATGTATTTACACAAAGAGTCAACTTCAGATAGTAAGTAAATAACTTTATGAGTTATACAAGGCGTAACAAAAATGAGGAAAGTGGTACTTGTATGAATGGCGTTTGGAATGTACCTCATTAGAACGTTGCGTGTAAGGTCATATGCTCCATAGCAGGCCACAGACTGGTTCTCATCCGTGGCCTGTTAGGAACCAGGCCACACAGCAGGAGGTGAGCAGCAAGTGAGCAAGCAAAGCTTCATCTGTATTTGCAGCCGCACCCATCACCGCCTCAGCTCCACCTCAGATCATCAGACATTAGATTCTCATAGGAGCACCAGTCCCTGGTGTCCAAATGGTTGAGGACCGCTGCTCTAGAATCTCTCAAGCCTCTATTCACAGGTGCTGTACAGCCTCTGAGGTATATGACCTCGAGCAAATGACTTCCTCTTTCCAAGACTCCGTTTCCTCATCTGTAAGGTGGGGATGCTGACAGCCCCTGTCCTTGGGATTGTTTTGATGATGCAGCAAGCTAAGGCACATGAGTCAGCACATGCCTGGCACACACTAAGCACTCTGTAAATAAAAATGATACTCAATATTTTGCACGGCTGGTTTCGTTTAGGGCACTCTCTGGCTGTCCTACCCAGGGAACCTTGCATGGGATAAAATAACACAAGCTAAACCAGTTTTCCACTTGGCTTTGGTTTAACGAGTGATGTGGTTAGTGTCCTTCCTGAGGCCAGTAGGCTTCCATCTTCCTTCCAGGGTTTGGCTGGAGCCCACGCCAGTCTCAGACCCTCTGCGTAACAGTCTCTTCACCTCTCTTCTCTCCCTGCAGACACACTGTCAGTGCCGCGCTGGTCCCCGCAGATCCCTCGCAGAGACCTTGGCAACTCCATCAAGCACAGGTAGGCTGGATTCCTGCGTGCTCTGGTGCCTGCCCCCAGCACTGTGAGGGCAGAGGACTCAGGCCCCCGGGGAGAGGCTGGGCAGATATGTCGTTCCAGTCCTATGTCACCACGCCCCTCTCTCCTGTGTCAGGCTAAACCTCAGTGAGGCAGCCAGGGACTGAAATGTCTGCTTCTTGTTAACCTGGTCCTTATAAAATTAGTACGTGATGGTTAAAAGCCAGAATTTTGGAGTCAGACGGACCTAGATTCTCAGCTCAGCTAGTAAAGCTTTGCAACCTCAAGATAGTTACTTAACCTCTCTGAGGCTCAATTTTCTCATCAGATAATTCTGTTTAACCATAGGGTGGTTGTGAGAATTAAATGAGGTAATATATGACATAAAGGCTAAGCAAAGGCCCTGGCCTATAGTAACCATTCAATAAACAGTCTCATTGTCAAGACAAATGCTTTATGTCCTAATTTTGGGTCTCCCCACCCAGAAGACACAAGATTGCAGGCTGAGCTCAGAGATGCTCACTCTCTGCTCAGATGTCAGTCAGTCCAGAGCTCCAGCCCTGTTGGGTGCACGGAACAGCCTCTCCATCGGGTACACCTGCCCTTTTTGGAAAGGAGATTCCTATCTACTAGTCATCCCTCATAAAAAATTCTTTCACTCTCCAGATTTGACTTTCCACATTTTATCTCATTATCCTCACAATCTCCTCACAGACTCAGTGGGGTAAGCAGCATGGTCACGTCCATTTGACAGACAGGAAAACTGAGGCCCTGGACGATTAAGTGACGGGTCTACAAGCTAACTGACCTCAGCACTTTGTGTTCTTTGAACACTGCTGCCAAGAGTTTTTGTTTGGCGCCGAGGCCTCCGTGAACTAGCCGAGGGATTGGTCCATTCATTTATGGATTCTTTCCACGTGTACAGAATTTCTGTGCCAGGGCAGCAGCACTAAGCGAGACTTTAGACCTGCCCCCCCGGGGAGCTCACGGTCGAGTGCAGGGTTAGACGGTTAACAGACCATGACAGTATGGAGAGATCAGGGCTATGGCAGGGGCGGGAGGTGTGCAGTACCAGCAGCAGACACATCCCCATGGCTGGGGTGAGGCGGCAGTGAGCACACTCTCCCGGAAAGGCATCTCATTAACAGTTCTTGAAAGAAATATGTTGACAGGATAGTTGTTAAGTCTCCAAAAAGAAAATGGTGGAGGAAATAGTGAGAAATATGTGATAGACATGTCAGTGGTCAGGAAGCGAGATGCAGAGAGAAAGGCATCAGAAAGGAAAGGCTGGTTTGTTGTTTCTTCTGCACTGCCCCTTGGCACAGCTCCACTCCTGGATTGGCCATGCCCCCAGCTCAGCACCACCCCCTGGACTGGCCACACCCCTGGCTCAGCTCCTTCCCTTTGATGTATCCCTGGCTCAGCTCCACCCCTGGATTAGCCCACCTCAGCTCAGCACCCACCTGTGTTAAGCCCCACCCTTGGCTCAGCACCTCTCCTTGATTGGCCAATGTTCTGGCTCCAGCCCCCGGCATCCCCTGGATTGGCCACACCCTAGACTATGGCTATATACAGCTCAGCCTCAGTCTGGCTCAGCACCACCCTGGATTAGCCCCACCCTGATTCAGCTCTTCTCTTTGATTGGTCATTTCCTCAGCCCCCTGCCCCTGATTTGTACACCTAGCTCATCTTCTCTCTTGGATTATGTGTGTACCCTAACCAGTTCTACCTCCTGTAACCTACCTGGATTGGCTATACCTCTGGCCCAGCCCCACCCCCTAGTATTAGACCTGGTGGTACCTCAGATTGAAAAACTGATGCTTAGAGGAGGGAAATGACCAGATGATCTTGGGCATCAAGCACATTTTAGAGAAGCTGGGAATTGGGTTGCCTTTTTACTCTTTGATCTTACCCTGTGTTTCTCTCTGGGCTCCATGTTACAAGGAAGAAAACTGGATTCATACAAGCCTTAGTGAACAAATGAAGTTAAAATCTCATTCTATTCACTGTCCTCAGAATCATGTCAGCCAGAACCTGGGAAGAGGGAGAGCAGACCCTAGGGATGGGAGAAGGCTGGGAAGGAGAGAGAACTCCCACCCACCACACACACTACGTGCTCTTGAGTCCTGTGCTGCTGGCTGGTGGGTGAACATCATCCCCCTCAGCCGCCAAAGCCTGCACAATGGACCCTGCCAAACTCGCTGACCTTGCTGAAGGGGCTGAAAGGGGCTTAACCAACCCCCAGCCCAAAACTGGAGAGGGACTTCTCTTGGCCACAATTCTCTATTCAGAATATTGCTATTTACTTAGATAGGGAGGCTTTGGGCTGCAGCTTATTTTGTTAGGAGAGTGACTGACCCAAATCAGGCAGGATGGTACAGCAGAGGAATGCAAACTTGCCCTCGGAATTCTCAAGCACCAAGTTACATAACCACGTCCGATTTTCATTTGACACCGTGAGGCGGTGGAGATTAGATACAATTCCTGCTGAAAGTGACAGAAATTGAAAATGAAAATTAACTCTGACCCGGTAACCTTCCAGTACTTTTCTTGAGCCCAGCCCTGCCGCTGCCTGGTATCTCTGGGAGAAGAAAGTACCCTGGCAGCAGTGGGGGGCCCAGGAAGTTAATCTAACGTACCCATGTTCCTGGTGGTTTGTGGCTGTGTATCGGAGGCTTCCAGACTCCCTTGTTTGCAGCCAAGTGATGGTGGTTGGGAGGGAGGTGAGCTGATGGTCTTTTACTTTAGGGGACTCTGCTACTAAAGTTGGGGGGGGTCTCAGCTTTTTGGGGGGGAGGCGCCCCTTGAAGCTTCCCAGGTGACGTGACTAGCAGTGATGAGGAATGGCTTAGCTGGACTCCTGGGAGGCCCTACCTTGCTTTGTGGTTCTCCAAGGACACTTCTGACCCCATCCATTTGCTTTGCCCCAGACTCAAACTTGGCACATAGTAGGCTATCTGGCGGGATTTATTGAATGAATGAATGACTGTTATGAAAGATTGGGTAATGATATAGCCATACCCAATTCATCGAGTGCTTACTATGTGCCAAGCACTGTGTGAAGCCCCTGACATGCATGACTTTGCTTAATTCTCCCAGCAACCTATGAGGTTGACACTGTTATTATCCCCACTTTACAGATGAGGAGACTGAGGCTCCAGTGGTTTAAGCCACTTGATTAAGTCCCATATCTCGGCAGAAATAGGACTGGAATCTAGGACCCGTGTGCTTACCCATTAAGTGGTTCATCTTCCTGGGGACAGGTCAGTCGCCATGACCTTGCCCTTGAACATTTTCTTTCTCTTTTCCGCAGGTTTTCCACCAAGTATTGGATGTCTCAGACGTGCACAGTCTGTGGGAAAGGGATGCTTTTTGGCCTCAAGTGTAAAAATTGCAAGTAAGTGGCTGTACCTGGGAGCATCTTTTCATGGTGCCCGATGTCACCTAGAGCCATACTGGGCTCTGAAATAGCTTATGGGAGTTTGGTTTCTTGACTTTTAGGAGAGTCGCTTGCCGTGTTTTTCAGAAATAGGTCTTAAATGAACCTGTGGCATTTGGGTAGGGGCTCAAGAAGAGCACTTCTGAATAAGAACCTGAGCTGATAGCTGAAGCTTAAAACGCACAGTGCTATTGTCTGCTGAGCACAGTGGCACCTTGCATCTTCATAGCATCTAAGGTCAGGGGTCAGCAAACTTTTCTTGAGCTGACCAGGTAGTAAATATTTTAAACTTTGTGGGTCATACGGTCTCTCGTGTCAACGACCCAGCTCTGTCATGTAGCTCAAAAGCAGCCAGAGACAGTACACAAACAAATGAACGCGACGAATTTATTTATTCCCAAAATGCCTTATTTAGATAAATATGATGCGGGCTGGCTTGGGCTCCTCGGCCATAGTTTGCTGATCCCTGGGTTAGTTTTTAAAGTGTTTTTCTCCTTTATTTCTTCTCTACCGAGGAGGAAGATAGTAGGATTCTCCCCATTTTACAGATGTGGAAGCTGAGTCTTTGCATGGATAAATCACCTGCCTGAGGTCACACAGCTGGGAAGCGGCAGTTAGGATTTAGATCCTAGCCTCCTAACTCCTGTCGTTTCTGTGGCTTCATGTGGGTCTCGAGTTCTCGCCCTTCTCCCCACTTCTGCATGCCCATTCCAGGTCATGGCCGATGACAGGTGGGGTGGCAGGAGAACACCTGTGGTGCCCACCGTGGGCTCTGGAGTCAGGTTAAGATGGATTCAGATCTTGGCTCTGTTACTTTCTAGCCGTGTGACCTTGGGCAAGTCAGCTCACATTTCTGCACGAAAGGAATAATCATCACTCGTGCCCATTGTGGCGGTGAGCATTTAAGAAATCGGCACTACAGGACATAGCCTGGTGCCAGGCTCAGAGTTCCGTCCTCTGTCAGAGGTCACACATGACTTTCTGCTTGGCCTCCGTCTCTTTTTCTATAAACCTGTATTAAGTATACGCTCTGGTCCAGTTACTGTTAAATAGTCAATAACATTCAACTGTATCCAAGAGTTACAAATGAATACGCATCTACTTGCTTATAGGGGCCATTTAGTTTTAAAGATTGTAGGAAACTTTTCCTCTGTAGCCTTTTTCCTCCTCCTCCAGCCCAGGCTGGGAATTCTCATTTGGGCTCCTTCGGGCCTCCCTGTATCCCTACCTGATGATGCAGGGGCGAGTGCTCACTCTCCCTGCGGGCTGGAGGTCTCACCTGACTAATGAAGGTAAGGCTGAGGACTCTCTTCCCTCCAGGAGTTGTGGGCAGGATTAATTAGTTCCAGCTCCTAAGGAGCCTTCAGCTCCATGGCAGAAGGGTAGGCAGAGGCAGTGATTACTAAACATTTGTGATTGGAGGCCTGCATCTCCACCTTAGTCCTCTATTGACCCAGGCTCTCAGGTGAGTCCCCAAAGTTATGGCCCCTGGGCTTTCTGACTCTGAGAGGCACAAGGCCAAGCCCTGCAGCCCAACTGGAAGGCTCTCTGACTCCCCTGACATGCCAGGTGCTCCTGTCTCATTCATGTGTAGCCATGCTGTGTTCTGTGGGAGAAACGGCAGCTTTCACATCCTCACACCTGCACAGTGGAGGCTTTGAAGTCGGGTAATTAGATGTCAGGGACGCAGCCAGGAGTCAGCAAGGCCTGACGCTTCCTGAGCTGTTTTAATTTTCAGCACTGGAGGCAGAACTCTGAGGCGGCCTTTGCTTCTACTTCTGTTCTAGAAATAATGAGCAAAGGTCAGACCCTGCCCAGGTTTCGGGGAGGAGTCTAGGGGAGGGACGGGGACCTGGGGGAGAGGGGTGGCTGCAGGAAGCACAGGCTTTGGGAGCAGCCAGAACTGAGTTTGGGTCCCAGCCCCGTCGCTGAACTCCCTGTGTGAGCTTGAGCAAGAAAGACACTTGTCATTTGGGAGTTGGGTTTCTTTATCTGCAAAGTGGGTGTGATAATTAGCACCCACCACAGGAATATTGGAAGGAATTGTCCTTACCCCAGATTACAATTTTTATCGCAGAAATTTCCTCCTCTCTCCACCTTGTGCAGAAGTAGCTCCTGGTTTGAAAGGGGCAGAATTCAAAACAAGCCATGGTTGGACTACACCATGGGTCACACCAATTTGCTTAGCCCTTAGAAAAACTGCCAGAACGGTAAAAACAGAGCCTGTAGCTGCTACAAAGTCCCAGCATACTTCAGGAACTTTGACAGCACACCTGTGTAACTACAACAGAGTTTAGAGCTATCTCTAGGACATAATTATTAGTCCACATTACTGATGTCATCAGATGAAGTTTGAACTTCTTCTATGAATAAAATCCTGCAGCTTTTGCATTAATTATAGCGAGGATGAATGGTTGTCTATATGTGTTTTCAAAGATGGGCAAAATTTTGGACACACTTATGGGTAGATAGAAGGGTTGAGTGAGGGACTGAAACAGGTTCCACACAGACCCCAGTGTCAAGGAGTTTAGGGAAGACACGCCCATTAGAGAAATGAATTTCGGTGAAACTGAAGTACATACATACAGAACAGCGGTAGATGGGATTTCAGAGACGTGGCTCCAAGACTGGAGAGGCAGCTTCTTAGAAAAAAATGAGCCAAACCATTTATTCATTTTCTCAGCTAATGCTTGTCGAACACCTGCTGTGCACCAGGCACTGTACTAGGCACAGGGGAATGACAGTGGACGAAACAGACAAATTCTCTGCCCTCATAGAACTTACAGGCTGGTGGGATGGGGCGTGGACAGACGGTAAACAAAGTAGATTAGTCAAGTGGATCATCTGTTCAAATGATGCTTAAGAGCTAAGGAGAAGAACAAAGCAGAGAAGGGGGATAGCAAGGGCCAGGTAAGCGGCTGTGGTTTTAATCAAAGTGCTCAGGGAAGGTCTTATACCTGAGTGGGAATTTTGGGAAAGCAGTAATATGGGGTTCAGGTCATTTCCTGTTTTCCTAAAGCCTGGATTTGAATCTGTCCTGAAGGCAAGGATTTTTTTTTTCTTTTAATAACCTACATCAGTCCTGGTTCTGTTACTGCCAGAAACTCCTTGGGTGACAGGATTGGGTTAGACCCATGATACTCCATGTATCATTCCTGGAGCAGCAGCAGCAGCAGCATCACCTGGGAGCGGGTTAGAAATGCAGAGCGCCAGGCCCCACCCAGACCTGCTGCATCAGAATCTGCGTTTTAAGATTGTCCTGGCGACTCTTGTGCACATTAAAGTTTGAGAAGCACTGCTTCGAAGTGCTCTCAAATTCCCTTGCACAGCTGATTTTCTAGAGTCTGGGTCTCCCACTCGAGGGTGCATCAGAAGCCCCTAGCGTGTTTGTTAAAACAAAGATCCCTGGGTTCACCCCTAGAGTCTCTGTTTGAGCAGATCATGGGTGGGCCCCAAGAATTTGCATGTCTCACAAGTTCGCAGGTGGTGCTAACTCTGCCCGACCTGGGATCACATTCCAGAACAACTGCTCCGTAAAAGTAGGAGTCCGACAACATAAAAGAAAGTGTATTTCTCAGCCGGGGTTCAGCATGTGAGATTTTTGTTTTTACAGGTTGGTCACTTGTCGCTGTTTACTTTTCAGGCTCTTCTGCTGTTCACACCCCTTAGACTCATTTTGTGAACTTGAGTCTTGTTCATCGTCGTCTCTCTAGTAAATCCATCCAGTAAATATTTGTGTGGTGAATCAAAAAGACGAGGACCGACTAGGAACCCAGGCTGTAGGTCAGACACACACGCCTATATTCGAATCCTGATTCTGCCACTAACTGGTGTGTAACTTCTTCTGAGCCTCAGTTTTTTCTTTTGTAGACAGAACAAAAAAACTTGATTATTTAAAAGAAAACACTCAGGGAGATAAATAAGGTAAAATGTTCAGCCTAGTACTTGGCCTTATAAGACCTTAAACAAAAGTGAATAATGTTCCTAACTTTGTGAATTAATTTTGGGGTACCCCTCCACCCAGGAAGCCAGCATACTACTGGATGTCTAATCCCCTTCCTTCCTGCTTTGGTTTAATGCCCACTTCCTCCAGAATTATCATCAGCTTTCTTGTTGGCGTTCTGAATAGAGAGATTAATGAACTAATAGGAAATTATGCTCAGAAAGCAATTTGCAGTTATCTAAATTGAGGCGTTTTCATCTAATAGGTTCATGAGCATGGAATGGAGTTTCGTTCTAAGTGGTCGGATGTCAGCACAATCCGAGTATTGTTTGATAACTGTGGATTCAGCCGGATGCAGTTTGCTTTTGCAGTAAGATGCTGTTGGATTTCCCAGCCCTCAGCCCTGTCTTAGCTACATCCTTCCTCCCCTCGGGGTCCTTCCACAGGTTTCTGCAGAGCCGAGGTCTGGTTCCTCGGGACCTCTCTGCCCCCACCTGTATTTCTTGCAGGAAAGCGCACCCCAGTGATTTGAGTGGCTCGTGCTATAGAAAACAAGAGTTTGAACCAAGATGCTTTTCCTTCTGCACGTGTGGGAGTGTGGAAGGGAGGGGTCGTCTTGTAAAACCATCACTGGAGAAGTAGTATTTTAACTATCTCTTCCGGGTGTTCGAGCCACCTCAGGGTCTCCCTTCAGAGACCGTGCTTTGGTTCTGGTTAGGTCAGCAGCCCTGGCCGAGCGTCTGCCATGTGAAGAATTCTGTGTCCCCATTCCAGATACAAGGGTAGACATGGTAGCTGCCCTCCAGTTGCTCACGGGCACTGCCAGTTCTTAAGGCGTGCCCTGGCCCCTCCTGAAACTATAGTTAAGTTAGGCATCAAGTCCAGGATCACAGTAGAAGCTTAAAATTGTAGCTTCTGAGCCCCTCCCCAGACTTCCTGGCCCAGACTCTGGGGGATAGGGCCTAGACATCCACAGGTTTTAATAAGCCTCCCATTTGGCTTATTCACATTTATACTAAAGTATGAGTGAAGAACATGGATCTA
Organism: Pteropus medius; assembly: GCF_902729225.1. Taxonomy (NCBI): domain Eukaryota; kingdom Metazoa; phylum Chordata; class Mammalia; order Chiroptera; family Pteropodidae; genus Pteropus; species Pteropus medius. The sequence continues at coordinate 3,927,497 of NW_024343733.1, read as the reverse complement.
GAGGGAGGGATAAAAAGAGCAGATAATTACAGGTGACTCTTGAACAATGCAGGGGTTAGGGACTCCGACACAGTCGAAAATCTGTGTAAAACTCCCGACTCCCCAAACATAACTACTGATAGCCTACTGTTGCCCAGAAGCCTTAATAATAATATAAACACTTGATTAATACATATTTTGTACGTTATATGTATTATATCCTGTATTCTTACAATAAAGTAAGCTAGAGAAAAGATGTTATTAACAAAACAGTAAGGAAGGGAAAATGGATTTACAGTACTATATGTATTATTGAAAAATATCTGCATATACATGGACCCACATAGTTCAAACCCATGGTGTTCAAGGTTCAACTGTACTATCCCTTAGGGGAGTGCCCAGGGCCGCACCGGGGTGGAGGGTACCTCATGTGCATCGGGGGCAGTGTGAGAGATGGAGTCTGTCCTGGAGAGTTGATCATGAGGAGAGGAGTTAGCCAAGTGCCGCAGAGTTAAAGGCTTGAGGAAATAGCACGGGCAGGGGCTGGCATTAGGCCCCAAAAGGACTTGAGCATATTTTGCAGTTGTTTGCACCAAGCAGGGCCTGGGGTGGAGAGGAGACTGACTCTGCTTTGCAGTCACAGTACGGGGACCTGCTGCTATGACTCAGGCTGCTGCTTCCTGAGGCTGCAGGCTGGGGGGGAGGACCACTCACTGCCCATCCAGCCCCACTCCTGGGACAGCAGCCTTGGCGTCTGGAGCTCACATCCTGCTGCAGTGGGTCACTTGCCGAGCACAAGGCCTAGGGGAGGGGAATCCTGGGTTGGGATGGCCCTTCTGCTGGGTGGTAGAGTCTGGGGGCAGAAGCCAGAAGTTCTGATGTTCTCTGAGTCACGTGCTCTTAGGGCCCCAGATGGAAAGGTTATGGGCATCAGAATACCTTGCAGACACTATGACTCATTTTTCTCGAAGACCAGGGAGTACTCACTCCTCTGCTTTGAAGACGGGATGATAAAATTAGTGGCTTCTGAGTGCAGCCTTCCCTCACGCATGTGTGTCTTGATGTCCTGCCTACATTCCCAGTTACCTGATTTAGCAGCTGTTATAGGCACTGATGCTAAGAGCTCATATGTAAGACCTCTTCTGGAAGTTTGCCCTTGGGTGACTGCAGCTACCTCACCTAGAGGTGTCAGGGAATAAGCCTCCCCATCCCCCAGGTGGCTCAGAGCCAGGGACCAGCTGGTACAGGTGTGCAAAAGCCCAGCCTGCTTGCTGAAGGCAGACAGACTCTATGGTACAGTTCATGCTCCAGCGCCTCCAGCCAGGTCAGGCTGAGACTAGAGTCCCCTGAAGCCACATCCTTGCTGAGCTTCTCCCCCATTCCCTGTCTGGCTTCCATCATAATGGAGTATGTTTCTCTTGCAGAAACTCCCTCCATAAATCACTGGCGAGAATACCTGTCTCAGGATCTGCTTCTAGGAAACCCAGCTCAGGACAGTAAATCAATAGCAGAATCCAGACTCTAGAGCCAGAGATAATTGAGTTCAGGTCCTGGCTCTGCTGCTTCTCAACTGTGTGGCTCTGGAAAAGCATCTAAACCTCTCTGATGGAAAATGAGGCTAATACAGTCATTCATTCGATGTGATATGACGTGTGAGTGCCCCAATCACATTGACGACTTGGGGAGTCCTTCAAATCAGAATCTTTAAATAAGTTATTCAGCATTTTTTTTTTCATCGCAGAAATGGATTTTCTATTAATACAAAGTATAAAAAGAAACGTACTCAAGCATATCACCTCTGTGGGTTGAAGGAAGGTCAAAGGTCTGGAAAATTTAGCACATTTCCTACTTTCCTATTGTTCTCACTTTTCTTTTCTCTTTTGGGATTTTCTGAACCAGCCAGCTTATTGTGAGATGTGTAAAGGGTTTATATCAGGGTTTCTCGACTGTTGATATTTTGAGACAGATAATTCTTCATTTGGGGGCTGCCCTGGGCATTATAGGATGTTTAACAGCATCCCTGACCTCTACCCACTAGATGTTGATAGACACCCCAGTTGCGACAACCAAACAGGTCTCCAGACATTGCTAAATGTTCCTGGAGTTGGGGGTGGGGGGCAAAATTACCCTCGGTGGAGAACCACTGGTTTATATAATAAATCACTCACTCCCAACCCATGAGACTGTGGTATGCATCACTTGGTTTTAGAATGCCAGCAGTTGGCTGATATTACTAAAAGATTCAACAGATTATAAAACAGTCTAACAGGTTGATTTTCCTGGGACTTTCCAGGGTCAAGCCCTGGAAGTCCCATGTGCCAGGTGACCCAGGTTAGTCGAGGCAGGTCTCTACTAGTAGGAACATTTCACATGTTCCAGTTAAGGTCACTGCTCACTTCAGGAGAATTGAGACCCATAGCATTTTCCTAGAAAGGTAAAGAGTGGTGTGTGGAAACCTGAGTTAAGGAGCCCAAGAGTTCCGATCGAGAGTCCAGTGGTGTTTTGATGCACTTTATACACGTGCCCTCTCCTCCTGCCTGCAGTAGGCTGGCTGGACGTGCCTGCATCTTTCTTTCCGTGTAAGCTGTCACTTTACTATTTTTTGTTTAAATGAGTCATGTATTCCTTTATCCAGTTTTCCTCTGTGAATGGATCTTTTCACTTGGATTTCATATGTTCTTTGGTTCCTTTCTTGCCCTGTATTGTCTTCCTAGCCTGTATTCTTGCAGCAAATACCTGGTTCGTTTGAAAATGTCCTGGTTTTGCAAAATGGCTCCAGCCACAGTCGATGAAGAGATAAAAGTGTGAAGTAAGCCATGGTTGGTTTGAGCCACGGGGCACACTAGTTTTTCCAGCTCTTGAAAAACTGGGGAAATGACAAGTGCTGATGTTGCAGCTGCTACACAGTTCCTGGAAGCTTCAGGAATTTGTGCAACAGGCAGGATATTGGCAGGATGTAATTATGAGCATGCATTTCAGCGATCACAAGCTTGAAGCCTGAACTTACTTTTCCATTAATAGAAACAGTTTTTGCAATAATCATAATGGGAATTAATGGTCCCTTATAGACGTTCTTATCTATTCTAAGCAAAAATGTAAGTCTAATTACTTTTGTGTGTGAGGGATTATTATAACTCTACTGGAGGCTGAAGTGGAGATTGGATGTGATGATGATGATGATGATGATGGTGGTGGTGATGACGATGACGATGATGATGATGATGATGGTGGTGATGATTATATCACATAATGAGGGCTTACTAAATGCCAGACATTTTGCTAAACACATTACATGCATGATCTCATTTAATCTCTGTAACAACCATGGCAGGTAGGGTCTGCTATTATTCCCATGTTACAGATGAGAAAACAGAGGCCATCGGGAGTAAATCGCTGACCCAAACTCTCATGATGAGTGGATCTGCTCCTCACACTCCCTGATCTCTCTGATTCAAGATCCCAGACTCTTAACCACATTACACGGGCAAAAGGCCGGCCACACAGCACGGTGGCAACAAATGCCTGTCCCCCTTCTGCTTCTCCTTGAACTAAACAAGCAGAACAGAGGCGAGACTGATCTCGGCCTGACCCCTCCTCCCGCCTGCCACCCTCTCCCGTCATCCTTTCTTGAACTGAGAGATGACAATTGGTTCTTTGTGCTCTGATAAACACCTCTCAGTCCTGGGAGCCAAGACAATGCTGGTCACTTTCTCCTCTCTCAGGGAAGTTGGGGGATGAGGCGGGGGTGCGTGTACCCCCAGCAGCCAATAAATCTCCAGCTTCCCCTCAGTGTCCTCACATGGAGAGAACAGCGCCGAGGATTTCCTGGTTATTTTTCATTATGCCACGGGAGCCCGCGATCTGATTTATAAGTTCAGACCCCCCGACCCCCTTCCTCATTTTTGTGACTGAGTTTTCCTTCCTACGAATTGTAGGCCAAAGAGTTCAGCCCCACTGAGTTGTCAGCAGCAGGGGAAGGGGTGTTTTGATATCCTTCGCCGAGAACCTATGGAGGCGTTTCTAGAAGCATTCGGCTCAAATAAGACACCAGGGGGAAACAAATTAAGACAAAACTGCGAGGTTGGGCCATTCAACGAAACGAGCCCCCCGGCAAAGGGGTCATGATTTGGTTTGGTGATTTTACAAGAAGCTTAAGGAGCATTTCATGCAGCGACCTGCAAAAAGGAAAGCCGGGGCCAGGAGTAGGAAAAATAGAGAGAGAGCTTCGTGCCCTCCAGTATAAATGTCTGAGCTGCCGGGGTGGGGGGTGGGGGTCTTTGCAAAATGCTTATCTAGCCTTCACCTCCCTGTTTAAAAATCCTTCGTTGGTTCCCCGCTTGCTCTCGGAATAAAAACTCTATCTCATGATGAGACGCCGCACCGTTCCCTGCTCACCTCTCCTTCCTCCTCTCTCTCTCTCAGCAGCTCCCTCTTCAGGCCCAGACCTGCAGCTTCCTTGAGGCAGGCCTCATGCCCACTCAATGACAGATCTTTGCACCGTACTGTTTCAGCCTGGATCTTTCTTGCACACATCTGCTAGGTCTCATTTATCTTTCAGGCTCAGCTCAGTGATCGCTTCCTCTTGGAAGCCCTCCCTGACTCCGCTCAAATCCAAAGTGCCACACCCTGCCCTTCCCTGTCATTCCACATGACATGCCGCATTGTGTTTGTCTGCTACCTGCCTGTTGCCTTGACCAGACTTTTAACTATTTGAAGGTAGTAGGGCTTTTTTCCGGGTCGTTCCCTGTTTACACCCCCAGGGCTAGTACAGTGCTCGGCACATAGCGAGTGCTCAGTAAATATTTGTTGGTGGAATAGATCTCAAAAGCATCCTCTGGAGGGAAAGTGGTTCTTGCCAACCCAGGGCCCCGAGAACCTGGTTCCCATCTACGTGGGATCATCTCTAGGAGGCAATTTTGAGGAATCGGGATACGTGGAATGATTTTCGTACCTGCAGTGATAAGCGATGGGTTTACATACCTAGATGGTCAACACCTGGCTGGATGATGATAAGAACAATGATTTAAAAAAGAATTCTCACCCCGTTTTATTATACACCCCAGTGCTTCACACAGCACCTGGCATAGAAGAGGAAGGCAGTAATGCTTTATGTGTGCGTGAATGAATGAGTTATCCTGACTCTGCCCTCTGCGGTCTGTGTGATTGGGCTGCTTCCTGAGCCTCGGTCTTCTTGACTTCGAAATGGATGCAGCTACATTCATCACTCACGGCATTGTCGTTGAGAGCAAACAGGTCATGTAAGAACGCCTGGCCCAAAGTCGGCATTCGTTTAATATTTCCTCAATTGGACGTTAGGGGCCAGGTTTTTAAAACGGCCCATGTGCACTGTAAGGAAAGGCTGTGTCCTGCTCAGATGGATTGCAAAGCAAACTAATGTGGGAAGAGAGAAGGTAGGAGAAATCAAGGATTTGGGTTGTTCAGAGCAAACTTTTGATAAATTGGTTAAAATCAACCAGTGAACTATTTGAAATGGACATGACCGTCTTCATCAGCAAGAGTCTCGAGCTTGTCTCTCCTCTGGGAAGACTAGTTATGACCCCAGCCCCATGCCAGGCCCTGGGTTTGAGTCAGCTCCACAGGGCTGCTGGGGCCATGACAGATCCATTAAGGAAACAGCGGAGCTGCTCATAAAGGGGCCATTTGTCCCCAGAGTTCCCCAGGCAAGATCCATGGAAGTCCAGTTTGCTTCTGGTCATATTCCTGTCCCCCACCCTCACATGGAGGGGGAGGGAGGGCGGAGAGGGACATATTTGCATCTCACATGCTTGAAGGGTTACAGTGATAAGAAATAGAAATAATTTTTCAAAAAAAAATTTTCGATAGACACTTAATGCTCTTACATCAGGAGCAGTCGACAGGTTTTCCCTTTTCTTTTCCTCCTTCTCACTCCCCCATCTCTCCAGCATTTATTCAGCATGTTATGCACCAGCCACCATGCCAGGAGCTAGAAGGGGGGCCGGTGGGAAAGAGAGCGGCAAGGATGAGAAAGACCCAGATCTTGCCCTCCAGATAAATTCACATATTTAATTTTCAGACGGAGACGATGTCTCATTTAGCCAGCGGCTCCTCTGGGGACTGAGAAGTTCCACGTAAGCAACTTTTCTCGATAACTGAAGCTTATCCTATTAGCCTTGGAAGTTGAAAAAAAAAATGAGCCATTTTCCATGAAAGTTTTCAATAAGTTTCCAGGCCGTACGTGGCCCGCCTGGCATTCTCTGTGTGCACTCGGTGTGTTCAGCCCCGCCGGCAGCAACCTTGACCCTTGGCTGCCTACTTGGGCATTGCTTGGGCATTTTCTCATTTGATCCTCATTGTAGTTTGACAGTTAGAGCTCAGCAAGAGACAGTTAGTTTGTAGCTAGACCTCAGCAAGGCAGACGGATATCCCCTTGGTCTGAGGAGGGTAGATAGAACTCTTTGTAATTCAAGTTCAGGTCGGCCTGATTCCAAAGCTCAAGCTTTTCTACTTCTGGAACCAGGGACGGTGTTTCTTTGTGCCTGGGGGTTGCTCAGAGCCTCTGTCCTAAGTCATGGTGCTCCTCTGGGCTGCATGTCTCGGGCTGAGATTTGTCTAAGGTCATCAGCTGTGCCCTCCCCAGCTCTCTTTTTTCCTCTTGTGAAACCAAGCACCTGGAGAACCAAATTTATTAAGGACTGCAGGCTAATGCCACACACAAGGGATGGCGAGTAGAGGGTTTGGTCGTGGGGTGAAAGCTTTAGGACAGACCACGTTAGTGTTCTGAGCCTCTCGCAATAATCTCGGTGGGCTCCTCTGTTTTTATAGACCTTGAGACAAGGATTCAAGGGCAAACAGTTGGTTTATTGGCGAGACAATCCCAGGCCACACCAGCGGTGGAGGAGAGAGACTGGGGAAGGCCGCCAGCACAGGTGCCTCGAAGAGCAGTCATGGCAGTAGGCAGCTGGCGGCCAATCCCACGTTGAAACACCTCTGACTTGTCCCACCCAAGAGAGAGGAGACTAGGATATTCATCACTCAACTCCCAACATGGTTGTTTCGAGGCTCCAGGCATTCCAGCCAGCAGAGGCTTGCCACACAAACTAGCAATAATAATGATAACTACCATACTGAAAAGGCTGGTACCTGCTCCTTCAGGTTTTTGTCCTAGGCATCTCACTTGTGTCTTATCATTGGTCCTCACTGAGCCCTGTGAGGCAGATGCTATGACTGTCCCTGCTCAGAGCAGGGCAGCGACTTATCCAAATTGTCACAGCCAGGAAGTAGTGGTGTCAGGACTTGACCCCAGATTTGTCGTGTGTACTATCCTGACCTCATTTCCCCCATTTTTTGTTGCGGGGGGGATGCTGTATCCTGCAAGGTTTAGGTTCCCAGACGTATCTGGGAAGCAGAATGTGTCCCTCTTATGGTTCTCAAACTCTGTAATACGCTTGCTAGAAATTCGTGTTCACTTACTGAATCAGAACCTCGGAGGGTGAGCCTTGGGGATCTGATTCTGAAGCAGGTGGTCTTCCGATAAATTGTATGCTAGTAGCTCTTTCTTCCTTGGGCAATGAGAAGGAAAAGTCTAATTTGGGTGGAATCGTGCATATTTCCCACTGGAAAAATGATTTTTTGTAAGTGGGTCATAGAGTGTCTGCCTTGTGGAAAAATCCGGCCCCAGTCCCTGTACCCCTTTCCCTCTGTTGTCTGGTCGATTTCAGCCCTAAGCCAATCCTGCTGACTCGATACGCAGGTCCCAGATGTGTGTGTGTTAGTTCTTGACATCGGAACGTCCGCACAAAGGCGAAGTGTCTGGGCATCGGAGATGGTTCTCTTGGGCTTTCTGCATGAGCCGTGGTTGTGCTTCCAGTCCTAGCACTGCCCTGTGAAGCTCCATCTCCCACCCCTCAGCCAGAGGTGAAGGAGGGCTTTTCCGTTACTGCAAGAGAAAGCAACAAGGGGCTTGCCTGCCTGTCTTGTCCTGATTCAGATGTGGACCAAAGGTTACGCTGAATGGCTGGCCTCAGCTCGCGGTGCTACCGCGATCACAGATGGGCTTCTTCACATCTGCACGTCATCCTTGCGGCGGGCTTGTTCGAGAAGACTCGTAGGTGGGGGGTGGCTGAAAGGAACAAATTCTTTCTGTAAGCTTCCAGGGTGGAGTCGAGCTATTTCAAACAGGACAGCATGCAGAAGCTTCTTGGTTCGGCTGTCCCCAACTCAGGGCTTCCCAAACATCCATCTGACTGTGTCACTGTCCAAAGCCTCTAGTGGCTTCTGGTGCTGTGGAATCGACCACCGGGAACCCTGCCCGCCTCTCCTTCCTCCTGTCTTGTTCTCTTCCCTTCAGCCTTATCGACCCTTAACTTCCGACCCCTGAATCCCCCAGACTTAGTCTTCGCCCCAGCCTTGGCGCCCGTTGGAAGTGCTGACCCCACTCCCATCCCATTTTCCCTGTATTATTTTTCTCTGTGTATGTGATCTCAGCACCCCTGCAATTAGCCGATGTTTGTTTACCCTTTTATTATCCCATAGTGGCTTCATCTGCCTTGGAGCTGGGACCTTTGCTACAGGTCTGAGGGTCTGGGGGCCTTAGAGGAAAAAAAAGAGACAAAGTCAGTTTGCAGTAACCTGCGATTTTTATTTTACTTGCGAAGTCGGGCAACCGTAGTGCGAAGAGCAAGGTGACATCATAGGCTTGTCTCAAAGAAGGACTCAGCTGTTTATAGACCCCAGAAACGTCCCCTTTATTAACCCCGAGATGTGAAAAAAGAAGAGGCATCTGCCCGGTGGTTAGAGCGGGTCTGGGGGTCCCTGTCTCCTACTGGCTATTTGACCTCGGGCAAGTTTTCCAAGTGTGTTGAGCCTCAGCTTCTATAAAACGGGGATAATAACAGTTCCTACTTTTTAGCGTTGCTACGAGGGTTGAGTAAATTGTGTAAAGCATCAAGAGCATTGCCTGGTCCATCATAAGCATTGCAGAAGTGTGAGCTCTTGTTTCTTTGAGTCACAGTCTTAATGGCATTCATGACCTCCTAATGTTTTCCAGCCACCTTACTATCTTAGCCAAGGGGCCAAGAGGCGATTTTTTTTTTTCAACCATCGAGACTTTTGGGTGCCAAGAGCTGCCCCCACTTTCTGAAGATTCCAGATCGTCTAAGCCAGCTTTTTCCAGTCTCACTCAGCCATTTGCTTACCACTCTATCATGGTTTTGTCATATTTACATAGCAGCCCTGCATGTATTTATTTACTATTTACGGCCTTTTTAACTTAAGTAATGTTATCGAAAGATGAAAACATGTCTTATTATCATGAGTGAAAAATCAGCCTCACTTGCCATGAATATAAAGCGACCAGAGAAATTAGACATTCAAATGGAAAAAATAAATGTATTACATTCTCTGTGGATACTGTTGTCCGTCCAAATCTGGGACTGGAGTTAGCACGTGGTAGAGAGATGTAAAGACACGTTAGCACGTGAAACCTCCCCAATGCAATCGGAGTGAGGGAGAAATGGAGATGGACTCACGTTCTCACGACGTGATGCGGCATTTTTTGTGCTGCCCCTGTCTCTCCGTGTACTCCTCTGCACTCCCGGTGGCCCCAGGTCTGACTCCATATCAGAGAGGAATTCAGAGCCCTTTAGGTCCGTAAAAGACTGAACACAAGAAAAATTGGGAAAACATGCACAGACGTTCCAAAACCATCAACTAGACCAGTGGTTCTCACACTTGAGTGCGTCGGACTCACCCAGAGGACTTGTTAAAACACGTTGCTGCCTCACAGCCCCAGAGTCTCTGATTCGTCAGATCCGGGACCCAGAAGTTGCATTTCTAAAAAGTTTCCAGATGGCGCTGATGCTGCTGGTCTAAGGGCTCCACCTTGAGACCTTCCGTGCTAAACTAATGGGGAGAATCAATGTCAAGTCTATGGGCGTTCGAACCATTCTGTCAAACAGAACTATCAAACTCATAGAGAGGAAGAGGGTCGAAGGCAAATCTCAAGTTCCCACTTCTCTGTATAGAGTGTGTTAACATTAAACCTTTATGCAGCCTGAGAGCAACCTTATGGGCAAAGGTGTTGGCCTTTGGAAGGTAGGCTGGGTGCACACAAAAATGGTAAGGGGATCCAAAAGAATATGGGTGAAGCACTGATATCATCTGCCATGGAGTGTATCCATCCTATTGACATAAAATTCTAAAAGAAAGTCAAAACTAGGCATAATAACTTGGAATTTTTATTATCTTTTTCCAGTTACGCAATAGTATGGGGAAGGGTAAGGTGACATCTTAGACATGTCTCGAAGGAAGATATTTTGACTCTAAACTCTTAAACTTATTACCTTTGGAACTTGATACCTATTACTAGTCTCATCCTAATTGGAAGTCTTGGTTGGCTGTCTCCTATAGCGAGAGCCTTTATGAAGAATGAGCGGCCAGCTTTGGCAGCACTAACCCGGGGTGTCTGCCAAGACAAGTCAGTTAATTTTAGTTTTTCCATCTGTAAAATGGGAATGATACTAATACCCATTTTGTAAGGTTGTTATAAGATCCAGTGGCATAGTATATGTAACATACTCAGTGCAATGGCTGGCAAATGAGTCTTCAGGTAAATGGTAGGTGATCATTAGGATTGTATGGTGATGATGATAAATACAGACTGATGGGGGAAAATGTCTTTCAAAGCATGAAGTGGGCGCTGTTAGTGAAACAGTTGCTACCCATTCTTGGGACACCCAGGACTGACCTGTAAGTAAGGGTGGGATGGCAGCAAACTCTATCCAGAGTTAATTTCCTGGGTGCCAGGGATATGCCTTTTTAGTAGCTGCCCATCTTATCTCACATCTTGGTATCCACAGTACTCAGAGCCTTCCGAACCACTGGGACATTCCATCTCCATCCACCCACCCATCCTGTCCGTCACTCACACTCACCACCCATCCATCCACCCACCACCCGTCCATCCACCCACCCTTCCACCCACCCACCATTCACTCACCCATCCATCCACATATTCCTCTTACCCATAACCCATCCAGCCATCTGTCCATCTATCCATCCATCCATCTCGCTTCCCCTCCGCCGCCACCCATCCATCCATCCACCCATCCATCCATCCATCTTTCTCTGTCTTTTTCTCTCTCAGGTTAAAGTGCCACAACAAATGCACCAAAGAAGCCCCGCCCTGTCATCTCCTGATCATTCACAGAGGAGGTAAGTATTTAAACCTTGCCGCCCTAGGGGTAGGAGTGGAGTGGGGGCTCCTGCAGGCCATCTGAGCAAGGAGTCCTGTCTGGGCAGATTCTGCATACCTCCTGATCCCCTGATGCCTGCCTATCTCATTTTTTTTCCTCTGATACCCTTCTTCCTGACATCCGTCTCCTTAATCCAGCCCCCATCCCTGCTCTTCCTATTTCTTGCCTATTTGTGATACTTGAGCCCCAGATTCATTTCTTCCTCCCTAAGTCTTTTTCTGTCATTCTCGTCTCTAATCTCAATGTCTATCCTTCTCTCTTTCCCTCAATTTCATTGCTTTTCCTTCCCACTTAAAAAGAGTGCTGAGTGTGTTTTCATTATGTGCTCTTTAGACTCAGTCAACTGACCCTGCAGAAGTGGGCATGGGGAAGGGTCTGGCTTGGACCTGTTGGTTTGGGCCATCTGTGTTCTGTCCCCTGGCGCTCTCGGAGTGTCTAGGCCAAACCGTCCAGGCAGAGGGGTAGCAGCTACCTATGGGACTGCTACTACCAGCTGTCTCCTTTAAAAAAGCAAGACCAATTAGATGGAAGGAAAGACTAGAAAGAAAGGCCAGAGACTCCATAGGAGGCACCTCCTTGGGAGGCCTTACAGTTCACCCTTCAAAATGGTTGCCCCGATTCTTGTCCTGTGGGGCAGCTATCCCCAGACTCCATCGTCCTCACTGCAGGTCATCCACTGGGGAACTCTCTAGGCCTGTGCTGTTCATTACAGTAGCTATTAGCCATATGTATTTAAGTTTAGATTAATTAAACTGAAATAAAAATAAAAATTGAATTCCTCAGTCATACCAGTTACATTTTAAGGGCTCATTAGCCACATGCGGCTACCATATTTGCATTGTGCATATAATGAACACTTTCAGCATCACGGAAAGTTCTCCTGGGCATTTCTGGTCCAGACCCTTGCTATTCGAAATGTTGGTCCAAGGACCAGCAACCGGAATCACCGGGGGGCGGAGGGGAGGGGGCTTGTTAGAAATGCACACTTTCTGGCCCCATTCCTGACCTTTCGCGTCAGCAGCTGCATTTTTAACGGGATCTGCAGGTGATTTATGCACTCCAAAGGTCACAATTGCAGCTCTAGAGTAGGAGTTGCAAACTCAGATGCCTTCCAGGGCCAGGCAAGTACCCAAAATGAGAGAAGCTGGCCCGATGGGCGTGAAAAGTGGAAAGAGCATCCCAGTGGCGTCTAGAGAGAGGAGCCATGCCAGCAACTATGCGAACCCGCACTGCAGCACTTCTCAGGTTTCGAAGACAAGCCCCAATGGTTTTTATGTGCCAGATGCTTATTTTAAAATGTTAGCTACTTATTAAAAGTTTAAAAAGCTGGCCAGCTCCTTCCCACCCTCCGTCTACAGGCTGGGTGGAGCTAAGGCTTCCACTTGGGGGTACAGCGACTTGCTCATCAGAGACTGAGTCCCACCTGGTCCTCCCACTGTGCCCCTCCCAGCGCCCTGACCTCGGTCAGTGCACACTCATGGGAGTCGGCCCTGTTTCAGAAGGAACCCAGAGGGAACCTAAAGAAGGAGGCAGATGGTTGGGGGAAGCGCCGGGGTGCGCTCTTGGTTTCCGCCGATCTCAGCTTTGCTGATCTCCACGACGACGAGGGGAAAGTGCGAGTGAAGGGAAAGTCTTCAGGTCTCTTCCGGTGCCCCGTCCCACTCCACGTCCTCAATTAAGAGCCATCCGTTCCTTGAACAACTGTACACACTCAACGAGGCTGTTTAAAGCCTGAATTCTCACCGTCCGCGGGTCAGCTTCACTGGGGAAATCACCTCCTGCCGGCTCCCACGCCCTTGTTGGTTCCCCCGGAGCCCACTTCCCACATGGGACCACAGCCGCCTGCTGGAGAGACCCGCTGACAGGGGCTGACGTCTGGGGAAGGGCTCCCTTCCACCCCCCTTCACAGCCGTGCCCCTTTCATACCTTCAAAGCACATGGAACTTTCCAGAAGTCCGCCAGCTTCTCGCTGAGCGTCCCCCCGACTTGTTAGTAGAAAGTTGGAAATACGGTCGGTTTCCATGGTGATGGCAGGCTCAGGCTAAGCTGAGAAATGAAATCCCTGGGTCAGTCCAAAGGTTTAACTTTTCTACCAACACCCCTGCCCCCCGCCCCCTGGCCACAAAAACAGCTCATAGTATGCACCACCAGGCATCAAATTTGAATGAGCATGTCCGTCCCCCCCGCCCCCGCCCCCCCACAGTGGTCCCTGTAAGTAGTAGAATAACAGAAGGGTCGCAGGAAGAGGGCCTTGGATGATGTGGTTTGGATCAGGAAGCATTTATGTAGCATCAGCCACGTGCCCAGAATTTTGTGCGGCTTTTGGATGATGCAGTAGAGAAGGCTGGGAGAGCCAAGCCTTCCCTTCAGGGACCCAAGGTGGCCTTGATTAGGACAAATGTGTTTTGACGTGCGACAGGCTGCTCAAGCCTGAGGAATCCCGCAAGTAACGAAAGGTGAGCCGATGGGGACAGGGATAGGTGGCCATAGCTTGTCCACTGATTACAGGCCCTGAAAACTCGGGAACCTCTTGTGTATCAAAGGAGGTTAATTCCGAGGGGAGCACCAATGTGAGAGCTTCAGTTTTATTACTATAATTTGTCATTGTCAAGTCTTAGATTGACAATATGAAAAAAAAAAAACCCATACACACAGAAAACACTCCATGTCTCTATTGTGACACAACAACTATTGTTTTCAGTGAATTTCCTTCCGGTCTTGGGTGGGCCTTCGAGGTGGGTGTGAGCTCTGCCCTCTCCTGACATAATACTATAAAGCCAAAGTGATACTTAAACTCCCAAATCGCTGTTTTTACCCCTACGGATCCAGCAAGGTTAGTCCGGACAGAGTCGGTCCCATGTGACATCAACAACCCTCTGCGAAAGCCACCCCGGTATTCGGACCTGCACATCAGTCAGACGCTCCCCAAAACCAACAAAATCAACAAGGTGAGGCTGGGGTTCTGCTGGGTCGGGGCGAGCCAGGGCTGCTGCCGCGGGAGGAAGGTTCTGGAAAAGGACCCGATGGAGTGATCTGGGTGCCCTGCCTTCACCTCCGAGGCCCCTGGGCTCTCCGAATTCTGTGCGGTTGGTGTTGAGTCAGGGTTGGGGGGCATCCAGCCATCCGTGGAGAGAGTGTGTGCCAGGAATCTGTCTAATCTAGGGAGCAGGCCCATGGAAATGAGAATGAATGAGCGTGTCGAGGAGGGCACAGCAGGAGAGCCTGAGAGGGGTTCCTTGGTGGTCCAGACCCCAGACTCTGCTCTTTGAGATGTTTCTCCATCTGCCAGGATTTGCTTTGCAGATGGCCCTGGGCTTTCTGACACATCTGTTGAATCAAACCACCGAGGGGCCGGGATCTATTTCTGAGCTCCTGCCGGAGACTGGGTGGATGGATTCGTGTGGGGGCCCTGAGCCGTGTAGCCAGTTCGCGTGATGTCCAGCTGGTCCTCAGGAGGTGGTCAGCAGTGGGGCCCCTCTGTGCATCTTTCTTTCCAGTGTGGCCTGGAAATTTCCAGTGTGGTTTCCACATCCTTTATTTGTTCAGACTAGATGAAAGCGATTCTAGGTCTGTTTCCAGCCCCATGGTGGAAAGCAAAACCTGTGCATGCCAACAGGTGGCTTCTCAAGGCCCTCAGTGTCTTCTGCATGGCGTCGAAGGTAGATAAAGTATGGATCAACTCAAGTGCATGGCAGGTCACCAGCCCGTGTTCGGGACCTGGATGGGCATCATGATGGCTGTCTGACTTCTCACTGGCAAGGCATAGTCTCACTTCTCTGCTTAAGGCTGGGGAGGGCATGCCTCCCTACCCCCGATCTATTCTCCATACAGCAGCCAGAGTGATTCTTAATGAATATAATTCGAATGGTGTCACCCTCTGCTTAAAAACCATCCAGTGACTTTCTGGTGCATTTAGAAAACAAACTATCGCTGCAGCCTGCCAGGCCATGCATCATTTGGTCCCTCCCTCCATCTCTGACCTCCCTTGCCGTGCCTCCCCGCCAAAGCCCATATGTTCTTTTTCTCTCCTGCTGTCACCCACCATTTTTACTACCAGATCTCAGTCATTCACCATCTGGCTCCTCGTGGCATCATCTTAGCAGTTGAGAGCTTGGCCTCTGAAGTCAGACCTACACCCAGCCTTGACCTCCTGCATTTATCAGCTGAGACTCTGAGCGAGTAACTTAATGTCTCTGAGCCTCAGTTTTCCTCTGTGTAAAATGGGTGCGTTCCAGGTATCTCCTGCTCGAACAAACCACCTCCAACTTATTCGTGTACAATGACAGCCCTTTAATTATGCTCGCGGAGTCCGTGTGTCCTCCGGGATGAGGGAGGGGTATGGGGGGATGTTTTCTCTCTGCTCCATGATGTCTGGGACTCAACTGGGAAAATTCACATAGCCAGGGGCTGGAATCATCTGGAACAGGCATTGGAAAACTATGGCTTCCAGGCTAAATCTGGTTTACCACCCATTTTGGGAAGTAGAATTGTATTGGAACAAGCCACCCCCATGTTGTCTATGGGTGTTTTCGAGCTACAGTGGCAGAGCTAAGTAGTTCCAGCAGGGACCACATGGCTCACAAAACCCAAATATATTTACTGTCGGGACATTTCAAGAAAAACGTTTGCCAACCCCCCGATCTAGAGGCTCCTTTACCCACAAGTCTGGTGCCTGAGCTGGGACAGGTTGAACACTGAGCTCAGCAGGTACTTGATAGGAGTGCGTCCATGTGGACTCGCCTCGGGGCTTGGACTTCCTCACAGCATGGCTGCTTCAGCGTCATCTGGCTTTTTACATGGCAGCTCAGGGCTCAAAGAGCGACTGTTTTAGCAAACAAGGTGGGCGCTACATGGACTTTTATCACCTAGCAGTATAAGCCCATGCATTGCCTTGGCTTGCCACTAGCCAAGCCCTGGCAGCGTCAGTTCTGACATATTCTACCGATGGAAGCAGTCACAGTCTACACAGATGCAAGGCCCGTGACTTAGATCTCATCCTGTTGATGGGAAGAGTCCAAGGAATTTGTGGCCACGTTTAAGAATGTCCGTGGGGGATAATAAAAGCGCCACCCTCAGAGACCTATTGTGGGGTGAAATGAAATCATTCACATTGAAAGCTCTTCGTGTAGTTCCTTGGCACATGGTACGTATCCAGGCATTTCTGGCTGTTATCATTAGCTTAAATCTTGGGGCTTCCAACCAAAATGTCAAGCTCCATTTTTCCTTTGTTATTTGCAAAAATATATAAGTCTCTAGGAGAGGGGATCCCCACCTCTGGAAGGAATGAGGGGGCTTAAATGGGGAGGCTCCTAAGAAGTAACTGTGCATGCTTCTAACCCATCCTGTCCTTTGTGGCATCTTGGGACAAGGAGCTCAGAGCCATCTCAAAAACCTTTCTCTGGCTTTATAGGCACAATGAACCTCTTGGTGTCAGATGGGACAGAAACGCGGGTCAGACTGTGACACTGTTCTGCTTGTCTGCCAGCAGGAGAATTTGATAAGAGAAACAAATGGACCTCTGCTTAGGAAGCGGCTTTGACGTGAAGGTGGACAGGCTCTATCACAAGGCTGGGTTATTTTCCCCCCTCTTTTTCTTCTCACTGGCTTCACGCAGATTCTTTCTGTCAGGCAATGATGTGGTTAGGGCAATAGATTTCTGAGCCAATTTGGTCTGAAGGTTCCCTTTTCCTTGCTGTCTCCTCCCTTGTCTAGCTCAGTCAATCCAGGCCCACAGAAGCCCAGCTTTTTCATCCGGCATGATGGTTAGAGTGCGCATCTTGGAGTCAGAGGGCCCGGGCTTGAAACTTGGTTCTTTCACCTGCTGGGTGATCAGAGCAAGAGCTCCCTGCCTCGGTTTCCCCCTCCGTAAAACGGGTAGTATAATAGGAGCTATTATTGAGATTGTGGAGAGGACTGGATGCAGTGATATGGGTAAAGAATTTAGTCCAACATTGGAGACTCGGGGCATGGAAATAGCTTGATGATGATAGACAGAGGATGAGGAAGAGGAAGGAGGACAGAGAGAGAACTGGGAAGAAGAAAGAGGATGGAAGAGGGAGAGAAAGAGGAAGAGGGAGGTAGAGAGGAAGAGGAGGAAAAGGAAGAACGGGAGGAATAAACAAGAGGCAGAAGGAGGAAGAGTAAGAGAAGGAAAGGGAAGAAAGAAGAAGGAAGAAGACGTAGGAGAGAAAGGAGGTCAAAGAGGAAGATGGAGGAGATGGAGGAGGATGAGAGAATGAGGAGGAGGAGGGCGGAGGGACTGACGAGGATGGAGCAGCGGCGGCAGCATCTGCCGGCTCCTTGGGAGACCCGCCTGCGACACCGCGCTTCCACATCCAGGCGTCGCAAACCCCATCTGCCGTGGCGCCCACGGCTGAAGCTCTGCCGACCGCAGTGAGCGCTCTGACCTGGCTGCCTGCTGCCTTGCTCTTTCCAGTCGACGGCAAGGAACCGAGACCCACCTCACTAACTCAGCAAAAAGAGTCGTCTGTTATAAGGCAAGACCCGGGGCCATAAGCGAAAGCAGAATCGCAGCCTAGGAGCTGGGCCTCATGCAACTGGACATGGAGGACGGTCTTGCGCTCGGGCCAGCTCCTTGGACCTGCAGCGAGACCGTGGATCGTCCTTGGGTCCTCCGTTATGACAGCGACTCGGCAGCTGTCTGTGGGTCTGCTCTGGTCCCCTGCTGTCGGCTGGCTTCCTCATCCTCTCCTTTCTCATCTTTTCTCTGTGTCATTGCATCTGCCGCCCTATAGTCCCTGCTCCTCATAGCCTCAGCTTATTCATTTTCCGGTTTATTGTGGCTTCTCTTTTCTCTCTGAACCTCATCTTCTCCCCACCTTTGGTCCTGATGCTTTCTGCCCTTCTTCCTATTGGCCCAGCTCATCTTCTCATTCAATAGCATCGGTCGCTGGCCAACTGTCTTTATGTCCTGACTTATGGCCCTGTGTTGGGAGTGGGCTGCGGAGGTCAGAAAATTTGTATGGCTGTTTAGAACTGTCCATTCACCCTAAAGTCTATTGCATTGGAGGATGGGGACAGTTTCCTTAGGAACAGCCCATGGGCGAGGCAGTGACTGTCACCGCCATGTCCAAATCAGTGCACAGCTGGGTGAAGGGGAAGCCTGGCTGACAGACAAGCTTCTGTTTGGTTTCCCGTTTCAAATGCGAGTTGCTTATTACTTAGCACAACCTTGTGTTTCTGCTTCCGGGCTAGGGGTTAGGACCTGGACCACTAACTCTCTGTATGACTCCAACAAGTCACTCTCCATCTCTTAAGTCTCAGTGTCCCCATCTACAGAATGAAGGGGTTGGACCGGATGGTCTCTGAAGGCTGTTTCCACATCTTGGCTGTGCTAATAAGAAAGAAGGATGATGTCATTAGGTCTTTCCTACACGATCTGATGGAGTTCGACTTTCCCTCCAATGGAACACAGCCTCTAGCTGCTCGTCCCACTGGGACACAGGCCTGGATCTGACCTGCGGAGAGAATTTCCCCTCCCGTCATAGCAATTCTTCCGGGGAAAGTGGGCATCTTTGGATGTTTCTTTGTGTTCACATCCACCCTGAGCTGCACAGATGAGAATGACCTGATTCGTACCCTCCAGGAAGCAGAGAATCCCTTTCTCCATAAAGGCAATTCTTCCTTCTGTTCCTCCCTTCTATCCATCTCTTTATCCATCTTCCTTTCCTTGTCATTTGTTCATTCATTCATTCATGTATGTTACAGTTTATTAGCCACCTCTTATGTTTTTCATTTCCGTGCTAAGTTCTTCAGATTCCAAGATAAGTAAGGCAGTCTAGTAGGAGGAGGTGGATCCCCTGCCTCCCTTCCTGTCTCCTTATTCCACTCCTCCCACTCTCCTGCCTTCATTTCTGTATTTCTTCTTTCCTTCGTCTAGCACACGTTTATTGAAGTCCACACTGTGCCTGGCACGTGGCTACTCCAGACCCTGCTTATATCCTGCTCTGGATCCTGGGCCTGCTATAACAAATGTCCACAAACTGGGTAGCTAAAACGACAGACATTTGTTCTCTCACAGTTCTGGAGACCGGAAGCCTGACATCGAGGTGTCGGCAGGACCGTTTCCTCTCAGAGGCTCAGGGAGGATCTTTTCCATGCCTCTCTCCTGACCTTTGGTGGCTCCAGCAATCCTTGGGGTTCCTCGGCTTGCAGAAACGTCAGTCTGACGTCTACTTCCGTCTTCACACAGCGTTTTCCTCCGTGTACGCCTGTCCGTTTCTGTTTCCTATAAGGACACTCGACATTGGATTTAGGGCCCATCCTAATCCAGGATGATCTCATTTCAAGAGCCTGACCTTAATTATATCTGCAAACACCTTCTTCAAATAGGGTCTCATTCTGAGGTTCTAGGTGGACATTGTCTCTTGGGGGACACTATTTAACCCACTACACAGCTCCTGAACTCAACCCCACCGGGGCCATTCTGAGGGTACACATGTGGATTCCACCCTCATCTTTGGATTTAGAGCAGGTTCAGGGGCCGGAGAGACAGCGCTGGTTCCAACCGAGATGTGAGGGAGGGTGCTGAAGGCTTCTCTCATGCTCTCTCTTGAGCTGTCAGGCTGTTGATTCTTTAATAAACACTCGGGAGGAGAGGTGTTAGGATGGGAAGAGTGCTCTGGGCACCTCAGCGTGGGGCTTTCCAAAATCAAAGAGGCCCAGGGAGTGTGGCTGTCACCTACATGGCTTTCATTACGTGGTAACCCTTCACGCTGGGGTCCAGACCGTGGATGGGTATTTGACTCCAGACACTGTTCCTTCCACAGCTGGATGCGACCTGGTGGGGATGACGAAGGAGGCAGGACTTGGGAAGGATCTGGGGGCTGAGGAAGGGAGGACTGAGGATGCCAGAGTGGAGTCTCTTCCCGCTCAGCTCTCTCTCACTGCTGCGTCTCTGTCCCCTGCCCCCTGCCCTGCTTTCTTTCTGCAGGACCACATCCCTGTCCCTTACCAGCCAGACTCCAGCAGCAATCCCTCGTCCACGACGTCCTCCACGCCCTCCTCGCCAGCACCGCCCCTCCCTCCCAGCGCCACGCCTCCTTCCCCCCTGCACCCTTCCCCACAGGGCACGAGGCAGCAGAAGAGCTTCAACCTGCCAGGTACCTCCGTGTCTGGGGAGCCGAGGGGGGTGTCGGGTTCGGGCCAGGGCCGTTTTGGGGCCTGTCCATGCTTGAAGGCAGCGAGTCGAAGGCATGTGGATTAAGATTTGCCATCTGTAGGGCAATCGCCACATTTCGCCTTCCTTGATCTTTGGAGTTGCCAGGAGGTGAGTATTATCAGCTCCATTTTACAGAGGAGGAAACTGAGGCTCTGAGAGGTAAACGTGACTCTTAGAGACTCTGTTGTTTGGTTAGCAGCAGCCCAGTGTCTCCACCTAAGTCTGAGTCACTGAGGGCACCTCGTGCTCCGGAGCTGGCAGTTGTCTTATGAGCTAAATCCCTTGAAATCGGCAGGGGGACCTGTGCCCAGCAGCTCAGGCTACACGCCCGAGCAGGGCTGCGTTCTGAGTCCTACTCCGGATGTCAGGATGGGGCTCCGAATGAGCAGGCTGGAGTTCTGGATTCAATATCTAGCTCGGTCGTGTCCCTGCCTTGTGACCTCTGACTTCAGCTTACTCACCCCTGAAAGGATGTAGGTGGGAGACAGGACCCTGAAGGTTTTTCTAGCTCACAAAGTCCAACTTGAGGTTCACGCACTGCCCAGGGCTGCCGTTTTTTCCTTCTTCTTCGAATTGTCTCCTGGCCCTTAAACTACATTTATCCATCGACTTCCTTAACACGTGTTTAATGAACATCTACTATGTAGCAGGTGCTGTACGAGGCACTGTGTACGGAGCGGTCCACAAACCAGACATGCCTTGTATGAGCTTCCTGTTGCCGCTGCAACAAGTCACCACAAGCTTAGTGGTGTCAAACAGCACAAATTCGTTATCTTATACTTACGGAGCTCACAAGTCCAAATCCATTTCACTAGGCTGAAAACCAAGGTGTCAGCAGGTCTGGTTTCCTCTGGAGGTTCTAGAGAAGAATCTGTATTCTTGCCTTTTCTCAGTTTCTGGTGGCCGCTAACATTCCCTGGCTCGTGGCCCCATGCTACTCCAGCCTCTGCTTCTGTTATTACACCTCCTATTCTGACTCTCTGCCTCTGATCCTCCTGCCTCTGTCTTATAAGGACCATTGTGATTGCATTTAGGACCCACCCAGAGAATCCAGGATAATCTCCCCGCCTCAGATTCTTAAATTAGTCACATCTGCAAAATCCCTTTTGCCATGCAAAGTAATGTAGTCACACTTTCCAAGGATTAAGCTGTGGACCTGGAGGGGGCATTATTCTGCCGATCACAGTCTCTGTTCTCATGGAGTTTATAGCTTAGTGGGACAGACAGGTGTTAACCCAACAAACATACACATGAAAATGGAATTATAAATTGCGGTAAGGGCTTCGAAGGGAAAGAACGGTGCTATGAGCAAATTCAAGAAGAGAACAAGTTTAAGTTGATAGGACAGAGGCAGCTCGAGTCGTGAAAATGCAGTGGAGTTGCCCAGGCAGAGAGAGGGGAGCACGTGCAAGGCCCCGCCACAGGGAAGAGCTGAAAACCTGTCCCACTGGCCTGAGTGCCGTAATCAAGAGAAAATGGCAGCAGGTGAGATTCTGGAGCTGCAGGGGTGAGGCATGGCTGGGCCTCGTAGGATGTGGCAGGAATTTAAATTTGGAGACACAATGGGAGGCAATTGAAAGGTTGAGGTAGGGGATGACTTGATTCCTCTTCCTTCTAGATCTTTTCTTTCAGAAACCCCCTCAGGCTGCTCTCTGGGGAGGCCGTAGGTAGGGAGTCGGGGCTCCAGAGTGGAAGTGCCTTTAAAGCGGCCTCCTGCTCTCTCTGACCTCTGGTCATAGGAAGCCTCCCAGTCCCAGAGTCCTCTTCTTGCCAGAGAGCCAGGAGCCACTTGGGTGCATCTGCTGCCCCTTGGAGCTGCTTCTCCCTGGTGTCTGTCATCAGCAAGAACAGGGCTCAGAGTGATGTCCCACCCTCTCCCAGCCACTCCTTCCCTCTCAGTCATCGGGAACAGCTGTGCTCTGGCACAGGGCAGGGTCGAGGAGGGGGTTGACTCTGTGCACGCAGGCATTTGTGGGTGTCCCATTGCCTGACACCTGTCCCTTCTCGGAGCAGGGCTCGCTCTCCGTTGCCCAGCCCTGCCTCCTCAACGGACTGTAACTGCCAGCTAACCTTTTCTGCAGACACTGAATCCCCCGTTCCAGCCCGGGAGGGAAGAGATCAGCTAAGCCTCTTGAGAGTCCCGGCTAGTTTTCCTCCTTTTAATTTTAGCCCCTTGTTGACAACAAAATGTCTGCGTGCAGTGAGACAAACCTAGGTTACCGAACAGAAGAAAGGCCCCAGAAATCACGGAGGCTGCTTCCCTCTTAAAGCTTCGCTCTGTGACCTGGAATGAGTTGCTTCCCTCCTTGAGTCACCTCGTTTTCCCAAATCAAAAGCGCATCCATTTGGATTCCAGCAGCCTGGGAGAGGTGGGACCTGCTATGCTGAGAGAGAGCTGATTAATTCAACGAACGCTAGTTGCACACCCACCGTACAAGGCACCAAACCAGGTGCTTGCCAGGGATCCTGAGATGCCACGACTCGCTCTCCATCCTGGGGGAGTGTAATAATCAGTCCCAGCCTCGGAGGCAGCTAATGACTTAGCCCTTTGAAACTATCTGATTGTCTCTTAATTAAAACTCATTCTCGTCTGTTAGTAAGAGAGCTTACAATACTTAGGCCACACTTACTATGCATTCTTATCTCACGTAATGATGACTTTGGCCCGGTAAGGGAGAGACTATCCTTATTCTCATTGTGTACGTGTGGAAACTGAGGTTGGCGACAGTCACCCAAGCTCTGACAAGCAGCCAAAGCAAGAGCAAGGATTCACCCTTGCAGGATCAGCTTCTAGACCTCAGGCTCAGAAACACTGTGCTGATTCTTGGTGAGCCAGCTGTCAGTTGTGACTCGTCTCCGAATGAACAAAATAGTTTCTGGAAGTATCTTCACCAGCTCAGACTCATATCTGACCCCATCCCTGCTCACTGCTTTTACTTGGGGATATAAAGCTCTGTGTGACCTGTCCATTGCCCCTGATCCCGCTTGTCCCCCTGCTCCAGGCCCTCCACCCCACTGGAGTAAGTGGTAACATCAAAAACCTGAGGATTGTCTGGAAGAACTGGCCTGGAAGAGTGGACCGGAAGTGAAATGAATTGTGGGAGAATCAGCAGTGAAGTTGAAGAAATGTCTTGTATATATTTTTCCCTAAATACAGAGATTAATCCATTCTGGTAGGCAGAATAATGGTCCCTCAAAGATGACCACATTCTAATCTCAGGATCCGTTACTTTATATGGCCAAAGGAACTTGGCAGCTGTGACTAAATTAAGGATCTTGAGGTAGGAGGATTATCCTGGATGAGCCGGGTGGACTCTAAATGTAATCACGAGGCTCCTTAGATGAGGGAGGCAAGAAGGTCAAAGACAGTAGAAGGCCGTGTGAAGACAGGAGCAGAGACTGGAGTGATGGGGCTGGGAGCCTACAGAGGCAGGCAGCGCTAACATCTGGAAAAGGAAGGAGCGGGTCCTCCTTTAAGTTTCCAGAAAGAACCAGCCCTGCTGACACCTCGATGTTAGCCCGTTAGGCCTTATTTCAGATTCTGACCTCCAGAACAGTAAGAGAATAAATCTGTACTGTGTTAAGCCCCCAAGTTTGCGGTAATTTGTTACAGCAGCAACAAGAAAACTAATACAATGCTCAATGCAGAGAATTTGGAAAACACAGGAAACTCATAAAGCTTTTTTTTTTTTTTTAAGCCACTGTCATCCCTTCCAAAAGGGGAAAAAAGTTAATATTTGAGATTACGGCTCTACAGACGTTTTCTGTGTGTGTTCTTATGCATTTGCCTAAAAAAGGGGGATTGAGCTCAGGATGACTCTGTGAGTTGGGGTGCTCTGTTTTCAGGGAGTATCGAATGGAAGGGTTGGCTTACATGTTTAGAGTTCTGGTTTCTTTACACATGTTCTCAGTCCTTTGGAGTCCAGGGTGTCTGCAGGAGTCTGGAAACCCTGGAGGGTGGGCAGAGCACCCACGTGGTGGCTGTGGGAGCCTCACTGGGTACCAGGAGGGGGAGCTCCAGGGAGGCACTCACTCTGGTCTTTCTTTCTCTCCCCAGCGTCCCACTACTACAAATATAAGCAGCAGTTCATCTTCCCAGGTGAGCCTCCTGTGAGCAAGCCCGCTGATGCGCGGGAGTGGCCGGGGTGGACAGAGGCGACTGTCGACCCCAGCATCACCCCAAACTCCAAGAGGGCAGTGTACCGGGATCGCCAGACCCTAGGATAATGGCTGGGCCTGGGATTGGAGAAGGAAAGCATGGCAAGTCTCAAGGGCACCACGACACCAACAAGGCCCCACAGAGGTCTGCAGAGGAAGGGTGGGCGAGGGGAGGGGCAACCCAGAGCCACGTGGCTGAGGAGAGCTGGGGAGAGCTGGGGAGAGCGGCTTGAGTTGGGCCCTGGGAGACGTGAAGCTGAGTGGCCTCGCCATTCCGAAGGGAATTCAGGAGTGAGAAGGATTCGGAGATGACCAGTGGGTGCTTCAGGCCAGACGCTTTGGGGTTCTGGCGGCCCCCTAGGTAACTGTAGGAAATTTTAGTCAGGATGTCATCTAGAACACTGGTGGATCTAAGCAGGTAAGTTCAGGTGGTCCAGGAAGGAAGAGAGGGGATTGGCCGGCCCCAGGCCCCCAGGATCTGGTAAGAACTTATTAGCTACCAGCATCTTCCAGGAATTGGGCTTTGGGGTGGTTGTGGACTCCACCTTTGTGTTCTGTCTGCCTAATCTCTGGCTCGCAGATGTGGTGCCAGTGCCGGAGACGCCGACCCGGGCACCCCAGGTCATCCTGCATCCAGTGACCTCGAATCCAATGTAAGTGGAGCTGAGACCCGCTTGCCCCGCCCTGGCCCTTCAGTCCCCTCAGGCTCCCCGTCCTCTTTCTTCCTCTTCCTGGAACTGATGGGTTGGGAGTTTGGGGGAGAAGACGTAGGGGACAGAGAGACATACGGAATGTCTGAGGCAAAGAGAGGGAGAGTGTGACAGCCCAGGCCGAGAAAGACAGTGCCGGCCCCGACCAGTCAGCTCCGCCTTATGTCCCTGGCCCTATGTGTCACGTGTAATTAGCAGGGGCCAGACCATTTCCTTAGACACCCCGACTCTCCCACGATCAGAAAGACAACGTGCCCCAGGCAATACCTAGACCTTAATGGAAGAGCATTAATGCTATGTCATTGCTCCCCTTTTAAAACGTGTTTGAGTTAGGTTTATACCAGGGATCAGCAAATTACAGCCGATGGGACAAATCCAACTTGCTGCATGTTTTTATAAATAAAGTTTTATTGGAACACAGTCATGCCCATTTGTTGACAACATACTGTCTGGCTTTCAAACGACAACAGCAGAGTTAAGTCATCGCAACAGAGGCCATATGGCCCACAAAGTGTAAAATACTCTCAGTCCCTTTACAGAACAAGTTCGCTGGCCTCTGGCTTATACCATTATGGAAAGAATATAATCTAATTTTGGAAACTGTGGACTGTACTCTAAAAAAGAAAGGAAAAACAATCGTGTATTCACACCACTCTTAGATGTGTCTCTTTCCGTTCATACTTTACAGACTTGTGATCCACGACACACACCGTTTCCACGCTGCTCTTTTTCCCCTTATTGCTATAATCATATTTTTCGTATTATTCCAGACTCTACGTACATATTGTTTGTAATGGCGGTTAAAATATCATACCAATGTGGAATAATTTCCTTAACCATTTCCCTATTGCCAGATCTTCCATCTTCCCAATATTTCACTGTTGTAAACAACACCACAGGGAACATGTTTGTGTGTGGCATCTTTAGCACCTGTAGGATAGAGACCCTCTTTCCAGGTGGTTTATTGCTTATGCAGCCAAAGTGAAATCACCTTCCTTCTTTGGTTGTGACCGAGGTCTAGGGGCACACTCAGGACCTAATTTCGATTTGACTGGTTTCCTAACTCACATTTTTGCCTACTTGGTGTTTCTTCTGACTCCGCTAGCTGCTCCATCCCGTCTGACCCACGTTATAGACTTTGTTAAAGACCCAAGTGGTACATCTCTGAAATCAAAGGAGCAGCAATTTGCCAGGGGATATTGTGCTGACATGTTGCTCCGATCATTTCTGCACATAAACCAATTCCACAGTTTGTACAAGACAAGCTCCAGGTTATTAACTGACAGTCAGGGAGTGCCAGCAAAAAACAGTTAATAACTGCTCGCGATCTGCTTAAATATGTATGGAGTGATGGGAACTAACTCTGTGCAGGAGGGAAATAATAGCCTTGGCTGCTGTAATGATGCCTCAGTGCAAGCAGAGGAAGGCTCCCGTTTTGTAGGTGTGAAGAGGGACTCCAGCTGCATTGTTCCACCCAAGTGTCCCCCAGGGCATCAAGTTCCCAGTATAGTAGTTGTCACTGTGGTTTCATTCTGCCTTCCCAGCCTGTATTGTAAATCACTGGTTAATATGATGGCAAATACCAGTTTGTGACCAACCTCCTTTCTCCTTCTTTTAGTATTTGTAGTCTTTCAGACTCCCTCTTACCAGGAGTCCCTCCAGTAAGTGGATTGACTCTTTCTGCAGGGTCAGCAGCTTCCTGGGGTTTGAGGATCAGGATAGGGGAGGCCCCCACAAAGGGAGGTAGGGGGAACCTGCTAAGCTGGGAAAATAGGAGTGTGGTATCCATTGTGATTCCTTCCTCCCATCAGTTCCGGTTCATTCCATAAATACATCCACATCCTCTACTCTAAAATATATCCCCCCCAAATCCTGTAACACACGTCTTGCCCCACATCCCCATCACGTGCCATGCACTCCAACACTCCCCTCTCATCCCCAGGACACACGCAATGACACCATCAACATACGTCACATCCCCGGCATGTACACACAACTCACGTGCACAGAACAACTCCTGCCTAGAGCACATCCTGTGATGCACCCCCAGTACTCCATACACATACTCAGAACTCTCACACACACACACACACACACACACGGCCCCTAGTGCCGCACCCAGCATACATAGGATACAGCTGCAGTTCATGAGCTCATGAATGCATCACACACACACACACACTCACACTCTCCTGCATCTTTTAGTCAAATACAGTCTCGCTTCTCCCTCCTCATTCTCATTCCATACTTCCTGATTCAGTGTGATCAGCAAGGTCCAGCTGGAACACTGCGAACTATCAAATACATCCAGTGATCCTCTCTCCTGGGAACTTCCATCTCACTCCATTTATTCAATTCCTGCCTAGCGTGTGGCCTTTCTGCACACTATCCGCATACTTTACTTCTTTCAGTAATAACGTAATATTCCTCAAAGTCAGAAGCCAGGCCAGTTTCAACTCTGCATTCCTCTAGCACTATTCCTGGCACATAATTCTAACCGAATGAATGAATGAATGAATGAGCAAACAAAAGATCCAGATTTTGAGTGGACTTTAGAGATCCGATTAATTCTTTCCTAGGGACCACATAGAACTCCGAGGATTCTTTCAATCATGGCCTTTAGGCCAGTGTATAAGGAAGCTGCTAGATTAGTGGGAGCCAAAGCCATAAAGAAAAATGAATGGCCTGGAAAATCTATTTAAAACAATGTCCTTGCACACTGCTCCTTTATGACGAAGTGATAGATTATTTCAGACACAAGCGTGGAAATGAAATTCGAGATAAAGGCTTGGGGGTGAACGCTTCTCATTTTGGGACCCTTCACACAGGGCTAAACTCAACACGCGGACCCACCTTTGCACCCAAGGGTCACATTCATTCATTCATTCATTCAATTTATTTATTTATTTATTTATTTATTTATTAATTTATTTTTCTCATTAAAGCTTGGAAGGAAATCCATTACTTCAAATTGAAGTGGAGCCAACCTCAGAGGTGAGAATTGGAGAGCGAAGGAGCAACTTTTTCCAGGGGCTGCGTAGAAAGCGACAAAGCCAAGTGATATCTTTGGTGACGCAGAAGGCTCGGGGCAGGTGGGAGGTGCAGGGGCTCTGAATGATGGATGTTCTAACTCTGGGACAACTAACAAAGGGTGGGCCCTCCCGGCAATGAACCTAATGGGCCATTATATGATGTGTGTCACGGAAAAGCTAATTGTGCGGAAATTGGTGAGCGATTTGCATTCTTAGTTGGAAAACCAGTTCAAGGCTGGATAAACCCCCAGGTGGATGTGCCCCACTGCCTTCTAAGAATGCATGGGAGGAGGCGAGGGCCTCAGACACACTGGGCTTGGTGGGGTGTTGAGAATGTTCTGGGGCTTCTTCCTACCTGCCAGAGCCTCTGGAGGAAGAAACGCAGTGTCCAGCGTGAGCACCATGGAGGCCTGACCCCTCGAAAGGAATAGAATCAGGGTTGCCGGAGAAAAATCATATATTTTTCTGACTCTACGGTGGTACATGAAAAATGATTCTGGGAGAAGCTGGTATTTCCTGTGTCAGTTCTCCTTAGTGTGCCACTGGGGACAGCTCACTCAGGTTTGGGGTTACGAAGACCTGCATCCAGCCAAGGGGCTACCCCGTCAGGCTATCTAGTCAGGCCCCACACCCCTGGGAGTCCCCACTGGCTCAGGCATCGGCCACTTCCACATTCCAGTAAAAGAACTTAAGGGGCAGGGCACCCCCAGCCCCAGGCACCCCCAGACCCCACGCTGGGAAGCTGGGTCCCTAGAGTTTGAGCCTTTAACTATTGTGGTGGTCACGCCTAAGCGTACCTGACTCTCGTGGGCGTGCAGGATGAAAGTGCAGATTCCTGGCCCTGGCCTGATTATATTCGGATTCTGTAGATCTGGGTGCGGCCCAGGAATCTATCTGCATGTTTACAGGCATTTTAGTCCACATTTCCTGTAGGTGGTCAGGTCTGTGCAAAGAACTTAACGGACTCTTATCTCATTGAAAACTTCATGCCACCCCCAGGGGTAGATTTTATTAGCCCCTCTCCGTGATGACGAAAGCGGGGCTCAGAGAAGTAAAGTGACTTACCCAGAACTTACTGAGGCCAGATTCCAGCTCACTTGGCTTGAGGAGTTCCCTGTACCAAGGCATGGGACTTCCTGTACCAAACCCAGGAAAGACCTAGCAAACCAGAATGAGTGGTCCCCCTCGCATTTCTCCTCTCTGAGCCTCAGTTTCCCCCTTAGCACAAGGGAGTTGAATTCTCATGATGTCCCTTTCGGATCCTTCATTGTATATGATTCTAGACAAATAGATGTATGTAGGCAAATCAGGAAATACATGTACACACCAAGCTGAAGATGCCCCTGGAGACGTGTCCAGACCCTCACATGCACAACGGGGACCCAGGAGGACCTCGTGGGAAGGTGGGCGAGTGCAGAACCAGCTCTGACCTCTGTCCCGCTTCCGGCCACAGAATGAAGAGGGCCACGATGAGGCCGAGGAGTCAGAGGACGACTTGGAGGAAATGAACCTTTCCCTCCTCTCGGCCCGGAGCTTTCCACGCAAGGCCAGTCAGACCAGCATCTTCCTGCAGGAGTGGGACATCCCCTTTGAGCAGCTGGAGATCGGCGAGCTCATCGGAAAGGGCCGCTTCGGGCAGGTGTACCACGGCCGCTGGCACGGGGAGGTGGCCATCCGGCTGATTGACATCGAGAGGGATAATGAGGAACAGCTAAAGGCCTTCAAGCGGGAGGTGATGGCCTACAGGCAGACACGGCACGAGAACGTGGTGCTCTTCATGGGCGCCTGCATGAGCCCGCCCCACCTGGCCATCATCACCAGGTCAGTCCCGTCTGGGCTCCCCATGCGTGGGTCCCCAAAGCTCTGCTTCCAGCAGAGTTGAGAAGTGGGGGTTCTGGTTAACACAACATTCTAATGACTAGAGCGTCCCTAGCTCGACCGTTCACGGTTTGTGTGGTTTTAGGATTTGCGACTCCAGAAAATACTCTTAAGGCTAAAACTCTTTGGCAGAGCAGTGCCATGGAGAGAGCACTATGTGGGGAGCCAGAAAATTGGTTCTGGGCCCTGCTGTGCTTCAAGTATTTGCGAAACCACATCTCCGAGACACACATTCTCCATATGTAAACTGAGTGGAGTAGACTAAATCAGGGGTCTGCAAACTTTTTCTGTAAAGGTACCAGTAGTAAATATTTTCAGTTTTGCGGGCCATACAGTTGCTGTAGCAGCTATTCAACTCTGCTCCTGTAGTGTGAACACAGCCACAGACAAGATGTAAATGATGTACGTGACTGTGTGCCAATAAAACTTTATTTGAAAAACCAGGCAATGGGCTGGATTTGGCCCACAGACCCTAGTTTGCCAACCCCTAGACTAAGATTCTGATGACTGTTATTCTGTTTTTCATTAAGGCAGCAGAGCGTGTTTGCAGGGCATTACCATTGTTGTTTTAAATGTCTGGGGTCTGTGATCTATAGCTGCACAGAAGGGAAAGTTAGTAGAGAATGGACATTAAGAAAATGTCTGAGGATAGGAACTTTCTCGGACTTGTTCCTTCACCTTGCCCAGTGATGTGGGGCGTTGGGAACAGATAGCGTTGGTGTTAGGGAACAGTTGTGGAACAGTCCTTTGGTGTGTTTTTAAACTCTGGCCTTTGCTCCCTTGTCACATTAGGACTGGCCACAGCAGTGGCATTCTGAGTATGGCCTGTGATGCCAAGGGTCATCTAGGAGCCTTCTTCTTCCCATACTCAACTCAAGCAATAAGATCCCAAATACACAAGCCTCGCATCTTGGCAGGTGCCATAGTGGGACCTGTGGGCTCAGTGAAGAGCTGGTGTGTCTTTCATCTCCCTTGTGATACAAAGCCTCTTGAGTCCGTTTATAAGACTTTAGCAATTGGTAGAAGGTGTGTTATCGTCTGTCACCATTGATTATGCAAATGGTGGGTTGACTGGAACCCACATATCAAATCCAAATGCATGTAAAGGATTGGAGATCTAGGCATGGCCCTTCAACTCTCCTTAAATCAGGGTAAAAATAGTGATTCTCAACTCTGCAACAGAAGTGGCTCTCAAATAATCCATCCAGGTAATTCAAGGGCTGATCTGTTCTGATTACGTGAGTGTATCAGTAAGCTTTTGCTGAGTAACAAACTACAAAGTACAAAGTACTTTGTAGGTTCTCTCTATTCTGTGGACAGTTCTGCACTGAGCCAGGCTCGGTAGGGGGGCTCTTGGATGTGTCTGTGGTCAGCTGACAGGTCCGAATGGGGGCTGGTCAGTCTTGGATGCCCTTACTCATGTGTCTCTGGGTTGGCAGACTGTCAGCTGAGGTGCCTCAGTTCTCTTCCACGTGGCCTCTCATCCCTCTACAGGCTAGCTTGGGCTCCTTCCCATGGTGGTCTCAGTGTTCCAAGTGCAGCAAGAGATCAAACCCTAATGGACAAGTGCCTTTCCTATCTCTGTTTGTGTTGCATTGGCTAATGTCCATTGGCCAAAGCAAATCATGTGATTAACCTCCATTCAAGGCATGGAGAAACAGACTCTTCCTCTGGATGAGTGGATTTTCAATGTCATGTTGCAAGGGCACGGGTGAAAGGAAAGGAACAATCTGTGGCCATTTTTACAATCTACCGGCACTAAACCCTAGCTTCTTTTCTTGTTCCCCATCTTATCCAGTATGCACCATCTTCATTAGCAGGTAGTCAGAAGCCCTTTACTTGGGGTGCATAAGTCTGGTCGGAAGGCGGTCTTTTCCCCACCACTGGCCTTCTGCCCAGCGCTCTTTAGTCTGTTCCCCCAACTTTCTCTCTGGCCAGCTCCTCACCTTCTGGCTGGCTCCTCACCCTTCTTTTTTATATCCCTAAATTAGAAATTTGAAATCCATCATCTCTTTTTCTTTGGCTGGCCTTTTTAAAGAACCTTTTGCCTCCTGCCCTCCGACTTTTTCAGTGTTATCAGTGAAATCCTGTTAACCCAAGGCCTCTCTCACCCCTTTCCCAAGGGCTGGCTAATAGGAAGTGGCTGGATTCAGTTAGCAGCCATCTTTGAAAAATGAGTGGTCATTATGAAAATGTGTCACTCATCCTGCAAGCCAGCTGTGTTTGTGGCCTTTTTCTATTATGTGCAAAATTCTGAGCCCCCTCCCCAAGCACCATAACTGCCTGCAGATTTCACAAATAGCAAAGCCTTTTCCTGGCACCACGATAAAGGCTCTGCAGCTTTGGGGCCTGTAATTGGTCTCTGAAGTGTTTAGTATTTTGCGTGAAGAAGCCAGATGAGCCCCAAAGAAGTGGCATTTATTCCACGTTATTGTTTCATTATATATTTATCTTGAGGGGGCTGCGTGTACCCCTGTCTCCCATTTAGCATCATCTACTTGTTGGTTATCCAGGTTTCTTATCTGAACGTTCATTTTGAAACCAAATATTTGAGTAATTTGATTAATCACTTACATTCACACAATTGGCTGGCAGAGGTCGATGGTTGGATGATAGCCAACCAACTGGAACAATTTTCGGACCCTGGATTTTTATTTTACAGGGAACATAAGACCAGATAATTACCTGGCATATTCCGGGTAAATTCACAATGGCATGTTCTAGCCAATTACTTAGTAATTATCATCGAAGTTAACAAGTATTTCTAAGATTAGCTTCCTTGTATTGCAATATGTATGGCTCTTGGGGAATGAGTAATCACCAACTAGTTACCCAACTGCTGTATCCCCAAATGCAATTAGCAGGATTGCTAAATCGTTTCACGATTGGGTCATTATGAGATAGCAAAGCTATTGACAGCCTGCATAATAGCTCATTTTAAAAACTCCAAATGGAATTCAAAACCCAATAGGGACAGAGTTGAATGAAAGCATGTCTCATCCTTCTACCTGGCTGCAGTTTCCTTGGCCTCAGTTTTCCCATCTGTAAAATGAGCAGGTAGAAGCAAGATGTTTGTTGCAAGGTCCTTCCAACTCTAACAAAATTCTTTAGTTCTCTTAGAATGGCTGCACTTGGGAAGCAGACTGAAACATCTCTGGAGTAGTGCTTCCTAAAGTATGGTCCGCATGGATCAGAGCCAGCAAAAGGTCGAAGGTCACTAAAATGCAGATTCCTGGGTGCTACCTCTGTTAGTTTTCTAAAGCTGTCATAACAAGTTAACATAAACTTGGTGGTTTAAAATGACATGCATTTATTCTCTTAGAATTCTGGGGGTCAGAAGTCTAGAGTGGATCTCACGGGGCTAAAATCAGGTCAGAGCTGTGTTTCTTTCTGGAGGCTGGAGAGGACCATCTGTTGCCTTTTCTAGCTTCTAGAGCTGCATTCCTTGCATTCCTTTGCTGGTGGCCTTTTTTCCCATCTTCAAAGCCATCGGTTTAGCATCTTGTTTCCATTATCATATGGCCTTCTTCTGCAGTAAACTCTCCTTCTTTGGAAGATACCTTCTCCCTTTTATAAAGATACTTGTGATTGCATTTAGGACCCAACCAGGTAACCCAGGGTCAGCTCCCATTTCAAGATGCTTAATTAATCACATCTACAAAGACCCTTTTGCAATGGAAGATAACATTCACGGTTTGCAGGAATTAGGGTTTGGATCTCTTTGGGGGGGCGTTTTCAGCCTACCACATGACCCTAGGCCCAATGAGTCAAGTCTCTTTTTAGGCGAAGCCTTTTCACCAAGCTTCCCTGCCCATTCTCATTCAACTCACCTTCGGGAATCATGCCCCAGGGAATATCATCAGGGTGTGCCCAGCATCGATGCCAGCTGTGTCCAGCCAATGCCAAAGGAAGCGGAAACATGGGAGTTTTCTGAGGAAAATAGACCAGGCAGAATTACAAAATAATTAGGATCTCAGTGGGAGATAATTCGTTATTTATCTGGTGAAAAGAGCACAGGCCAAGCTACCTTAGTTTGGTGCCATGGAGACAAAGACAAAGCAAAATTCGGAAATCGATGTCTCTGAGAGGGCCTCGTATGGGGCAGCCTGACCCCACTGAACCCGTGCAGCCGTATTATGGCTGTGGAAGCCGAGAGGAGAGCGAGGCCAGTACAAGAGGACAGGTATCCAGCAATACACCTCATCTCCAGCAGCTCGAAAAATCCCATCCTCTCTCAATACTTATTCATTCATTCATTCATTCATTCATTCATTCATTCAGATATTTAGAACGAACTTATTAAGTTCCAGACACTTTGCTGGTCGCTAGGAGACAACGGTGAGCGAGACAGACACGGACCCTGTCTCAGAGTGCCGTCATTCTGGTGGGGGAGACACCAGTACTAAAGTAGGTGTGTGTGGGGAGAGGGTCCAGGCAGCCTCTCTGAAGGGAGATGTGGGTAGGGACCTGGATCCTAGGAGCCTGCTGTGCAGATGTGGGGCTGGGCGCACGTGACAGAGGGGTCAGCAAACGCACAAGCCCAGGGGTATGAATGAACAGCAAGGACCAAAGATAAGACTCTGGTGACAGGACATGGTGGGTGAGGGCACAAGGGTAGATGATGAGGGTAAAGGTACTGGCAGGAGCCAATTTGGGAAGAGGAGAGCTCCCAAGCCTGGATGGCATGGGGGGAATATTAAAATAGCATGATGCCTACAGCAGTCTCTCAGCCTCGGCACTGTGACATTTGGGGCCAGGTCATTCGTTTATAGGGGGCTGTCCTGTGCACTGTAGGATGTTTAGCAGCATCCCTGCTCCCTACCCCCTAGATTCCAGTAGTACCAAGTCTCTAGTCCTGTTAACCAAAAATGTCTTCAGACGTTTTCTGCCGAGTGTCCCCTGGGGGCAGAGTCACCCCAGTTGAAAACCATTTCCCTATAGTCTCTAATTTAATTAGCCTAGATGGGGCCCAGGCCTCAGTACACATCCTCCCCACGTGACTCTATGAGGCAGCAGGGAGACCCTCCGAGACTCTGTTGTAGGACCCAAAAGCCTCGTGAGATGTCAGGCGGCCATGAGGGAGTCACAGCAGGGGCAGGACCCCGGAGCTTTTGAGGGCAAAAATTGGCAAACTTCCAAAATAAAGGCTACGGACCCAAAGGGAGGTTTTTTTTTTTTTCTTTTCAATTTATATCCATATTGCTATTCCCAAGGCAACCCCAGAAAGTCCCCGTGTGCCTCCTTCCAGCCAGTCCATACCCGCTCATACCCACCATTCTAAATTATTTCACCATCAGTTTTTTTTGCCTGTTCTTTTAACTTTATGTAAATGAAATCATACTGCATATATTCTTTTGTGTCTGGCTTTTTTTACTCATCGTCACGTTGAGATTCATGCAGTGTTGTGTGTATCAGCAGTCATTTCTTTCTGTTGCTGAATAGCAGTTCATGGCATGAATACACCACAATTTGTTCCCTCCTCCTCCTGGTGATGGAGATTTGACGAGTTTCCCGTTTCTTAACTTTCCGTCTGACTTCGGTTTCGTTAGTAGACAAAGATAACAGCTTCAGTCCCCTTTCTACATTTTAGCCTTATCCCATCATTTTCTGCTTCAAATTTCCACCCATTCTGACACAATTACCCTTCTATTCATCAATTCCCTTCTTTAAAAATCTTTGAACCTTTTCTATGGGATTATTCTGTCTTTATCCAAAACAGTTGCAGTTACACATTTTCCGTGAATTCTCATAGTCTCATTTCAGTTGTGTCTATCCCTAGAAAATAGATAATAAAAGTCAGCTAGATTCTTTTTAAATTTGAGGGAAAGAGGGAGGGAGAAGCTGCCTCATTCTTCCCAAAACAGTTTGTGACAATGTTCCAATGCCCTTCTTAGTTTCTGCTCCAGCCCTCCCTCTGGAAAGGGAGACAGGGAGCTTTGGGCTGGGCAGAGACTGCGGTTCTATCACGTGGTTTTTTTTCTTGAAGCCGAAGAGGCACAGCTAAAGCTCATTGCTGAAACCATTTCCTGGTTGAGAGGCATTTATTTAATGTTGATAACTGCAGAGCCCCCAAAATAAACCAAAACATCAACAGATGCCACCCACCTTTGGCAAGTGCTTTGCTTCAGGCCAGACACAGGCATGTTCCCCTGTTAAATCACTGTGCCCACTCTATAGATGGGAACACTGAGGTCAGAGAGGCAGAGGGAGCCCTTGCCCAGGCCACAGAACAAATAACTAGCAGAATCTGGATTTGAGCCAATGTACCTCTGAATATTCATCCAGCCTGTTCCTTCTTTGCCACAGCTGCCTCGGCCAGGTCAAGGGGAATGGACACAACTCATGAGCAATAGCATAGCGTGGGAGTTCTCAACCTTTGGTCACAGCAGGATCACCTGGGGGCCTTAGTATCAAAATAAGGCCTAGGCCCCATCCCGTTCGTACAAGCCAAGGCCTCTGTCTTTTTTATTAATTCCCAGAGGATTCAGTTCGCCACAGTTTGAGAACCACTGGTTTATTCAACTGAGTTTCATTTTGGAGCTTCGATTCTCTGCTGTTTACGTACTTCTGAAATGCCCTGTGAATTCCTGTGGGGCCAGCGTGCACGCGCGCACACACACACACGTGCACATACACACACACGTGCGCGCGCGTGCACACACACACACACACACACACACCTCTAAATTACACACCGATTCTCTCCTCTCTCCCATGGTCTTCTCAAAAACACATGCTTTCTGACTCTCACTTCCCCGGCAAAAGACTCATTTCATTAATATTATCAACTCACACACATAGTTTCCGCGGCCTAGAAGCCCTCACCCCACCCCCAAATATTTTTCTAGAATCCCCAAATTATTTAAGTCTGTGCTTCATAGTGTAGAACCCTGTCTAGCATCACCTGGGAACTTGGCTAGAATGCAAATTATTATTCCCTCCCTACCCAATCAGAAGCTCCGGGGGTGGGGCCTAGCTCTGTGTTTTAAGACGCCCTCTGGGAGATTCTGATGGATGCTCAAGCGCAAGCCCACTGCTTTAAAGGAACTTGTGCCTACTTCCTACTTGTCTGCTGCCGGGAGCATCCTGCACACCTCAGCAGCCTCCTTGTCCCCTCACTGAGTGCTTCTGCCAGGCAGCACTGAGAGGTGAGCAACTGAGTCCAAAGTGAGCAAGGGTCTGTAATGTCTTAGTATGAGACCCAGCAGGGCCTGGGAGTCACCTCTTAGCTTCAGCGCTAACGTGAGTTCACTGCTGTGCGTTCCACAAACTTCTATCGAATCCTGGCCAAGGGCCTGGCTGCATGTTAGGCACTCAGAACATAGTTCCTCTGGTTTATACAGGGCTTGGCATTCCAACAGAAGAGACAGACAACAACAAATTAAGCAGACAATTAAGTCGGATAATTAAAGCATTGCATTAAGTGCTGTGAAAGCTACAAACGGGTGGGGGGAGGTGTCAGAGCACTGGAAGGGCAGGACTAGTTGGGGAGGGGCTCAGAAGAGGTGTCTTAGAGGAGGTGACATTCGATCTGAGACCTAATGAGAAGGAGCCAGCCATGCAAAGAGGCAGAGAAAAGGCAGTCCAGGTAGGCGTACAGCTGGTGCAAAGGCCCTGAGGTGGGAAGGAAATGGGCACATGAGGACCCGAAGAAGGCAAGGGGTTGTTGAAGGATGGTAGGGAAGAGGCTGCAGGGCCTCAAAAGTACAGATAAAGGCACAGAGAACATCCTAATGCAGTGGGAAGCCAGCGAAAGATTTTAAGCAGGAGCTGCTCACCCCACTCTGGAAGTGCCCTGATGGTCTGGCTGCTGCCTCCCCTCACACTCAGCTAGTTGGTTCAGTGTGTCAAAACTTAAGAGCAGTGACGGCAGCAACCAGACCCAGCACCGAAGGACACAGCCGAGGAAATGGGACTCTGGAGAGTCCTGGATGTCAGTGCGGCCTCTCCACCTGTGTGTGGCTTCAGAAAACATGTCCGAATGGTTTCTCTGCATTTGGGAATACAGTGAACTTCATCGAGATGCTTCCCCAGGGATGGGAAGGAGGGAGCGGGACTTTTGGTGTTACGTAAACGTCTCGTTCTTAGAGAGAGGGCCGGGCTGTGCACCTTAGAAGAGAGAAGGAAGGACAGGATTTCCCCAGTGTCCTAAGAAGACTTTTTAAAATTTCTCACTTGGCGAGTGTCCCCATTCCCTTCACCGGGTGCCTGAGTCCAAATGCAATTTCGCAGTCACGCGAGATGGACCGTATCGCCCACGTGCACCACGAGACATCCAGCCCCGACTCGTCTCCCAGGGCCGGAGCAGTCATGACATCCCCGAGGGCCTCATTTGCACGGCATTTTAAATCTGGTAAATACCAGGAGCTGTTTAATAGATTATTTACTTCCAATTCCAAAACAGTTCCCATTTTTTCAGGCTTTCAAATAAAATAATGCCAAGTGGCTATATTTGACCGGCAGACAAGTGGAGAACCCTGCCTTTAGCTAAGACAGTAACTTGATGCCCGAACAAGATCTCCACTTGCTTTTCCTGTAACTCTGTACTTGTGGGCTGTCTGATTACTTTTCCTTCAGGATGGTTTAATTGTGCTAAATATAACATACAAGAGTTGGGGGGCCTGAGCACATGAAGATTCTGTCCCCACCCCCGTCATCTCATGGAATCGGCTTCCTTTTATGTTCAAAAAGCTGAATTGCTTTCCCTTTATAAAGCACAGCTGAAAAGGTTTTTTTGTCTGCGGCTGCCTTTAATTGTGCTGGAATGTAAAGCGCCTGGGACTTTTGTGAAGAAAGCGCTATAAATGTACTGCATCATTATCATTATTATTATTAGCATCATCTCATGTACATTGCATATGCCTGTTGGCAAGTGATCATATGACCAGCAAGAGGACTTGCATGGGTGAAGACTATGCCACTGGCTGCCACTTTACTTGACTCTCAAGGACTCCAAATTAGCATGTGTGACATTTGTCATCAGTTCAAAAATGAGTTCTGTGTCTTACGACACAAACGATAATTCATTTGTTATTAGAAATGTAGATCAGTGAAAAAGAAGAAAATAAAATTGACCCATAATGTCTCCAGCCAGACAGAATTGCACTCACATTTCAGTGCGTATACTTCTAGAAGTCGTCTGTGTACAGCAGGTCCTGAAATAACGTTTCGTTCAAGGTCATTTCGCTCTAATGTTGGTGACATGGCCTGGGAACTCAGCTCTTGTTTATATTCAATTAGCCTATGGTAAAATTGGTTTCAGTAAACATTGTTATGCTTAAAGTCAAAGAACCTATCAGCAACGTTAAGCAAAGGCATACTGTATATGCAAACCTACAGTGTGTATCTGTCAGGGTAACAGTAGCTGCTGTAACAAATAAGCCTTAAACCATTAAGTGGCTTAACACATTAGAAGTCCATTTCTTGGACTGCGACATACTAGTCCAAGATGGATGTTTGTGGGTGGTTGGTGGCTTTTCTTCATATGTAGAGGATCCAAGAGCAATGCTATATTTTGGGACCATCCTTAGAATTCAGAGTCCTCTGCTTCTAGCTGGGGAAAGAGGAAAGAGCATGGAGGAACTTGTGGGAGGTTTCCATGAAGCATGTTAGTAGTGGTACCCATCATTCCACTCCTGTGTTAGGGACTGGCACAGTCCCTTGACCGCACTTAACCACAAGGGAGGCTGAGAAATAACTCACTGTATTCCCAGGAACAAAATAATGGAGATTTTGGCGAAGAGCTAGCGCTTCTTTGTCACACATTTATGGATGCAAAATAGATACAGTTACACATTTTCCCGTTGAGGGTGGACTCATCCAGCAACCCCATTGTACAACTCCCTATTTTCACTGAATGCTATATGTATGAATATAGCTGTGCGCATCCATAAATGTGTCATATGGCCAATTCCTTGGTTAGATAAGGATGGTCCCAAAATATAGCATTGCTCTTGGATCCCTCTACATATGAAGAAAAGCCACTGATTCAGTTTCTTCATCTATAAAATAGGGATAACATTTATTTCTCTTGCAAGGTCACGATAAGAATTAAAGATCTTAAATGGAAAGTCTGTAGCTTAATGCCTCTTATCACTGGAGGTGCTTGATACCTTGTATCTCCCAGTTGCTATGGTAATAATGATGACATTCCAACAACAACAATCGTGATGGCAGCAAGAAGTAGCTTATTTCCTCTTAGGTGCTTTTGGCACTACAAACAGCAGGTGTTTTGTGTTTATTAGAATATCAAATGATATGAGGTGATGGCTGTGGTTGGACTACTCAGATTTGTGTCCCAGCTCCTGGCTTGTACCTTCGCTAAGTCACTTAACCTCTTTAAGCTTCAAGCCATCCAGGAGGAAATGTTGAGTAGGGAGCTGGATATACCGGTCTCAAGGTCAGATGAAAGGTTGGGGCTGCAAATAACCAAGTGTGAGTCATCTGCGTAGAAGTGGTGATTGAAGCTGTGAGGGCTTCAATGGGAGCTGAGGTTATCCGGGGAAGAGGGGGGGTCACCTGAGGATGAAGCCTGGAGCATCCTAGTGGGGAAGTGTAACCCTGCACAGGGCACTGAGAAGAAGCAGGCAGGGCAGTAGAGGCAAACAGAAGAACACGGAGTCACGAAGCCAACCCATGGTAGGTCCCACCACCCAGCAGTCTCTCCCGTCATATCACAGTGCTTGATTCTCATTGGGGTACTTCTCACCAGAAAACAATTCTTCTGTTCCTCGATTGGTTCGTTTGCTTCTTGTCTCTGTTCCCTACATCCCCTTCTCCACACCTTAGAACGTAAGCCCCGAGAAAGTAGGACCTCAGCTACGGACTCACTTCTGTATCCCTAGCCTCTAAAATATTAGGTCCTCCTTAAATACTTGTTGGACAAGTGGATAACAATTTCCAAAAATATATTCACATGCGTTATCACAGCCTGCTCCTCTAGGCATATCTAGCAGCCAACAATGAAAGGTGCTATTTACTTAGAATCACTGAGAAGTGAGTGGGACCTAGCGAAATATAGCATAAACTGGTTGAGGAATGGCTGCAGGATATGGGAGAATTAATGGTGATGAATGAGAAAAAGGTGCCAATTATGGGACATAAATTGTATGAATACAGTAAAGAGGCCGAGTGGTTTAGGGTATTTGCCCCAGATACACATCACGTGTAAGGTCCTTCGGTGTAGGGCTGAGAATGGAAAGAAAAAAGCATGGCCTCTGCCCCTGTGGAGCTCGGAGACAGACCAGGAACTGGATGATTCTCGAACAGTGCCATAATCTCTGCAATAGGATCATAGTGGGGGCTGTGGGGACCCAGAGCCGGCCCCTTATCTAACCAAGGAATTGGCCATATGACAAGGAGGCATTGGTGTTCCTCATAGCGGGAACAGCATTTGCAAAGGGCTAGAGGTGAGAGGGGCGAAGACTTGGGGTTGGTGGGGGACTTGTGAGCTGGCGTATAGTATCTATATGGGAACAGCAGGAGCTAAGAAGCTGGAGATAATCTGAAAGGACCTTGTGAGCCGAGCTAAGGAATATGAACTTTTTCCTAAAGGCAGGTGGGAGCCACCGAGCCATTTAACCAGAGGAGCGATACAGTCTGGTTTGCATTTTAGAAAGACCACTGTGGGGGCAATCCCTTTTCTTAGAAGAGCTTGCATCGGGATGGTTACCGTATTCACCTCCTCCAAGAATGGTGTGGACACTTAGTGGTGGCCCTGATCAGACACTGGTGGGAACAAATGCAGGTTCGAATGCCCTGCGTTCTAAAAGATAACGTGGCCGGACTCCCTAAGGGCAAAGCAAGCTGGTCCTCTTTTGGAAAGCAAGACGTTTTTCAAACATGTTCACTCTTTACCCAAGCTAAAAATAGCCAGCTGCGCTCCCATGTCTTGAAGGCAGGTATGGGCAACATCATCAGGTCCCTAACATGTGTTCCTGCAACCAGAGAGACGGTTTCCTGGGCATTGCTGGCAGGCGGTGGTTAGACAAAGGTTCAGGAACGTGTGAGTGGCTTCATGGAGAGAGGCAAAGCTGTCAGTGAAAGCTGGTTTCTTGCAATCTGATTAACCTGGGCGGAAATACTGAGACAGACCTACCTTCCAGTCAGTTTCATCGTCCGAACCACCAAACTTGGCTGGCTTGTGACGTGTTGAGCTGACAGCACGGGCTAGTTGAAACCCTAGCATTTATCCCTTTCTCTCTCTCTCTCTCTTTGCAGCAGACTCCAGGGCCCGTGAGTGGGCAGGGAGCGAGAACTGTAGGATCAAGTGTGTTTTCACTGCTCCAAGAGCTTACCGGCCCTGGGGTTGGGTTTGATGTATTCCCAACCTGATTCCAGTTGCCTGGACACACTGCTCAACTTCTGCCTTGTCCCTGCCTGATCGTGTTTAAGATAATTAAGCCCATAAATCAAATAATAAATAGATATTGACTCTTTGTCATAGAGTCTATCAGGATTGATTGACCGCTGGGAATACTGCTTTCCTCAATCAATGGCGAGCCATGGGGATTAATAAATCTTGGTAATGACTGGCAACAGGAAAATCAATAGGTACATTAATATATGCATTGGGAGCATATATCTTCGAATGTGAAATAAGAGTTTGTTTTAGGAACAAAGGGGAACGAGAGAGGTGGGAGGACAGACAGAGCGAGACTGTCAGTGTCCTTAGACCCAAGCACGGTACCTGGCACACTGTAGGTACGCATCGATTTTTGGTGAACTGCAGAAACCAAACAGAGGTTTGCTTTAAAGAGAAACAATTTTGCATTTACTTTTTCTATTTGCTGCGTGTCTGAGAGCCCAGAAATCACCCCTACCCATGGGCTGTATTGTTCTGTTAATATTTGGCCTCCCAGGAGGAAGGAACGAGAGGAGGGAAGGATCGGATATGATGGTGGGTGGGGGAATGGAAGGGCGACCAGGCGGCTTACGCGCTGGTTAACACTCACTGAGAAAGAGCGCGAGGAACTACATCCGGTTCAGGGAGCAAAATCAAGAGTTGGGTTGGCATGTGGAGTATAAGAAGTGCTGCTGCATCTTCCAAGAGGCGATGTTAAGTGGGTATCGAGATACCTCCTTGTTCAGAGATGACTTCTAGATTAGGGATATAAAACTGGGAGCCATCTGTGCCATGAGATTTTAGGAATCATAGGCCTGGGGAGATGGGCTGGGGCAGAGCTTCTCAAACTTGACCATGCATCAGAATCCCCTAGAAGGCTTGTGCAAACCA
Source organism: Pteropus medius (assembly GCF_902729225.1). Classification (NCBI taxonomy): domain Eukaryota; kingdom Metazoa; phylum Chordata; class Mammalia; order Chiroptera; family Pteropodidae; genus Pteropus; species Pteropus medius. Next base: position 3,884,091 of record NW_024343733.1, on the reverse strand, counting down.
CAGATTACCACCTTCCACCCACCCCCAGAGTTTCTGATTCGGTAGCTTCTTGGATGGCGACCTGAGAAATTGCATTTTTAATGCCTGCGCAAGTGATGCTGTAGGTGGGAACCCCCGGTTGAGAACCAGTGGCCCTGGAGCGAAAAAAACAATGTGTGAAGAGGACAAAGTGTTCCTTCAAGGAAGACTGATGAACGAGGGTCTGAGCTTCAGAGGAAAACCAGGAGAGACCATTGTCATGGACGCTGGGGCAGACAGTGTTTCAGAAAGGGGGTGTGGTCAGCAGTTTCAGAAGCTAGTATTGAAAGGACAGGCGAGATGCAACTGGAAAAGTGTCCCTCGGAGCTCTTTCCCCCTTCACAGTTTGTGCATCTGTGGCCTGTGCTTTATACCTCTTTGCGACTTCCCTATTTACCTGCCCAGTGACATTTGACAACCCCACCTGTGTCTACATGTGCGTTTCCAGGATAAGGCTAAGGTTCAGGTGGGAATGGAGCTCATTGCTCTTCAAATGGAAAGGATGATGCTGGCGATGGTCATCAGAGGGGTCTGAGGCACAGTTGGAAGATTATTCCCAGAAACAGTTCCCAGCGGGAAAGAGCTGAAATTCATCAGAATGGCTGTGTGGAGTCACCAAGGCTGGAAAGAGACATTCTCTCTGGGCGCCGTGCAGAATTGTTTTCAAAACCAGTCATTGATATTCAGCCATCACTATCCTGTGAAAATAAGGAAGGGAAGTTGGTCATTTAGTTGAATCACTTTTAATATGAAAGAGGGCTTTGTCGTGAGATGGCCCTGAATATTTATTAAGTGGAACGTTTGTTGAGCATCTACTACATGTTGGGTTCTGTTCTAAGGACTTTACAGATATCGCTTCATTTAATTGTCCTCATCGTACATGGGAGGAGCCTGGGACTTAGGGAAATAGGGTGACTTGTCTAAAGACACACAGCTGGTGTGAGTCTGAGCTGGGGAGAGGTTTGGTTTACCAGTTGCCTGCTTATGAATAGTCAAGTGTTGGTGCACATTTGCCAACAGGAGTTTTTCTTTTGTATTGACAGTCATTTAGCGTTTCTGCATCTATACAAAAGAGGTCATAAATGGGATTGTTGTAAGGACTGAGTTCATATGTATAAGGTGCTGAGACTAGAGCCTGGCACAGATCAAGTGCTGTGAAAGTTATTGGCATTTGTTGTAGTAGCTGCTACAAGGGAAGTGACATAAATACGACTCTTGTTCTGTGCTGCAAGATCAAGAACATTGGATTTGGAGTCAGGAGTCTTGGATGAATGGTGTCGCCTTGTCATTTGCTAGCTGTATGACCTTGGACAAATCTCCTCCCCTCTCTGAGCTTCAATGCTCTCATCTGTAAAATGGGGATAGCAGTGTAGCGTTCCCTGGGTGGCTAGGAAGAGAAGATGAAATGGCAAAACTGAAAACTTCATAAAGCGACCAGGGTTAGAGTAATGTGGGATAATTGAAAAATCATATAATAATAGAAGCAGTAATAGTTTATGAAGCATTGGCTTCATGTCCAGTTGTTCTAAGCACTTTGACTTTTCCCATCTATCGGGTGAGGCTTGTGCTTTCGTAATGGTGGAGCTGAGATTTGCACCACGTAAGCACTTTGATGGTGAAGAGAATGCTCTGGTTGAATTGGCAGGTGGCAGTGACCCAAGTTTAAAGCTGGGACTGCGACTGAGGGGACCCATAATCGGTCTCCACTTCTTGGGGCTCAAGCCCTTCAGTGGTCTCTGGGGCTGTGGCCATCCTCATGCTGTGAGTGAGTAATGAGAAGCAGGGTTCCCTCTCCCGCCTTTCTTGTCTTCTCCTTTGACAGACACAGAGAGTCTCCTGGCTGAGAAGTTGCTCTTGCTTTTAATCAAAAGGTTCATCTCCGAGTCCTCTTCAAAAGAGGATTCCCTTTCTTCCAGGTGTTCAAAGGCCCAGAGGAGCGCCAAGCAGGGAACAGATCAACTCCTTCAAAGGCAAGGAAGGGGTCACCACCATCTTCAGAAATTCCCAGCCGAGGCCAGTCCCTTCCAGGTGGTTATTAGCACAGTCCTTTGGGACTTCGAGGTGCAGATAAAGGATTCTCAGCAGGCTTGTGTGGAAGCGTTTGTAGACCACTGAGGACTGTCAGAGCGTCACAGTGAATTGGGTCTGATCACTCTCCGAGCAACGAGGGCTGCTTTTGACAGTTTCTAAAAACTGGAGATGCTGCGCGACAGCCCAGCGCGTTATTATTCTATCCTACAAATAAACACTCTCTCAGCTGGCCATGCGGCCCTTCCGTTTGCCGCAGCTCTGCTCTCTCTGGCCTCCCTCCTGCTTTTTAGCTCTCCTTCTTCCCTCCTGCTTTCAGCATATCCCTGGGGCTTAGAGTTAGAGATGAAAAACAGGTGCCATTTACATGACATCAAGAGGGATGGACCTCTGTCAGACAAGGAAAGGGCAGGAAAGGAGGAAGGAGCCAAGAATTCAAGTTCTTCTACTGCTGTGTGACCTTAGACAAGCCTTTGACCTTTCTAGCTCTCAGTTTTCTTGTTTGCGAAATGATTATAATATATTTCATCCTTAGCTGGGTCATTTACCATCTTGTCTAGGACTGGGCGAGCTGAACCTTTGGGAGTCAGTGACCGCCCATCCACCCACCCATCCATCCATCCGTCCATCCATCCATCCATCCATTCATCCATCTTCTCATCAATTCATTTGTCTATCTTATATCTTCATCCCCCATCACAGATCCACCTACCTGCCCAGTGCCCTCTACTCACCACTTCATCTATCCATCCATCCATCCATCCATCCATCCATCCATTTATCCATCTATCCAACATCCACCCACACACCTATTCATCTACCCATCCATCCATCCACCCACATATGTTTTTCCCATCTATTCAACATTCACCTACTCAACTACTCATCCATCCATTCACCAGTTCATCTCCCACCCTTCCACTTACCCATTCATGAACCTGACCCTCACTCATCATTAATCTAGCCATCTAGCCATTCAGCAAATAGATGTGGAGAGCCTGCTCTCTATTGGGTACTGCTGGTTACTAGGAATGAGTATTTGGGGCTTTTTCTTCTGGGATGTGGTAGAGACAGGTAGGGTCATAATTAAAGTCAGCTCCTTGAAGCAGGGCAAGAAGGCAGGGTAGATTGAGGAGGCTGTGCTCGGCATCATTCTTGTACCACTGGATTAGAACCCACAACAAATATGTCCATGGAAGCATCAATAGATGGGAATTCGAGCCCACCACACATCTATGGAAATGAAATGTAGGTCACATTCCCAGATATGAAAACAGACGACCCAAATGAAAAACCAGGCAGCAAGACTACAAGAATCAGAATCGTCTGCCTCTTCATGTTTCCTTTCCTTTGTTCTAATTTTTATGGAATTCAATGCAGATGAGCATGGAAACCGAGACCCTGGTAATAAATGGAGGGGGAGAGGGTAATCAGAGGGTAAGTAGTCTCGGGCAGTGGGGTTGGGGGTGAGGGTGCCAATTTAGTAGGCTCTGAAGTGGCTTAGCACATTTTCCAGAGGTTGGGAGTGTGGCGGGGGCCGCAGACCAAAAGGCGGGGATAGTCACTGCTTACTTTCCGCCCCGTTAACTCTCAACTCATAGTAATTTATCAGCCGGCAAGCTGGAGTTTACTTATTTATTATTTATAGAGAAAATGTTTGCTAAGCAAATCAGTAGTTCAAACAAGATAGAGGGGGGCGGGTAGGTTTAACCCACTCAAGAATACCAACCAGAGTAAGATTCTCAGCATATTCACCGTCTGCAGGCAGATGGAGCTGCAGGTGACACACACCCACCAGCCTAAACGGTTTCTGCCTCACAACTCCAAAAACCTTCACTTTCTCTTAACACGGTCCCTTTCTAAGGAACACATCTCACTCCCTTTCCTGTCCCATCCAGTCCAAATTTGACAATTGGATATTACCATTTCAGTATCACAGTAAAAGCCATTGGTCAACCCTAGCAAGAATATCTTTTGGGGTCAAGTGTCAAAACTAGGTCACTTGAACTCCTTACCTTGTGTGAGATTAATGGCCCTAGTTTCCTTTAAACGTCTTAAGATTTCTTTAAATCTCTGGTTACTTTTGTTTGAGGAATGCCTCTTGGACTTGAACTTGGGAGACTTGGTTTTCCATCTTGGTGCTAGATGGCCTCAGGCAAGTCTTTTGGCCTCTGTGGTCTTCAGCTTCCTCATCTGTAGAATGGACACACTTCTCCTACAGAGTTGTTTCAAGTAGTAAAATGAAAGTGTAAACAAAAAAATTCAAAACAGATGTGAGGGAGATGAATAGTTTTTGAGATGAATTTCAATGAAAATGAGATATATCTTTCATTTATCGAATCAGAATGAGTGGTTTCAGCTTCTCCAGTAGGTTCTTAACATTAGGATTACCTGAAGAGCTTTATAATCATGAGTGGTGCCTGGATTTTACCCTCTACCCCCAAAACATCCTGACTCAGTTGATCTGAGGCGGGGCCTGTGTGTCATTTTGTTTAAGCTCTCCAGGTAATTCTTTCTTGGAACCACCAATTAGGAACTGCTGTGCAATTCCCAGAATGAGCCACGTCAAACTTCTCCTTCCCCCTCTCAGAATCAGAAGAGCATCGTGACAGGGACCCTGGTATCTTACAGACTCTGGTGCAACCTGCCTCCGTAACTTCCTGGCGGCTATATTCATTCTCTAAAAAGGGGAGAATATGTCTTAGTTACCAGGGTTATTGAGAAGAGTAAGCGTGATAACACAGGTGTAAAGTATATTTCTTGGATACCTAAGACACAGTTTGCACTCAGCAATTAGTAGCTAATATCGCTGTTGCTATTCGTTAGGTATCTCAGGAACAAGTGGCTTCTGGGATTCTCTGGGACAAAATTCAGTTTGCAAAGAGCAGTGGAAGCCGTTGTGATAGGAATGCTTCTTACTAGAAGAGTAGGAGTAATAATCATAATGATGGTTAATTTTTATTGAGTACTTACTAGGTACCAAGTCCCCATCTAAACCCTTTCTTAAATGGTTTAGGGTCATCTTGCAGCCACCGTCTTGAACTAGGTGTGACTTACTTCCATTTTACACACGAAGGGCCCTGGTAAGTGACTTTCCGAGGCCTCCTGGGAGGAGGCGGGGAGGCTGTGATTTGAAGCCAGCAGCTAGGCTCTCGAGCCTCTCGCCCTGGGAGTTGCGGGAGGTGAATAATGGCCCTGGTGGTCCCACCCTGGGTGGTCAGACACGTGCCTGGGATCTCTTGGGTTCTCTCGAAGCAAGAGACCATCTTCACACCTTTCTTAAGAGAATCTGGACCTGGGTCCCAAGCTGGACTCTCTGACCTAGTGCCCGAGAGGAAGTCCCTTCCCTTCCCTGAGCCTCAGTTTTCTCCCCTATAAAATGGGGATAATGAGAATACCTACATCACAGGGTTATGTGGAGGATGGAGGGGGACGATGCTGGTAATGGACTTACAACCATGCTCTTCAGGAGTGCCAGTGAAAGGCGGTGATTATTCTAGCCGTTTAGTTTTCATGGAGGCTTGTAGTAGACCCGAAGCTTCTCTCTGCCACTTAGCTGTGCATCTTGGGCAAGTGACTTCCCCTCTGTGTGCCCCTGCTTTCCTCACCTGCATAATGAGGACAGCATAGAGCCCACCTCCTCAGGCTGTCATTGAGGATTAAATGATGTAAAGTAGATGGGTGCTTAACATAGCGTGGGGCACATCTGAGCATAGCTGTTGTTGTCATTAGTCTAGTCCTAATTTGTTTGATTTTTCTCCCTCTACAAAATGTGAGCTGCCTGAGGGCAGAAGCTTCGTTTATCTCTCTGTTACCTGAAACTACCTGGCACCATAGTAACTCCTTGAATGTTATGAACGTGACTTGGGAACTCAGCCCTGGCCAAGAGTTTGCCCACTTTGTCTGTCTGTCTGTCTGTCTGTCTGTCTGAAGACAGAATGGCCTAACCTCCTGTAGAAGAGGTGCGACTTCTCGAAATCCCCACACATTGCCCAGGTGTGATACCTGGCAGTTTTCCCCTGGATTTGGGCATTGCCCTGAGTATCACTTCCATATCACTCAGGTGATTATCTACACGAAGATCGTAAACCCCTCTGCACGGGCCCCGCACGTGCCCAAGAGGAATAAGTGCCTCGTTCCCTTAAACAGCAACCTTAGGCTCACTTCCTGCTGGGCACAAGAGACGAAAGTCATATTAAAGGCCAGAGTGATGATAGTCAGAGGCCAGGTCACATGGGGGAAGGGTTTTATCATTCTGCCATGGAAAAGTCTTGAAGGATTTTTATTGGGGTGGTGGATGGGGGGGTGACGTGATTCCTTTTTGAGTCACAAAGATCATTCTCCCGCTTGTGGGGAGAGCCATGAAATGGGAAGACCACCAAGAGGCATTGGGGTTCATCGTAAAGAAGTGCTCCTCACCTCCTGATAGTGGTGGGAGGTCCCCCTTGAGCCTCTAAGCTGGTGATATTAGGACGATGTCTAAATGAGTCCTGAGCTTATGCTTTTCCCTTTGCCGTCGCTGCGTCTCTGCTGGCCCTTCCCCCAGGCCCTGTCCCCATCCTCACGTGCATGGCCTGAGTTGCAAGTGGGTGCTCACACATCAGCCACCTCCACTGGCCTGGGAGTTCCAGGACGTCCCGGACTTTTGCGTTGAACTGTGTGACCCCAGAGCCTAGCACTCAGCCTGGGTCCCAGGCGACAGTCACCCAGTCTGTTATATTAATTCACGCCTTCGGTGGTTATTTAAAGACAGGAAGGAAATGAGCACGTTTTTATTGTTGTTATCCTGAGTGAATAGCTGTGTTTTCTCTGCACTCTTTGTAAGCCAGGCACAACAGAGAGCACTTTAGATGGGTTTTTTAATTTTCAGAACATTGAGGCAGGTTGATGAAATCGAGTTTATGGATGAAAAAAACCTGAGGCTCCGAGAGATAAAGCAGCATATAGTGGTGGCACCAGGATTCACGTTTGGGCATTTCTTTGACTCCTCGTGAGGATGGTATTAGCACCCTTATTTTGCAGAGAAGGACGCTGAGGCACAGAGAGGTTAAATAATGTGCCTGGGTGACTCAACCAGGACGTGCCCGAGCCTGAGGTTTTCTCTGGGCCTCTACCCAGCTTCCACCCTTGCAGGAGAAAATCCAAGGTCAGTTTCTCCACTTTTGTCCTTGAAAGACCCCACCCCCACCCCACCTCCACCCCACCCCAGACCAGATTCCATTCTCTCACCTCCTGTGTTGAGTTTGAAGCTACACTGACATCAAAGAGATGATATTTCTGAATCTCTGAAGTGAGCAGACCCTCACACACATGCTCCAAACAGGGTTAGACATCACAACCTGAAATCTACAAGTCAGAAAAAATATATATATATGTTAATGTTCGTTAAGTGGGAAAAGAAGTGATACTGTCTGGGGAGAGAAATGTCATTTTCAGGCTGCCGAAAAGAGTGTTGATATGTAATATGGAGAACCAATAAAATCCATAATCTCATTCTTCTAGGCTGCCTAGTTGAAATAATTTATGAAGTTGCATCTGAGAGCCATGACATTTAGCTTCTAATTTTGATAGAGATGCTTTTGTTGTTGTTGTTGGCCCAATACGATGGCACGTGTGTCAACTTTGAAGGTTCTTTCCCATCGTAGCTGCTCAAGACCTGTGTCCCCAGTCGAAATGTTCAGAAATGGCTTTGTTCATAATTCACGTATCCATTCATTCACTTGTCCAGCCACCTGACATGCAAGGAACTCAGCAATCACTGTACCAAGTGGAAAGGGTTGAAAGAGAGGAATGCGAATTTTAGCCATGAGAACTCATGGAGAAGTGAGATGGGCTATTTCCTGAAGAATAAAAAATTTGGGGAAAGATGAGGAATGGAAAAAGGGTGTTCTTGTTGGAGATGACAGTATAGGCGAAGGGAAGAAAGTAGAAAGAAGATGTCGCATTTGGAAAAGTACTAATAGTTCAGCTGAGTTGGAACAAACGATGCCACATGGGGGGAGGGGGGCGTACAGGGCATGGAGGTCCCTCGACCCTCAGAGATGAGTAATCGTAATGATAAAAGTGGACAGTCATTGAGGCCTACTGTGTGCCAGCCACTATAATGAGCATGTTATTTAAAGCTCGTGGCCACTCTGAGAGGTGACGATGATTATTTGTCCCTTTTTACAGATCGGACTCCATCCTAGTCCATTCAAGCTGCTGTAACAAAAGACCACGGGCTGGGGGGCTTATGAGCAGCAGACATTTATTTGTCGCAGTTCTGGAGGATGGAAAGTCTGAGATCAAGGCACTCGCAGATTCAGGGTCTGGTGAGAGCCGCTTCTTGGTTCATAGACAGCTGTCTTATAGCGAACATCTCACGTGATGGAAGAGGCCAGGGAGCTCCCTGGGGTCCCTTTTATAAGGGCAGTAATCCCACCCATGGGGGCTCCACTCTCATGACCCAATCACCTCCCAAATTTCCCACCTCTTCATACTATCATGTCATGGGTTAGGTTTCAACATATGAATCTGGGGCGGGGGAGGGCGGACACAAGTTTTCCATCTATAGGCGCCAGGTGTTGTCACTCCTCCAGGGTTCCCTGAGTGTAAGCAACAGAAGCTCAGCTCGGGTGAAGCAGGAGGCTGGGATGCTCTGAGGGAAAACAAAGACATGGAAGCAGAACGTCTGGGTTCTGGTCTTGGCGGAAGCGGCGGCACCCCCACGCGTTGGCTCCAGGATTTCAATTAAACCCCGAGTCTCAGTTTCCTCGACGTACAATGAAGCCAGCTGCGCCCGCCCAAGCACAATGTGGCTGAAATGATGTGACGGCTTTCGCACAGTGGAGAGGACAGTATAGGGACTGACATGAAGTCAGGGCTCCAAGCCGTGTAGAGCGAATGGCCTGGCTGGTCCTAACGTTTCTAACATACATCCCAGCCCCAGGCCTGGACAACCCCCAGTCATGTGAACCTTGGAGATCAAGGTGGCTGGGCCTTTGCTTGTTAAGATCTCGGCGTCTCTGTCCTTGAAGCTTTGTAGGTAGAAGCTAGAGCCCCTGTAGGATTTAAGGAGGCCTCGGAGGATGAGATTCCCCAGGCGAACACTGGGAAGACATTCTCTTGGTGCCCTGGAGTTAAGAGTTTAAGGGAAAGAAGAATCCCAGATGAACTTGAGTGATGATTTTCGTCCGTCTCCGAGAAATTGGTACAAACCTAAATTTTGTTCCTGCACCTTCTAAATTGTGTTTTGGGAAATGACAGGGCTTTCCGTCGAAACGAATTACTAAAGTAAGGCTTGGCCACTAATGGAAGCAGTCATAATAGGATTACATGGAGTTGTCATCTCTCCCACGAAGATGCTACTTTGTCACGTGACGACCTTTCGGGGCACAGAACCTGTTTTATCTAATCTCCCCGGACATTTATTTTCTGTGTTTGAATGATTCAGAGGTGAGGTCAGTCCCTGGGGTGACTTGCTTTTCTATCAGTGAGAAGCAGGAGAAAGCTATTAACAAAAACATGAAATTGAATCTCACCGAGCACAGGTTCCCATTTGCCTCTGGTTCTCTAAAACCACAGTGCTGCCCAATTATGTACAGATGGAAGTGTCTGTGGGAATTCAGAAATGAACCCGTTGTCTTCAGCACCAAGGAAAACACAGCTCCCATCCCCAGAGACTTTGGTTTCCCCGGTGATGCTTACCGAAAAAGTCTGACCCTAGCCCGAGTATCTTATTTTTGCTTATTTTGCTATTGTCCTTTTCTTTCTCTATTTTCTTTTTATGACCTCACTCACTCTGTACTTCAAGGTCTGCCAATTAACCACAGTAGCCATTATTTATTGAGTGCTTTTTATGTTCCGGGCCCTAACCTTTTTACGTGTTCTATAAGTCGGGCTAGGATAAGCTTTTGCTACGGTGACAAATAACCCTCAAATCTCTGTAGCTTACTCAGAAACAGCAATCTCTGTCCGTTTCTCACAGAAAGTTTGCTATAGGTTGGGCAGTGCTCCAGGGTTGCTGTCTTCCATGCAGTTACTCAGGGATCCAGGATATTCCAGTCTTGTGACCTTACCTTATCATCATGTGGCCTTACCTTATCATCATGTGGCCTTACCTTATCATCATGTGACCTTACCTTATCATCATGTGGCCTTACCTTATCATCATGTGGCCTTACCTTATCATCATGTGACCTTACCTTATCATCATGTGACCTCACCTTATCATCATGTGACCTCACCTTATCATCATGTGGCCTTACTTTATCATCATGTGACCTTCATGGTCACAGTAGCACCGAAGAAGAAAGACTGCAGATTTGGCAGTGGGCTCCTCTCAGTACCCCGACCAAGAGATGACGAGGGTAGCTTTTCATTGGCCAGAAACGGTGACACGATGCTGCCTTATTACAGAGAGAGTGGGAAGTGAGGTCTCCGGCGGGCCTGGGAGGGAGTACCACGGAGCAAAATTTGGTGAACACGCCAGGGTTTTCTGATTGGATCCTCCCACACATGTGAGATCGATTCTGATTCGCAGACCTGTATTTATTTTAAGCACCTTACCCAAACGCTCATAGTTTCGGGGCTGGATCGGGAACCCTGTTCTGTCCGACTCCAGATTCCAAGGTCTTAACCACTGAGAGCTACTCCCCTCCCCACGACTTCCCTCTCCTCTCCACTCGTCTCCTGTTTCTGCTTCCGAGAGAAACAACTCCTCCCAGCGTCTCCCCTCCCTCTAGATGTTCTCCATTTCTCTTGGGGCGACGAAATGGTGGTTCACGTTCATTTCCCTCCCAGTGTTTACCCTAGTACTTCTGCCCATCCAGCCGACTTAAATCCCAAGGTGTTCTCGCTTTATCTGTGAAGCTTCACGTGCAAAGGGCAGTGTTCTTTGCCATCAGGCTGGCAGAGGCATAGATTGTAGAAACCGGGGGAAATTTCTTCTCTGGTTGACAAGGCTGTGGAATCAGGGAGTTTTTGTATGGGCTCCTTTGCAAGTGTAACAGGAAGAAGTCAGTGGGGATTTTTGTGAACTTCCAGGTATTTTTTTTTCTTTTTTTAAACAAATATGTATGTATACTTGTTTGATGTTTTGCAAATACCCTAAAAAATGTTGAACTGTGTGAACATTTTAAGCCAGTGGACTTTATGAGATGTTTGCTTTAAACATATTTACAAAATTGTGCAATGATCACCAAATGTAATTTTAGAACACTTTATTACCTCAAAAAGAAAACCCGTGTCCATTAAACCTCCCCACCCCACTTCCCCATCTACCCTCAGCCTGAGCGTCCAGATTTCAGACAGAGACTCCGTGTTTTTATTGGAGTGTTTCCAAGGCCGGGGGGAAATACGGACAGACAGCTGAGGGCTGAGAGAGGCTGTGGCTGGTTCTGCAGTTGGCGTGACATACTTGTATTGCTCTCCCAGCTCCAGCCACCAAAACACTTACCCATAGCTAGACAGAGATGTACGTATAGATGGGAAGGCACCGGCACACACGTACACGGATGCACACGTATAAATAGGCATGCACACATGTATTATATCCATGCATGCATACATGCACAGATTCACTCACATGTATATATACATGCCCATGTGCATGTAAACATGCACACAGAGAGGCACTTGCACCCATAGAAGCAAGAATCCATGCATTGTATATCCAGATGCACAGATGTGGTGTCCCTGTGGCTTTCGATCCAGCTACAGTGACCTTCCCTGTGGTGGCAGCAGATCAGGTAACTCCCCACCCCCGACCCCTGGTAGCTCTCTCCAAGCCAGTGGTCTGTAAGGAAGGCATTCTAAAGCAATTTGGGATTTGTTTCACTTGGATGAACAATTTGTCCAGCTAATTTAGTGCCTAAGGGCTGCCTGGGAAGGCTGCGTTATGGTGTGTATAGGAATTTAGATGCAGAATTGTGGAGAAGAAGAGGCAGGAGAGTTAGAAACATGTCAGTTGTATGCCATAGGCTTGACAGTGCTTCTGCATTTGAGTTACGGCACGTTTGGCTCGGGTGTGTCCTTCACTGGAGCTTCTCTTCCATCCGGGGTGGCAGCGGGCAGCTCCGCGCATCCCCACTGTCGTGTAACACAAGCTTGCAGGTAAGTTCTCGGCCTGCGTTTACACTAACCCCAGTTCTTTTTCCTCCTCTCTCAGCAGCCCAATTCATTCCCGAGCAGAGCTTCGTCCCTACACCTGTGACGCTGGCATTCTCATGTGTACTGTCTGCCTCATGCACTAGAGTCAGTATCCCACACCTAAGGCAGTGCCTGGCGGTTAGGGGCTCTAGGAGTGCTGGCTCAGTGAGGGCATAGATGGATGCATGATTAAGTGAATGAACGAATGGATGGATGGATGAGCGAGCAAGTAAACAAATGGAAAATCCACTTGGCCTTGACCCCACCCAATTCCCAGTGCAGAGGAGAATGGCTCGAAGTTGTCTGCATCCTTCTAGATCTAGCAGCCCAATTTCTGTTGACGCACTCTGATTTCTTAGAGCAGGAGCCAAGAAACATTTTCTGTAAAGGGCCAGACAGTAAATATTTTGGATTTTGCCATACAGTCTCTGTCACAGCTACTCGATTCTTGACATTGCAGCATGAAAGAGACAATATGCAAACAAGGGATGTGGCCATGTGCCGATAAAACATTATTTATGGGCATGGAAATTTGAATTTTATATAATTTTCACATGTCACAAAATAACCTTTTGAATTTTTTTAACTTTTATCTACTGGTGTAAAAACTAGTCTTACCTCATGTTCTGTACCGACACAGGCAGTAGGCTGGATTTGGCCCATGAGCCATAGTTTGCAGCCCTCTCTCAGAAGCCTGGCTCAAGAAGGCCTGTGTATCCGCACTCTTCCAAATACCCTGCAAACCTCTGAAATAGAGCACTGTGGACAATGGGCCAGTTGGCTGTGTGCTGGAGTGTCCCAGCATCAGAAGCCATCTCAGAAAGAAGGGGAGATAGTGGGAAGGCCAGTAAGTCAGATTCTGCATCCACATCCTGGCCGAGAAGGATCCTGGACAAGTTATTCTTTCCATGAGCCTTTGCCTCCTCACTGGAAAAACGAGAGGATGAGAAGTTCCCCCACGAGGCTCTGGAGAGGGTGAAATGAGCACCAGGCTCTCAGGAGCTTGGAAATTGTTGGTTCCCTCGTCCCTCAATCCCTGTTCCTTCCACTTCCCTAGGAGGCCGTGTAGCCAAGTGGTTAGGAACAAGAAGCTGATGTCAAACAAGACTGAAGGTAGAATGCCAGTTCTGCTTCATATCCTAGCTGCGTGAGCTTAGCAAATGGCCTCACCTCTCTGAGGCTCAGTTTCCCCATCTGTGAAATAGGAATTGCCCCTCCCTAATGGGGTCGAGGTCAGGAGTACAACCAACTGAGATCTTTTCCTATAAAACCCTTAGCAGAGTGCTCCTGGGGAAGTTCATGGAGGGGTGTTTATTATCCTTAGGAGGCAGAATGGCTCCAAGGCTGCACACACCCGCTTGGTCCTCAGCCAGGTCTGGGTTCAAGCCAGGCTCTGCCACTCAAAGCAGGACCTTGGGAAATTCTGTCATCTTTCTGTTTCGATTTCTCCGTATCGTCCATGAAGGCGGTGGACCCAGTGATCTAGTCTACAACCCAGATTCTAGAAATGTCTATACGTGTTCTTTGACACTATGGCTAGATAAGTTCCATGCTCATGTATATTCCCATCACCCCCTCTCCTGAAGCAGATAAAACTCTCCCCTCTCCCATCTCCTTCCCCTTCTGCTTCTCCCCTCCCCTCCTTGCAATCTCCTGCCTCCCTCTTGGGCCCTAGGTCCTATGGATGGAAAGGACACAGCCATTTGCACCACCGATCTGTCTGTCCCTTCTCCTCTTCCTAGCCATACAGTTATTTTCAAAAATCAAGAGTCACCTGTCTTCCTCAATAGCGATTGAACTTTTCCAGGGAGAGGATGCTCTCAGAGCTTTAAAGTGGCACCTGTGCCAACCCCTGTGTAGAAGGCAGAGCAAAAATTGCTTCCTGCCCTCAAAGAGTCACAGCCAGAGAACCTTTTGGTGAATCTGAGCTACTTAGAATACGAATTCGGTTCAGACTGTACTTTCTCATTTCAATTTGTCGCCCGTCCAATATTTTCCAAACTGTCTATAGAATAAACGTGTGTGTCTGGTTTCATTTCAGTCTGACTCAGAGTTGCTTTTATCTTTTTTTTTTTCCCTCTCATTTTACAAAAGTAACACGTGTTTATGGGAGAAAAATTAGAAAAGAGAGATAAGCAGCAGGAAAAAAAAAAAAACTTGCAAAGCTTCTAATCTCACTACCCGGAAATAGTTCTGCTAACACTCTCAGAGTCAAGCCTCTCCGTGGATTTTTAATGCATATAAATTAGGTGGTATGTGTATACATTTTTAAAACAGTAATTCGGTCTACTGTTTAGCTTTTTTTAATAAAAAGAAAATGTGATTCTGATCAGGGAGCAACAGGAGTTGATGTGCTTTGATACCCAGCCCTGGCGGGCAGGGCCAGTGGTCTTCGGTCCTTTGGTGCCATGTGGGGCTGGGCTCAGGAATGAGCCTGGAAGCTTCATTGCTCCCTTAGTCTGGTTTGGCTCATGGTCAGTCTCATTCACTAAGCCAGTAGGGAGAGACCTGCCTTGGCATCAGACATCACTCTCCAAGCTACAGTGGGCGATGGGAAGAAGGAAGGTGATAGGAGTCATCGATTCTTGATTTATCCATTCGCTTATTTCTGAGCACCTGCCTGGACCTGGCCAGCTGCGTGCCCCTCATCGGACCTGCACGGAGGCATGCAGACTCTCTCAGATGATCTGGCCCTCTTCAGCCTTCCTTGCTTCTCTCTGGGTGTCAGCTAGGAATCCCTAAACCGAAGCAGGAAACATACAACGAGACCAGCATGGACTAGCCATGCATTTGGAGGGTGGAAAGAAAGGCCAGGAATTGGGGCAGGGGATGTCTGCACTGAGCTCAATGGACACACAAGGGTTTCAGAGGTCAGGCCATCTTGAGTTGGGCTCGGCCAGTTTCTCCTTGATTAAATCATCTTTTCCCGAGGGATCTTATGAAATCCTGGTAAGATGCGATGCTTTGAGACCTGGACTCAAATTCTGACCCTGCACCTGCTGATCGTGGGCCCCTGGGTGGGTTACCTAACCTTCCTGCACATGAGCATCCTTGTGTTGTACCTAGTGCCTCCCCTCCTAGGGATGCTGGCATTGATAGTTCTCAATTCAGTGCCTGGCGGAAAAAGCCCCATAAAGGGAGGCTGTTGTCCTTCCTCACTTCATCTCCAAGCTAAGTGCTAAGTAGTGAGTATTAAAACCGGACATAGAGATCAGGCACATGCTCGCACATATAAACAGCCCCCTTACCTGGTCACCCCACCTCACGGTTCACAAAGCGTTGTGTTTTTCAAAGATTTCAGGTAACTTTCCCAAGATCACACAGGTAGGATGGGGAAGTATTTTATCTCGGGTGGGTACGATTCTGGAGTGTCTGCTCCCATCCAGGCTGACTCAGTTTCCTCATCTGTGTGACGGGAATAACCATACCCACTTAGAGAGTTACGAGAAGCAGGAAACGAGATGATGCCTGGAAACCTTTCACCTCTGTCCTGGTCCCCCTGGCAGGCCTTCGGGACATGGTCGTTATCCTAAACAAGAAGATGCCCGCCCTTCTTGGAGAGGTTAGACAGGAGCATTTGGTTAGCAGCTGCCAGAAATCAGCCCAGAGTGTTTGCTCTGAAGTGATACGATGTGGTGTGAAGGGGTCCCTGCCGTCCCTTTCAGAGGTGCCGACCCCGATGACTATCTTTTTATGGGGGTACCCCATCTCTGTCCTCTTATTTTCCGCCCGACCTCATGTTTGCTTCTCCATCGTCCTGCTCGTAACTGGCAGTTGTTCTGTTTGCTACTGTCTTTTTCCTCTACAAGAAGGTCAGCTCCACCGGAGCAAAGAAACGGCCGTTCTGCCCTATCGCACCCACCTGACTTGTGGTACCTGCTCATAGTAATCGGCAGGAAGGGAGCGTTTGCAGGTATGGGGACTAAACGAGTCAAGGTGTCCCAGAGGGAAGGTCAGGTACAGCCAGCCCCAGATAACATGGAGTCACATAGTGAGACAACGACTTGCCTCTCCAGTTCTCCTCCCATCTTTTTGGTGACATTAAGGAGAAAGTCTCCATTCAGGGCTACTATTTACCACCTTCCTAACCTATATTTACTAAACTTTTTTTTTTTTTTTTTTTAACAGAAAGCAAGGTCTTGAGCTCAGACTATCCGCCACAATGCCAAGCTAGATTTAATTTTTTTTTTTTTTTTACTATATTTGTTAACATTGTATTTCTTTTTATTTATTTGAGACTGGAGATTCTGGCTTTCCACTTGGTAATGATAGAAGGTCATAATAGAAAGGGTTGTGTTGCTTTTTCTTTTTTTAAATTCACTTATGTTTCTAAGACAGTGCGTCTAAAGAAAACTGTTAGCAAGTGATAAATAATACAAGTTAGTTGATCTGGCAAAAATCTCAAGGTGGTTCTGGAATGATTGCAAGGTGAGGGTTACCAATCGAGATGCACAATCTGACCCTTAGGAGATGCTGAGAATATATGCTGCAGAGTTAGGGAGGAGCATGTTCTCGGATGTCTTTGGACAAGTTCAAGAAAAGCAGGTCTTAGATGGTGACTGGACCATGCAAAGCGCCAAGGCAGAGGACCAGCCAGGCTCCCATTTCCCGGAAGTTCTTCCTGAAGTTAGCTGGAGGCCCACGCCTCCCCGCCTGGCTTACTGTACCCTTGGACTACTTCCTCCCTTGTAAAGCCCAGACCAGGAAGGACAGATGTCACCAGATGCCCAGAGACGTGGGTCACAGTCAGGGGCAGGAGCGCCCCCTAATGGGCAGAACCCCCATCTCAGCCCTTGAAGGGCACAGAGAAGCCAAGCCTTGGCCTTTGGATTTAGTGAAATCGGATCTGGCTCTGGAGAGAAGATTCCAGTAAGGATGAGAGTCTGAGCTTCCTTTTCCCTCCCCACTCCTTGGAGATTTGCTACAATATGAAAGGCTGGAAGAGGACGGTGGGGGGCAGGGGGTGGCGGTGGCTTAGCAAACACTAAGCCCTGTTCTCCTGCCACTGTCACCTTTCGTCGTCTGGCTGGAGCACAAGCCTTCCCGAAGCAACTCCTTTACATTGTGGACCTCTATAACTTCATTTCCTGGATGTACGTCGGGTTAAGCAGGTGGCAAACAGCTGGCATGTCTCACTTGCTTTCTGGTACGTCCCACTTTTATAGGAAGCTAACTGGCCTTTTTTTTTTTTTTTTAAATTATAAAGCCCCAGAGTCCCAAGGTTTAATATCTTTAGTGTTAGAGTCATGAACCACTTGGAAGTTAGAGATTGCCTGTGGTTGGTATTTGATGGAGCATGCAAGTTGTCACTTGGAATAGGATTTATTTGCTCAAGGGAGGGGGAGAAAGAACAGAGGGCCATTAAGTGGGTTTTGAGTTTCGAGTGGTGGGGCATGCTTAGAAGCAGCAGGTGGACAAGGGGTTGGAAATCCCTTCTGACAGAATCCTGTTTTTAACAAACCAGCTGCCTTGGGACCTCAAATCAGGCAGAGCTGTGAAGTCTCTTTTGTCATGCAAAGTCACATATTTACTGGTTCAGAAGATTAGGACACCCATGTCTTTGGGAGGGTCATCATGCAGCCAACGCCCTGTAGTTACAAGTGTGGATGTTGTGAGTATCCTCCCATTGAGGCAGAGTGAGTCCCCAAGGCCAAGTGGGCACAGAGATGGCAACGCTGGGCTGGGAGCTGGGCTGTCTTCAGAGTCGATTGCCACCCACCCCACACACTCTCCGCCGTTCACACCAGCCTGGGCTCTGGGCTTGGTGGTGAGGAATTTGGAGGAGGGGAAGGAAGTGGCTGCCATGGGCTTCCACATTTCTCTCCTCACCACTGTTTTGGCAAAAAATGAGTCAGTTTGGACAGAGGCCCTTGGAGACAAACCTCCTAGACGGTTTTATTTCGCTGTTTCTGACGGCCTCTTTCAGTCTGGTTTCCAACAAACATCTTCCACTTGCTGCGCCATCTTGGCCAAAAGGTTCTCTGTGTCACCTGTGATACAGGGTTGACGACAAGCTTATATGAGCTGCCCAGGGCCAGGGCCGAGAGTGATGGTGGCCGGAAGATGAGATGAGAAATTCCCAGTCCTTGCTCCTCTCCGTGGAGAAAGATGATCTTTCTTGCAGGGAGAGATACTAAGAGAGAGAAAGAGAAAGAGAAAGAGAGAGAGAGAGAGAGAAAGAGAGAGAGAGAGAGAGAGAGTGTGAGCATGCGCATATATGTGCCTACTGCTCCAGATGCTAGAGAGGTACTGAATATATCCTTGAGTCTCTACAACGCCTTCTCTTGACCTCTAGGCTGACTCTGCAACCAGCAGGCCCCATCGATCTTCATTGCTGTAGGTGTCATTCCTAGCAACTTTACAACTACCCTTTACTGAAGGCCTGGGATGTGCCAGGGTCTCAGGGAAAGTTGTTAAGAAGCAAAATATGGGGATGAAGAGCCCAAGCTTTAGAGCCAGGCCTCCTGGGTTCAAATGCCAGCTCTGCGTAACTGCTTTGAGTCCCGGTTTCCTCGTCTGTAAAATAGGGCCCACCCCAGACGTCATCAGATCTAAGATGCCCTCAATTAGAATACGCACCGTTTATTTTATGTACTGCAAAGAACACAATCAGTACCCGCGAGACTGTGACCTGCCAGTGAATGCAAGACACATTCTGATTTCAGAGATGTTCAAAGGCAAGACAATGTGCATCTTGGAATCAGTGAAATCCAGTGAGAACGAAACCCACCTCGTGGGGCTCTCGTGCTTAGTCTCGTGTCTGGCATATAGAACGGGCTTAGTACATGTTAGATGGTATTGTCACTATTATCCCCATTTTACAGATGGGGAAACCGAGGTCGAAGTCACTTCCCAATATCACCCAGCAAGTCGTAACTGGTAGAGTCGGGATATGCACTCTCTCAGCTGTATGTCTCTTTAATGGCCCCCAAATCATGTCCCAATAACTGGGCACCCACACCGCGGAGGAGGAGACGAGACAAAGATCAGGACCAGGCTGACATCACGGCTCCATGTCCGTGAGCTGTTCCTCCGCCCCTCTGGGTCTCCATATCCTCACCTGTAAGACGGGGGTACGAATGATGAACCTGCAGGAACGCTGGGAGAATTCGTGGAGGGGAGAGAGGTCCACACGTGTGCTCAGGAAGCCTTCATCCTCTCTTCCCCTGCCCTCCCCACTGCCCACCTGCAAGCGGCTTGTAGGACTCAACTCCCAAGCTCAGAGCAGTTGTTGCTGGCACATGGACTGACTTGGTTGGACAGTCTGAGCCTCAGCCCCGCTGGACACCTGCCTAATGCTTGCTCCTGCCGAGGGCTCAGCCCTCCCCTGCTCTCCAGCTCAGCCCCCGATAAACACCTGGCCAGGCACAGCCAGAGCCAGAGCCCCTAACCCCTCTGCAGACACTGCCTCTTGGGACAGTGAGGAGTTTGGAAATAGATGCCAGGGGTATCAGTACTGGCTTAGATTTCCTTTTAAGTTTTAATAACCATGTGTTAATTGTTCACTCTTTTCTTGCTGATTTTTTTTTAAATAAACTTTTTTGGGGAAAGATAACACACATACCTGCCGAAGAGTCCAGGTCCTTAAGAGCATGGAGCCTGATGAACTGCCACTCAGCACATCTCTATGTAACTAGCACCCAAATCAAAACACAGGGCATCACCTGCCCCCAGCTCCCCTCATGCCCTTTCCAGCCCCTGCAGCCCTTTGGGGGCCCTCGGTGCTGACTTCTAGCACATGGATCAGCTTGGTCTGCTTTTGCACTTTATATAAATCCAGTGTGAGTCTTGCTCAATATTGTTTATGAACCTCATCCCTGTTTTTTGCAGTTAGCAATAGTTTGTTTATGATACAGTACGGTATGAACATAGTATTTCATTATATGGATATATCACAATTTATCCGTTTTTCTGTTGATGAACATTCGGGTTGGTTCCACTTTGGAGCTGTTACGAATGTGTTACTGCTCACATTCTAGAACATTCTAGTACATGTCTGGGTGAATACGAATATGCATGCCTGTTGGATACGTGCTTAGTTAGGGGAGGAATTGCCGGTTGTGGTTTTTTTGTGTATTTCACTTTAGTGGATGTGCCAAGCTGTAGTCATACCACTTATGCCCCACCAGTCAGTGTGAGTTTGTCCAGAGGCTCCAGATGCCATAGGGGTGTGAGAGAAGCAGAGACTTTAGCAGTTGCTTCTGGAAAGGAGGCCGTGAGCGGAGAAGGAAGACAGAGACGGAGCGGAGATCTGAAGCCCACGACGCGTGTGCACTTACGCAGAGCAGGAGCGTCTTGGAGTCTCAGGACCTGTCAGTGGTTTGCTCTGCCGTCTACAGTGGAGACGCTGTTTTCTTGACTCTGGCCTGTAATGAGTGTAGGTGGCTGTTCCAGAACAGAGTCTCCAGGGGAGGGAATCCACCCACGGTCTCTGCCATCCGGAATATTTAAATGTCAGCATGGTTTAATTGGCCGTGTAGCCCATCCTACCTCCACCTCTCCTGCAGCCGCAGCAAACACGCTGCCCGGGCCGCCAACTGTAGACAGTGTTGAATGATCATAGCTACCTCTTGCTGACTTACTGGGCGACCCGGGACAGGTGAATCAGACTCCCTGTGAGTCTGCCAACTTGGGATTCTCACGTGAAGCAGGTGAAGAAGTGAATCTTAGTCAAAGATCATGGGCGGTTATAGGTAGCATTTTGGGCAGGTGGGTAGATGGATGGATCGACAGATAATAGAAGCGATGTGTGTATAAAACATATAATTTGTGTGTGTGTGCACATATATAAATGTGTATATATAATTTATATACATTTACACAAGTGTGTGTGCGATCATTTATTACGTTTCACAACAGCCAGCGTTTCCTGAGTACTTATTCTGTATTAGGCATAGAGAGATGCCTACACCTTTACACACCTGATTTCATGTGATTCTCATTACAACCCTAGAAAGCAGGAACCGTTGGCCCCTTTTGACTAACAGTGAAACTAAGGCTCGGAGAGATTAACCCACCTTCCTAAGGTCACAAAGCCACTGGCTCACAGGCCAGGATTCTAACCCGTGGTGCCTGATTCTAGGCCTCTGTTCTAACCAAACACTGTGCTGCATTTCCCTCCAGGTGCCCGGCATGATACCGAGCTCCTGTTTTCATTTCATCCTGATGCTGACTCTACAAAGTAGGTATCGTTAGTTCCCTTTGGTGGATGAAGCAATCAAAGCCCAGAGAGGTTAAGTAACTCATCCACAGGCACACGGTCAGTAAGGAACAGAGCCAGGATTCAAACTGAGATCCCTCTGGTACCAGAGTTCTAACTTCAGCCACATCATCTCGGCAGACAACAGGGCTCAGATACGAAACGAGTGAATAAAATGCCTAGCGTGTTTCAGCAATGAAGTCATAGATTAAAAGAAAAATTCAAGCCCTTATTTTGACATAGATGGAAAATGGACTTTCCTAATGTCCTTCCTTCTTTCCGTGTTGGATGCTATGAGCCAGACACAGTGCTAGGGGCCAGGAACGCTCTGGCGAATCTAGAACTCATTCATTCACTAATTCAGTGACCGTTTATTGAGTGCCTGCTATGCATGTGCCAGGAATTGGCCTCACTTCTGAGAAGGACGGATGAGCGTGCTGACAGCTAAATGAGAAGGTATTGCGTTCACTGCATAATGTCCCTGTTCATCTTGTCATTCATCTTAAACCTGGAAATGAAATCAGTGAGGCTGAAAATAGTTTGAAAACCCCACTATCTACACAGGCACCTGGTTTCGGGGGACTATTATTGGTGTTGCACACCCCTGTCTAAAAGGCTCGGGCGCATCGTTTGCTGATGGTACTTGGTACACATCAGCCACCACTTTGCTGGTCTTTTATCACTCTCCCCACACACATCAGCAGCTCCCAGTGACTGGAAGCAGCTGGGACAAGTGACCAGCAAGAGTGCTGTCTGAGTGGCGTCTGAGACTCCAGAAGTTGTTGGTTTATAAGTAGCTCTCCATCCGTGAGACACTGGGATAGATGGAGCGTGGCTGGATTCCACAGGTATTCTTGGATGCCAGCAGTCGATGATGAAGATCCTGAAGAATCCAGAAGAACTTGTTTCCAGACCTGCACCCCAGGACCAGATCTGGGGTCTAGTCCCAGGCTTAGTAGGAATAACAGGGGCATGTCCACAAGTCCACGCTCTTATCTGTCACTTCCAGTAACTGTTGTGGGTCGCCTTGTCTTCACAACTGCCAATGACTTCTCTTGTCCTTTCGCTTTTCAGCCTCTGTAAGGGACGGACGCTCTATTCGGTGGTGAGGGACGCCAAGATCGTCTTGGATGTCAACAAAACCAGGCAGATTGCCCAAGAAATCGTGAAGGTACCAGAGGGTCTGGGGCCTCCTCCCTGAACCTCCAAAAGACGATGTCCCCTCCTGAGACTTGTGCTCTGCTTTCAGACCATTCATCTGGGCTTAACAGAAATTAGACCTGAAAATACCAGTCCGTGTATGTGTAAGAATTTGGCTGAGCTAACGACCATTAGGGACAGTCCGCCAACATTTGGTTTCAGTCTGATGCCTCATCGTCACGATAATTGGATGTGCACAGGGACCAGGGGAAGAAATTCCCCGTCGTTAGAATCCCTTACCCCTCAAATCCCTGAATTCCCATGAGTGTCAGCCATTGCTCCCCGCAGCTACAAGGAAAATGTTACATTGTTGGGTGCTGTTTGGGATTAAAACAGCAAGTACATCCTGTGTTTTCTGGCAGGTGCCTCATTAGTCAGTTGTATTCTGGCTTTTATTTCCATTGGAAGTGTCAGGACTGAGCTGTGAGAAGGAATAGGAATGTGACTGCTCATAAAGGCAAAAAAAAAACAACCCTAGATATTCACCCTTGAGCTAGACCACCGATAGGCTCTTCTCCACGTTCTTGATCATCGTGTCATATGTCCCTTGAGGAACACAGTGCACTCGGCAGTGACACGGATTAACTAGACATAAGGAACAAGTCTCCTGCGGAGGAGTTATTTTTCAAAGAGCAAGTCGGGCAAGACGGTTGATGGAAGTTTTGTCTCTGGGGACCTCAGCTCAGGTTTGCCCCTGCTCATTTCCCTCTAGAGACATCTTCCTTTGTTTTTAATTCAGGAAGGGGAAGAGCTAGGTGGGGATGGTTTGGCAGTAGCCTGAGGGTGGTGGCAGATTTGTGTCTTGGGGACCCTGCCCGTTCCCACTTGCCATGCCTTCTCCCACCTTTTTGCATTTGGGCCCCGGCTCTACAGCTGTTCGGTGTGGTATCGTTGGCAAAGCAAAGAGTGTGAACCATGAACCCAAGCCAGGATGGCCGTGCGTGCTCGGGTTTTCTCTGGCAACTTACTGTCACCTCGCTCCTTGCAGGGCATGGGCTACCTCCACGCCAAGGGGATCCTTCACAAGGACCTCAAGTCCAAGAACGTCTTCTACGACAATGGCAAAGTGGTGATCACGGACTTTGGGCTCTTCAGCATTTCTGGGGTGCTGCAGGCTGGCAGGTGAGAGGTGGTGGACGGGCTTAGAAGGGTTCTTGACTGACATTGGTTGGGGTTTTGTGGGGTAAGAAGTCATCTCAAACAGCATTAGTGACCTAGACTCAGTGCTGGGCCTGAGGTCGCTTGGCTGAGTGGCTGGGCTGCTGTGTGATGATGTAGTGCTGAAGCCTAAGACACATTCTGATTCCCCTGGGGCCTGACTTGCAGATGGCATCTTTCAAGGAACACAGAGTATCCCCAAATCCTACAAAGCCTTTGCCCTTGAACTGCACTGGAGGACTCTTCCCTTATTCCAAGTCACTACCTAGAAGTGAGAGTCACCGAAGAGTTTCCTTATAAATTCATTAATTTTAGTAGAACAAGAATATAGTGAAGGGCAAAGGAGTGAAGGTCAGACCCACCCAGGGCCCAGCTTGGCTCTGCTACTTATTAACTGTGACTTTAGTGAAGTCGTGGAACTTCTCTGAACTTGTTTCCTTGTCTGCAAGGAAAATGATGGGTAGGATGATGCCTGCCTCTGGGATCCCTGGGAGGGAAAAATCAGATAACACACATCAGGCGTCCAGCGCAGTGCCCAGAGCACAGGCAGCACCACAGATAGTAGCTGCTGCTGGGTTGTTGTAATTAGTATGAATTTGCATATACCTCCCCAGGATCACACCGGAGAATTATTAACCATCGTTAAGTAATTAACTCTCAGGCACCTCTCACCCTAGAGCAAGCCGCCTTGAGTTGACCATGTGGAAAACAGCTTGATCCCAAATAAACAACCCATAATTCAGAAGGTCTACCCTTTGTGACTTTTAATTTGAGGTGAAGTTCCTGTGTGTTGTGCACACACACACACACACACACACACACACACACACACACACACACACACACACCACCACCACTACCACTCACCACCACCACCACGCCACGACCCACCACCCCCACCCTAGAGCTTTAAACTGTCTTTTCTCTAACCGTGCCTCGCATCATCACTGCCATACCTCTTCAGAAAGGCAGACTCACAGTTTCTCTCATTTTATGTCACTCTCAGCTGCTTTGAGAACTCCTGATCTTTTCGAGGTACACACCAGGCCCCCCCCTAACCAGGTGAATTTTGTCCACTCTCTATAATACCTTGAACCTAAGTCAGACCATCTAAAATTTGGTGAAGCTTGATCTGGCTGTTCCTGTGTGATGCAGTAACAAACAGGGACTTAAATTTCTTTTTCAGATTTTACTGCACACCCCGAAAATTCACCACCATCTCCAAAACCACCTCCAGCACCTAAGTCAAGAGAATAAGTAGGCAGAAAATGAACAAATAGGTCAAGAGATAGAGACCTCGAGTCAGAACTGGGAAGGCAGGAGGGCCGGATGATGCGGGATTCTTTTCTTCCTCGTGTCTCCCCAGCAGCACTTACGTTCGAGGTTTGCTGGGAGGGGACCAGCATACCCCCCTGTTGCCATCTCCACAGGTTAAGGGCAAAGGGAGCAGTTAGTGGCATCACTATGAACTCGGGTATTTGTGTCCGAACTCAAAGAGGCCCAGCAGGTGTTTCCTTTAACCTGGTTCAAGGCTCTCTTAAAGAGGAGGTTCCTTTCTCCTAGAGGCATGTCGCGCCCCTCTCCTTTCTCCTTGCCAGTGGATCCTCCCCAGGTGGAGGAAAGGGGCGGGGCTTCTGATTTTCTTCCTTTTGATTCTTGGTTTCCTGAAGCCGAAGGAAGAGGAGGAAGAAAGGATATGGAAAGACGTGGGTATCCTTTCCTTCGGCTCATTCATGGCGGCCCACTGCCAACCAGGAAGGGAGTTCAAGCTAAGGGCAAGGTGGCTTCTGGCCTGGTTATCCAGACAGCACCCCGTCCTTCCTCTGCCCCAGCTGGTTGTTAACACAAACCTAGTTGTGTCTGCAGAGGACAGAGAGCCCCCAGTGTCAACTCCCGATAAGAAATCTACATTTCTTGGTTACTGACGAGTAGCCATCAGTGGCTTCCTGTGTTTTTATTCTTGTTACAGTTATATATAAGGCTTAATGTAGAATTCTACTCCCTAATGGTGCTGTTTCTCCAGGAATTAGTGTAGAATTCTCTGGGGCTTTAAAGACTTGTAATCAATGGATCTTAGCTCTGTCACTTATTACAAATTCCGTGGCTTCGGGCAGGTCACTTAGGCATTTTGAGGCTCTGTTTTCTCATCTGTAGAACAGAGATCTGAGCTGATCTGATCTGTAGCTGCCTCTTCCTGATGCGCTGGGTCAGTGGAGGTTTGGAATTGCAGGGTGGGGTCAGGACGAGGAGCGGTGGCCATTTGACAAGCATGAGCCTGGGGCGAGTGTGGGCACATGCCTGGGAGCGGGGGCCAGGAGCCAGGCCCGGCAGGCACCCCAGGGTCCCATTCCCACGGCGATGGGCCCACCAGTGACAAACCCAAATCATCTTCATTGTGGTTATTATTATGATTAATAACAGCCTGTAGGGGGCTGGCACAGTAGTGCTGGCATCCAAGTGACATCATTTTGGAGGATGGCAGAACAGCTGTACCCTGGCAATGCTGGGGACATGCCAGGGGAAGCCTTGGGATACGTTTGGATGTTCAGGACACTCTCACTTCACTGGGTGACCCTGACCCCTGTCCCGGGCCTCCTCGTGTTGGGCATCCAGCGCCGTGAACATCTCAAACTGAGGGGAGGGCAGGAAGACAAGTAACTTCTCCTGAGCGCCCACTGTATGCCAGGTGGTTCGTACCACTTAATCCTCATAAGCCTACAGTCGGATGGATTGTGGGTCATCGTTCTGTGGATGGGATCGGATCCCTATTTATTACCTATGGATTTTTTTTCCCTTTTTTTATCTTGGGGACTCAGAAATGAAGTTGAGACTAGAGCCCAAAGTAAGAGCATCATCCCACAGAGGAGCCATGGCCTGGCCAGCTGACATTCTCCAGGCATGACCAGGCTGGTGGGGTGGGGTGGGGCGGGGTGGGGTGCTGCTGCCAAAAGAACGTCATTATGTCCACAAATTGCGTGGCCCTGGCAGTGACACAGGCCTGCCCCATGCTTTATCTCCCTGCCCCGGACGTATGAAATTCATGTCCCCATTTTTCAGATGAGAAAATGGAGACT
This sequence comes from Pteropus medius, assembly GCF_902729225.1. Classification (NCBI taxonomy): domain Eukaryota; kingdom Metazoa; phylum Chordata; class Mammalia; order Chiroptera; family Pteropodidae; genus Pteropus; species Pteropus medius. Next base: position 3,857,286 of record NW_024343733.1, on the reverse strand, counting down.
TGGGTCTGCTCAAGGTCACAGAGCTAGTGAGCAATAGATAGGTCCTTAAACCCCTGAGGGTATCCCCAATTCTAGGAGCAAGGATTCATTGGCCTGCCAACTCAAGGGCTTGCTAATGGATTCGAGTCCTATTTTCTAGCAGAGGATTATTCTATCAGGTCTACGTAGAGCACAGGAGCAAGTTATGTGTCACTAATAATGAAAGACTGAAATTTGAGCTATTTTCATATTTTACGTATAAATTAGACCATTGATTTTCAGCTGGGCTCTCCCATTCCCCAGGGATACTTGTGATGTCTGGAGACATTTTTAGTTGTCACAACAGGGGAGAGGAGATGCTACTGGCATCTAGTGAGTAGAGGCCAGGGATGCTGCTGAATATCCTACAATACACAGAACAGCCCCACCCAAAGAATTATCCAGACCAAAGCCAGAACTCCAGACTCCTGGACTCCATCTCACCAAGAGTCTTCCCTCCCCCAAGTGTGGTCTGCAAGATGACTTTAGGGAGGATGTGAACAGGCTTTTTCCGTATTAATTTTAATGTGTACCTTAAAAGTGCTAGTTCGCACTTACGGTCATGTTAAAAAGTAACCTATTAAATATATATATAAGTTAAAAATTCCATTTGTAGTAAATAATAGTCTAGAGCAGCCCTGTTCACTGTGGCAGCCACTAGCCACACATGGCTATTTTCACTTTGATTAAAATAAAGAAAATTAAAAGTTTACTTCTTCGGTTGCATTAGCTGGATTTCAGTGGCTCAATAACCATGATAGGTAGTGGCTGCCAAACTGGACGACAGAGACAGAGAACATTTCCATCACTATGGGAAGTTCTGTCGGACAGCACTGTTCTAGACGGTGTTAGAAGGGCAGAATCACGATTATGGGATAGGAAAGCGTACAGTTACGGGAGCGTGCATCACACCTTACGCAGCTCAGAAGCCTGCCCGTACTGGGCGAACAGTACGGTTCAGCCAGTTTCAGGCCCCCACATGCCGGAGAGTCTGGTCCTTCACAGTGTCACTCTTGACGGTTTGAGATATCCATCCCCCTCCCCCGCTCCTGCCTGCTTCTTGTATTAACTGGCCCTTTCCTGGTTGTCTTGAATCAGAGAAACCTGACAGGAGGTCAAATTTCAGTCCCAAATAGAAAGTTCTGTGCTGGCTAAAGACTTAACAGTGTGAAGAAAATTCCTATCTCTTCTAAGAATTTATCCCAAGGAATACTCAGATGCGGGCGAAGGGCTATATTTACAGTACCTACCCAAAAATGTTCATGGCAGCATTATTTATAATGATGAAAAGAAGAACCACCCAAGGCCCATCACAAGGAGTTGGATGCTTGCATTTTAATAGGTGCACGGGATGGTATCGTGTGTGCCAATTACACTGATGGTCTTTAGAGTTCTCGAGCACCCCAAACAGGGCCCGCCTCGGGTCTTTGTCATTTTTCTCTTCTACTTAAAATAGTCTTCTCCTTGTTCACATGGCTGAATCCTCTATGTCATGTCAATCTTAGCTTGCATTTTACCTAAAGCAAACTCTCTCTTATCTCTGAGACATTCCCTTTTAAGTTTTCTCTATAACGCTTATCACTACCTGTATTTTTTCCTGTTTATTTAATTCATTCATCATCACCTTCTCCTGCCAGATTTCACACTCCAGGAGGGCGGGGACCCTGTTGGTCTCATTCTCTGCTGTTACTCCAGTGTGAGAACAGAGCATAGCAGGTGCTCCATAGATACAGGTGATTCTCATTATTCACAGATTTCATATTTGCACATTTACCTACTCACTCCGATTTACTTGTAACCCCTAAATCAGTAACTCGGGGTATATTCACAGTCATTCACAAGTGTGCACAGGGTGGGAATAAATCTGATGCACATGTGCCCATGTGAGGTTGAACAAGGGGACACTCTGCCTTCTTGTTTCAGCCATACAGAGCTGCCCAGAGGATGGAGACGGGAGGGGGTGGTTCCATGTGATGCAAGGCGGTGCATGACGCTCCAGGTCTGAGGCCCCTTGGTTGGGGTATCACAACCCTGCCACCTGGTAGTGGAGCAGCCTCTCTCCTGTATTAAAATGAATAAAGAAAATAGAAAGTACTAGGATGAGTTGTTTTTAGGATTTAAGATGATAATCAGTGTGAGAGGTGTGCGTGCACACTCGTGTGTGTGTACGTATTTCCCCTAAGAGCAGCAATTTCGTGTTTGCTAATTCATTGTCTTTATAAAATGTGATGACCACAAATAATGAGAATCGGCTGTATTTGTGGAATAAAGATGGAGAAGGGGGTGCCTCAGAGGCGAAGGGACCTGATGCTGGTTTGGATGTTCTATGTCTCTCTCTAGACCATCTCCCACTGGGTCTCAGCCTCAAGTACAAGGTCAGGCAGCACCCAACAGGGAGATGCAGGAAAGCCAGCGCAGATGGTCCAAGGACTTAGGGTCCATGCTGGGGGACTGGGCTGTGACACGAGACTTACCCTGTGCTTTGCTTCTCCAGGCGGGAGGACAAGCTACGCATCCAAAATGGCTGGCTGTGTCACCTGGCACCAGAGATTATCCGCCAGCTGTCTCCTGACACGGAGGAGGACAAGCTCCCCTTCTCCAAGCACTCGGATGTCTTTGCGCTCGGGTAGGTGGCCCACCCTGGACCTCGAGAACCCCAGCCTGGGCGGAGGGGCACTTCCCAAGTGTTCTCTCAGTGCTTTTGGAAGGACGGGGCACCTGTCTGTGGGGGCAAAGGTGGCTGATTTCTGAGTGAGATCTGGGGAGGGAATCTCAGTGGGGTATAGTAGAAAGAGTGACCCGAGCAAACCTTCATGCCTGATTTCTAACTGGTCATGTGACCATGGCTCGCTCCTTCCTTCCTTCCTTCCTTCCTTCCTTCCTTCCTTCCTTCCTTTCCTTCCTTCCTTCCTTCCTTCCCTTTCCTCCCTCCCTCCCTCCTTCCCTTCCTTCCTTCCTTCCTCATTCCTTCTTTCCTTCCTACCTACCTACCTATAGCTATTTACTGGATGCCTACTATTAACAAATTATCCAAAATCTAGTGGCTTGAAACAACATTTATTATCTCAGGTTTCTGTGGTCAGGGATTTGGGAGTGGCTCAGCTGAGTAAGGTTTTGAGCTGCCTAACCATCTCTCATGAGGTTGCAGTCAAGATGTTGGCCAAGGCTACAGTGTCACCGAATGCTTGATGGGCTGAGGACCCACTTCCAAAGTGGCCCACTTCCACGGCTGTGGGCAGGAGGCCTCGGCTCCTCAGCACATGAGCCTTTCCGTAGGCTGCCCGAGTGACCTCACAAAATGGCAGCTAGAAGCCACATCGCCTGTATGACCTGGTATCAGAAATTACATGTCATCACTTCTACCATATTTGTTAGAAGTGAATCACTAAATCCAGCCTACAGTCAGGAGAAGGGGAATTAAGGTCTACTTTTTGCAGGAAGGGATATCAAATCATTCGTGGATGTATTTTAAAACCACCATAGGTCCTTGTCTAATGGAAGACAGACAAGGAAACGGTCCGTTTTAACCAAGTATGATAAACACAGGACTGTGGGAATAATGGAAGAACCAAATTCATCCTGGGAGACTAGAGAGGGCTTCCTGGAGGAGGTGATTCCTGAGCCTAAGTTAAGGGTTCCATTGGCCATCTGAGTAGGCCAGGGGAGGGGAGGGTGAAGTATTCTAGAGAGAAGGAACACATGAAAAGGTACAAGAGTAAAAGGAAACAAATCGCCCATAATGGGGGAGCATGTGGGAAATAGGGGTCAGGGAGGAAAGAGAGCTGAGGGGTGGGGAATCGGGAGTGAAACGAGGCTGGGGGAGACGAGAGAGGGAGACAGAGGCAGTCCTGCTCAGACCTAGAGGCTGAGTTAAGGAGTTTTCACTTCACCCTCACGGCACTAGGGAGCCATCGATGGGTATTCAGCAGGAGGAGTGACATAATAACATTTTGAGTTCTAGAACAATCACTCTACTGCGTAGAGAATGGAAAAGAGATGGACAAGACTGAGGCCGGGTGACCAGTCCGGGCGGAGATGCCAGCGTTCTCCACGGACTCGGCGCCGGCGGGCGTGGAAGAGCATTTAGGAAGTGGGAGGGATTGGGTCTGACGGAGTGAAGGTGGGCGGTGCCCAGATGTCTTCCTTAAGTACCTGGGTGGAGAGGAGCATCACCGAGGCAGACACCCCGGAGTTGGGGCACGCCGGGAAGGCAAAGAGCAGATTTGGACACGGCGAGTTTGAGCTGCCATGGAGATGGCCGATGGAACCAAGAAGTCCGCTGAACCTACGCATGTAGAGTTTGGGAAAGGGGAGTTTAGGATCGTCAGTAAAGAAAGAATTAGCTGCAGCCATGGGGGGACATGGGGTGTCTTTGAAAGTGTAGAGTGAGGAGAGGGTCCAGGACACACAGCCCTGAGGTGCAGGGCAGAGCACGATGAGAAGGTGCCGTTCGGGAGGCGTCTGTGCTCCCATCCCACGGCCGTGCTGATCCCCACCTTACTCAGCTGTGGCTGGGTGCAAGGGCCGGAGGCCATGATGCTGGGGAAGCTGGGAAACTTGCAGGCCTGCAGATGTGTGCAGATAAGACCTAGCTCCACCGAGAGAAGTTAGACCATCTTTCATGGAGAAGTGTCCCCACTGGGCAAGGCGGGGTGGGGGTGGGTGGGGTGCTGGCGCATCAGGATTCTTGATGTTTGTCACTTAGATCACATTAGAGGCTTTCATTTTTCCCCGCTTAGTTTATGCCCCAGTCTTTATTTAGATATCGTTATCCGAAGCCAAATTGCAATAATTAAGTTGGTATATTTTTGTATAAATTTAGCAAAAGAAAAAAGAATGTAATTAATAAAATGTACCAAAGTAAGCGATTGGGTTTCCACTGGAGTTTTTGTCGTTAGCGATTGGTTTTTTTTTCTTTCTTCCTTAAAGTGAGTTTCTCTTGGAAGTTGGGTTTGAAAGGGAGTTCTAATGAGGCTTTTATTCCTGACGCCGCTGAATTCTGAAGGACCTGGCGCTTCTGGTTTCCTGCCAATTAGGTGCGCCTTGTTGCTTGGGGACGTCATGCTCGGGCGTGACTTAGAACAAAATGGACTTTTAAAAGTGTGTTGAGTGCCGCATGAAGGTTTTCATGGTGCCGTCTCATGGCATCTTCACGAGTGCCCGTCGAAGCAGGTGCCGCTGTCCCCAACTGCCCGGCGAGGAAACTGAGGCTCCAGGTGGCTCTGCAATCTGCCTGATCGTAATCGGCGGAGGAGCTGGGGGTCAGGCTTGGGATGTCCTAACTCCAGAGTCGGTGCTTTTCCCCACAGAGACGCGAGAGTCATTTCACCACTCGAAACCCTACTCCCCTCAACCCTAACTTGAAGATGGGAAACCCCATTGAGGAGTTGAGTGGGATTGAGTGGGAAAATACCTGGAGGCGCCCAATAGCCTCCCTTCCCGCTTTCCCAGGGGCGGAGCCTGCAGTCTGTCCATCAGTGCTTTCTCCACTAATGCCCCACCCAGCAACTACGGGGTCGCCCTCTCAAACTGTTCCTGCCCCCCGGTTAATAAGGACTCTCGACTAGGTTGGAGTGGAGGTTTTCCAGTACAGCATAATGGCCAGAGGTACAATTCTCTAATCAGACGAACTGGATTCAGCCTCTTATTTGCTGTGTAACCCTGGGCAAGATACACACCCTTCGTGAGTCTCAGTTTCCTCACCTGTAAAATGGGGATCTGTTTTAAGATGGAGGTTTTATTGTTATTCAGGTACGATGAGGCCAATAGATCGGGAAGTGACTGCCGTCGAGAAGATAGTTTGTTCTTCACAGTTCCCAACAGGAAGGGGCATGGCACACCACCGGAGTAAAGCCTCATTTAGTGTTGTTGTCTCTGATGAGGATAACACTCATCCCCCAGCACCTTCACTCGAGAACTTCCTGACCATCAACATCCCAATTCCTGAGCATCACCACCCACCCCCAGCAGGATGAGGTTGGCAGGGGAGAGGAGATGCTTCCCAGGACGTGGAACCCGGCAGAAAGTAGACATAGTTGATTTGACACAGTCCTCTGATCCGTAAAGAGGATAACAGGGTGCTCTGTGTTCTTTAAAGCACATTTATGTCAATTAGAGTAGAAGAATCCTAGGATCGTTTCAGCTAGTTCCCGAATTGAGTACTCTTGTTCTCAGTGAGCTGAGACCTGTCTTCGTGGTACAGGTCAGCAACACCCCAGCATCCTGTGAGTACCCTGTGGTCCTCACTGCCACCCACACCTGCCAGCATCACTTAAACACTGTCTAGCCCAGCCCGGCCTATCCCCAGCTGCTACTCACTGGAGCAGCCCGTCCTTCAGTCATTACAGTGTTGTGATCTATGAAACAATGATAATACAATCATTTTAGAATAATTCTGGCGTTGAATTATTCTGGCACTCAGCATTCCAGATAAATATTCTTCCACTGCAGTTTTATCATTATTCTAACTTGGCAGGTAAGAAAATCTAGACTCAGAGAAGTGACACGAGCTACCCAGCATCATACTACCGGTATGGAATGAAATCAGAACGTGAACCCAAGGCAATCTGACCCTGAGATTTTTCTTTGTTTTCCCTTTCCGCTATTTTCTGGGATATTTCATACTTAGTAAACAAAAATATGAAAGAGGAAAAAAAAATCTTATTCTATTCCCCACAATTAGCCATTGTTAACATTTTGCTGTGTTTCTCTCTATTCTCTTGTCCATACATACATAATGGTTTTTTTAAATGAGGACCATCATACCTTTACATACAATCTTGTGCCCGGCTTTTTTTCATTTTAAAATTAGATATTAAGAATTTTTGTCGTGTCAGCAAAACTTTTTGAAGTGTTTTAATAATACAGTATATAGTGTTCCATTTCATTTTATGGATTTACTGTAATACATGCAACCTGCTTCTTTTATCGAATAATTGCATTCCCTCTACCTTTTTCAGTACTATATATCATGCTGTAGAGAACATCCTTATAAGTGATTTTTGCATCCCTAATTATTCCCTTGCAGTGGTTTTCTAGAATTACAGGGATTTTAGCTACATTATATTAAGCTGTTCAAGTTCTAGGTTTCGATCCATGTTAATCGGCACCAGAGAAGGTATCCTGAGATGAGCTTGACTTCTAAGACATCAAGAAAGCTTTAGGTACTGCCCAGGTAGAAACACACCAACCCCGTGCAGAAGAAACTAGAGAACAGGGTGGTCAGCCCGCAGCCCGGCCGAGTGGTCGGTCCTAGGTTGGTTATGGGGACATGAGCGACATATCACACCAATTGCCCTTTAACAATGTCTGCCGACAGAACAATCTGGTATGAACTCCACGCCAGGGAGTGGCCTTTCAAGACCCAACCAGCAGAGGCAATAATCTGGCAAATGGGCACCGGCCTGAAGCCCAACCTCAGCCAGATCGGCATGGGAAAAGAAATCTCGGTAAGTTCAGGATAATGCCAGGTCTGGAGGACGAGGGGAGATGTAGACTCTGCTCTGGGTCTGCTTTCTCCTGCATGTTAACGTTACACATGCTTTCCTAAAGCATGGTTGTCCTGCAATGATTGGGCAAAACCTCTGACCTATGCCTGCAAATCAGGTTCTGGCCACCAGGGGCGCAGTAGCACTTGGCCAGGTGTTGGCTAGCAATGGATTGCTTGCTCATAGAACCAGTGAATCTCTCTTTTTCCATCAGCTTAAAAAGGTGTTCATTAATATCACCCATTTAATGATTCTAATTTTATTTGCATCTTCATAAAAAATTTCAAGGCAATATCCGACTCTGAACAAGATATACAGAAACAGAGAAGCCTGAGTATAAATTTATAATCGTCCTCTAAAAACACAGCAGGAAAAAGCCCCTCTTTCCTTCAGAGGACAGATGAGTCAGGGAGGGAGGAAATATCTGGTATGTTTTTAAGGATTACCTGCCTCTAGGTTTTCTTTCTCAGGTGAGGAGATTTACTAAAAATAATTTTCCCCTTTGTGGCTTTGAAGGACACTTATAATATTGGGACGTGGAGAGAGACCTCAGGATTCCCTTTTCTTTCTCCGTGTTGAGAAAAATGCCTAGAAACTCCTTGAAAAGAACTTGATTTATCTCAGTGTATCCCAGACCTTCTCGAATGGGCTTGTGGTGGGGTACACTGGATGGGCTCAGAAACTGGATGAGTGGATGGTTGGTTGGAAGGATGGAAGATAAATGCATGAATTGAGATGTATAGATAGATAGATGCATGACGGATGGATGGGCGGTGGAGGAATATGGAAGTGGGGGGAAATGGATAGACAAATGGACAGAGCCAGTGAGGAGCCAAGAAGTAATCGAGGTCACCGTTTATGCTAAATCGCCTCATGGTGGTTTCTTTAGGACATTCTTCTCTTCTGCTGGGCCTTTGAACAAGAAGAGAGGCCCACCTTCACCAAGCTCATGGACATGCTGGAGAAACTGCCAAAGCGAAACCGCCGCCTGTCGCACCCCGGACATTTCTGGAAGTCTGCAGAGTAGGTGTTCTTTAGCCTCTCTCCCCGCTGCTCTTGTCCTCTGGCCTTTGTCACCTCTGTGCTTCCCTCCCGACCCCTCTGCCACCTTTCTCCTTTGCATGTACCTGCTCCCTCCCCCAGCCACCATGCTCTCCTATCAGATTTCTGTTCAGGGGAGTTTGCACTGGGGTTTAGGAGCTGGAGGCTGCCATGCAGGGCCTTGGTCTCCGTGGCTATCATGGCTACCTCGTTACCTAATTCTTCCTGATGAAGGTTGATGCCCAGTGAGTCAGAGCGTCCTGTAGTCAGGGAGTGCCCTGGACCCACCAAACCTCATGTGTAAGGTATTCAGCATACCCGCCACAAGGCCTAGCTTTCGGGAAATCTTCGCCCTGGATCAGCAGCCTGTCCCCATCACGGCAGCCCTCAGCTTCCAGCATTCTCTGTTGCACAAAGACAAGGCAGGAAAGGTACTCAGCTACTCCTTGCCATGAGTGTCTCTCTGGCTTCCTCCTTAAGAGGCTACATGCCACTCCCCTCCCCTTATTCCTGCCTAGAGATCAGTGGCTCAGTCTGAGACGACTACATATGTCATTTCTCTGGGGACCTCCCTCCTGGGCAAGCTAAGGATTTGGTGTCAGAGCTCTGGGCAGGTCCCAGGAATGCCTGGTGTTTCAAAACTCGCATGTCACTGAGGCTATCACCCCGTGGCCTCTGCTCTCCTCGGGGTCAGGGAGGAGAAGGCGGGAGTTCAACTGAACAGAGGGGCTTGAAGCTCAGTGGTTAGAGGGGGCACAAGGAGGCCTTTCTGAGGAAACAGAGGACAAGAAACTGTGGTTTTCCATGAAGGGACTTTAAGGTCAGTCATTCATTCATGCATCCAATTTATGCCGTTTTTTTTTTTTATCCAGTCTTTGTATATTGAATATCTGCTATGTGCCAGACACTGTTCTACGAATGAGAATACAGAGGTGAACAAAATTAATTAAGTTCTTGACCTCATAGGGCTTACATTCTAGAGCAGGCACAATAAGCAGGTAAACATGGTTTAAAGGATCATGTCAGATAGTGTTGAAGACAGTAAAAACTACTGCGTGATAGTGATGGTGGGCACTTTAGATGGAGGCAGGGGGTCAGGGAAAGCGCCTCTGAAGAGGTAACAATAAAACGAAGCCCTGGAGAAGAGTCCAGTCCCCCACATCAGAAATGCGAGCCCTCCAGGTGGGGGTGAGCTGCAGAGGTGGGAGGACAGGTAGGGGGCAGGAAGAACAGGACCACGGTGAACAGGAGAGAGAGAGGCAGAAGGTTGTCAGAGGCCAGGTCAGCATGGTCTTTCAGGCCAGGGTAGGAAGCAAGGTGAATTCAAAGGATGACAAACTTTCCAGAAGCTTTCCCAGAACTAGAAGGCGCCCAAGAAACTATGTGGTCCCAGCCCTGCTTCCCCCCCTGCAGGCTTTGGGGACCAGGACGCTGGGTCTGTGGAGGGCTTTTCCTTTGTGGAGCACCTGGGGTTGGGTTCGGCATGCAGAGATCTGAAGGCGGCTTCCACCTCTGTCCCTTCCCACGTTGTCACTGTGAGCCCTGTTCATTGCCCGGAGTGGCAGTTCTCTCTTTTACATCATAACCCCTATCTCAGAGAGAGGAAGTATGAAAGGATTAAAGCCTCAAAGGAACAGAAGCCATCTTTGCTTCTCGGTGTCAACGTGGGAGAGTCCTGGGGATTACCTATTTCATGGATGACAAGTGTGTACAGTCTGAGCCTTCATCCTGCACCCGTGGCAGACATGACTAATCTATCACAGCACATTCGCCATCACTCAGCATTTCTGGTAGCCACCAGCAGTTACTCAGGATCAGTGCGTAAGATGCCCTCACTGACCATTCCAGATTTACTCAATCTCCTTTTTTTTACACGTGGAGGAACTGTGGCCCAGAGACATTCAGAAACTCAACCACATCCACATGGAGTGTCGATGACAAAGTTGGGAACACAGGTCAGGCTTCAACAACTTAGTCTGGAGTTCACTTTTCCCACAACATCAGTCCCTATAGTTTCCTCTGTCACACTCATCTGGCTCTGAGAAGGTCACTCAGTGGTGAGGGTCAAAGCTGGAGTCTTTCCAGAAGCTGCCTGGGCAGGTCGGCAGGGGTTTGGGGGAGGGCTTAGTTAGAGTAGGCCCAGGATGCAGGTCCTGTCTAGGGCTTTGTAATCTGTGGAGGGGACCCACCAAGACATCTCAGCTATAGCTGACATATTCCAAGGATGTGGGCGGATAACTCAAAACTCATCACTGGGATCTTAGGTTTGCCTCTCCATTGAGTCACATCTGAGGAGCTGTGATTTCTCGAATCCCAGAATGGCTTAGCGCATGGTAAATTGGAGGCAAGGCTGGGGCAAGCCTGTTTTCCAGAATAGCGTACCTCAAAATTTATTATGCGTGCACATCACCTAAGGAATTTTTTTAATGCAGATTCTCATTCTTGTAGGTCTGAGGTAGGGCCGCAGATCTTGCATTTCCGACAAACTCCAAGGTGATGCTGTGGCTGCTGGTCCATGGACCACCTTTTGAGTCATGAGGATCTGGACCTTGCTGTCCATCAACAGCCACTTGCCATATTTGCCTATTGAACACTCAAAACGTGACGAGTCTAAATTGAGATGGGCTGTAAGGGTAAAATCCACACAAAATTTTAGAAGTAGCATAAAGAAAAGGATGTAACATAATTTGTTATGATACATATACATATTTCAATATTGGTTACATATTAAAATTACAATGTTTTGGATATATTGGGTTAAATAAAATATACTATTAAAATTAATTTCACTTTTTAACTTTTTAAAATATGACTAGAGGATTTATAGTGACGTAGATGACTTGCATGGTATTCCTTGTTTTAAAGGATGTGTGAGATATAGTTCACATGTCATATAAATCTCCCATTTAAAAGGTACAACTAAGTGAGTTTGGGTATATTACATTATTAATTTTTTAATTGTGGTAAAATATATATAACATAAAATTTGCCATTTTAGCCATTTGTAAGTGTATTAGTTACATTCACAATTATCACCACTTTTTCAAAATTTTTTCGTCACCCCAAACAGAAACTCTGTAACCATAAAACAATAACTCCCCAGTCTCTTTTCCCCCTAGTCCTTAGTAACCTCTCATCTACATCGTCTCTATGAATTGTCCTAATCTACATATTTTATATGAGTGGAAGCTTACAGTATTTGTCTTTTTGTGTCTGGTTTCTTTTACTTAGCATGGTATTGTCAAGGTTCGTTGACATCGTAGCATGTATTAGAATACCATTCCTTTTTATGGCTGTGTAATGTTCCATTGTGTGTATGTATGTATATGCATATACTATTCCATTGGATGTATTTACAAATTTACATATACACACGTACACATCTACCACATCTTGTTTGTCCATGCATGTGTTGATGGACACTTGGTTTTGTTTGCACCTTCTGGCTGTCGTGAATGATGCTGCAGTGAATAGTGGTGTATAAGTATCTGTTCGAGTTCCTGCTTCCAATTCTTTTGAGTCGCCTTGTATGTCTGCTGCATGGCCGTGGTCTAGATTGTTACCATCACCAGCACAACATCCATCATCTGGGTATCACTTATTAAACACATGTGACAGGTGCCGTGTCAAGCGTTCTATCTGCATTATCTCACTGAATCCTAAGAGCCCCCAAAGAGGTAGGCTCTCTCGTTGTCACTGTTTTACTGATGAGAAAACCAAGGCACAGAGAGGTTTTAAGTGCCTTCCCAAAGAGCACGCAGCTCGTAAGGAGCAGAGCAAGTATTGGAACCCAGGTTGGTCTAGACCCTAAATCCATGATCTCGTTCACTCCACTCTGCCACCCTCTAGGCAAAGATTACCTGTGCGCCTTCTGGGTCTCTTTCCAGAGCCATCCTGGGAGATCGGGCACAGAATTCTGCCTCGATCACCCAGATCTTGGCTCAACAGAAGTCAGCAAAGCCTCTACTCATAGCAGGAGTCTGTGGTGTGGATCTGGGTCTCACCCCCTCTCCCTGTGTCTCCTGCCCTTACCAAGCATTCTTAGCGTGCAGGCTAGTGTTCCAGCACCACATAGCCTAACCCCAACCCACACACCAGGTGACCTAGTCCGGGGCTACGTGTTCCAGTGGAAGAGTTATGAGTTTAAATCTTGTCTCTGCTGCTACCTCACTGTGTACCTGTGGGCAAAACACTTACCCTCTCTGATCCTGTTTTGTCATCTATTAAAAGGGTATAATGCACCTATCTTGCAGGCTATTCTTAGGTTGCAGTGAGATCGGGTATGTGTAACACTTGGCACAGAGCCTAGCACATAGTACGACCTCAATAAAGAGAAGTCCCTTCTACCTTTTCTTGTAGAGGACAGAAACAGCTCATCTCAAACCACCTGGCCCTCTGAGAAGGTGCTATTTCACGAAAGACGGCACTGTCATATCCATGTGACCTCTTGCCACTCTCTCCCTTCTCTCCCCCCTCCAGGCTGTGACCGTTGGACAAAGGGACGGCGCTCAGCTGCCTCAGCTCCCGGGCCACTTCTCCTTTCCTTCTCTGTCCTCTGCCAGCTCAAGAGGCCAGAGACTCACCATCAGAGGGTCTGACCCTGGCCGGCCTGGGAACACTGCACAACTGAGCTCGGTGGCTTCCCTGAACCCTGGACTTGTGTCCTTTTGCTTGGGCAGGGTTGGGGGCCCCTGAGCTGGGACTCAATGGAACCAGCCAGGGAGACATGGAATTGATGGGCAAAGCACGGGGTAGTGTAGAGAGGAGACTTGCAGGCTGAATGCAGACCCCTTGGGCCGTGGAGACTAGCGCAGGAGGCCCACGTGGGCATGCTCGTGGGACCAGTCTGTGTGTCCATGTGTGTCCATGTCTGTCTACGTGTGCGACGCCATCTGCTCCCAATTCCCCTTGACCAACAAGAGCCAAGAGGCCCCGGCTCCGAAACATTTCCTCGGCTGTTCTGGTCTCTGCGGAGTGGATCCCAGCTGTGGTCTATGGGAAGATGGGATGATGTGAGTGCAGAGCTGAACCCCAACTTAGTGGAGGCTGTGGGGCAAAGATCTGGGCAGAGGGACCAAGCTGTTCCTTTGTAAACATCTGTTCTCAGAGGCCCCAGCCCAAGCCTGTCATGGTCTGTGGTACGTTTGCATATAGCTTCGAAGTACAGCTAAACGGACTTGCATGTCTTTTGAATCGAGTCTTTCTGGGGTCCGGTTCCCCAACGCTGCCGCCTTCTCCTGTTTTGTGAGAGCATCGTCCCTTTTTGCCCCACCGTGTCCCTGCCATTTACAAAGCACAGTGGTTCCCTAGCCGGGATGACTTCTGGGGGCTCTTGACAGCTCACCTTCATCCCTGACACCCCCCGAAGTCTGGGGCCTGAAAACAGGGGTTCCGGGGATGGGGTTCTAGGACATTCTTTTCCCCTCCCTCTGCTTCGGCACTTACACCAGCTGAGATTCTCCTCCACAATGACAGATGTGGATTCCTGGGATCCGTGTGTGTTGGGTTACATGTGTACACAGAGCATCCTGTTAGCAAAGGATTTCCCCTCCCCGTCACTCTTAAACCGTCCTGTTGAGCAGGCAGGGAGGGCAGCTGTCTGGAGAGGCTCTGCATCTCAACTCCAGCCTGGTGCTGAGGCCCAGAGCAGCTTCCCCATTAGAGGTCTGTCGTGCTCAGTGCCCCTGCGTTCCGTCTCTCCTCGTCGCTCCCCATGTGGGCTGGCGTCTTTCCTCCACCGCCTCGGGATCAAGTGCTCCTCAGGAAGGATGCTGAGAGCTGGTCAGTGGTGCAGGATGACGGCAGGAGCCTCTGTCTTACGTTCCTCATGTTCCATACCTTGTAAGGGTAGGTCTTACATTCCCAAAGCCCTAGACCTCTTTCATCTGACCTGGCACCAAAGGGCAGTCTGTCCCCCAGTAGAGCAATAGCAGGGCAGAGGGCAGCAGGCAGCACACCCAGGGTCGGCCCCCAGCCTCTACTTCCTGGACGTTGCCCATGCTTGATTCCTTCTGGTTGCTTCCTTATCCAGACATCTCCCTCCCAGACGAGGGCAACTAAGACTTTAGAAATCCTACCTGAGCTCAGACTCGACATCCAACCAGGTGGTGGGGGAAGGGTCTTCCCCATCTTGGGTGGCCCCCAGACAGGTTTGTGTTCTGGGGGCCAAGCCTGCTTCTAACTGGGAAAAATAATGAGATCAGCCATGCTTCCCAAGACCCTGGGCAAGGGAAGCCCCTGCCGTGCCTCGCCAGACCTTCTCGAAGGCCTTCCCAGTGCTCCCCTCTGAATGGGAGCAGACTACAGGTCCCCATGTGGGCCATTTTCAGGTGGACGTGCCCCTTCGGGGGACTCGTGTAACTCTGTGGCTCTTGGCTCAACATTTGTGTGTCTCGGAGGCATTTTACACACATTTGCACAAGCCCTAGCTGCTCTCATGTCGCTGGGGGAGTGGGGGGCAGCTCTTGTCAGAGGCTACCTCCTGTCCAAACAGTCACCAGGGGGACCAGGCCTGGGCCTGGGCCTGGACTCTTCCCAGCGGCCTCCTGAAGGCCTGAAATCCAGCCCAGACTTCTCGGGTCCCTGGACTCCAGCCTTTGTCACGGACCTTTGTGCTGCAACAAGAAATGAGAAAGGGAGCAGCAGGCAGCGGGCAGCTGCCCCGAGGCCGAAACGCTCACCAGAGCAGCAGCCTGCGCCCTCTGGCCTCTCTCGTTTCCAGAACTAACTGCCGTGGTTGCCCAGCGCCTTGGGCCAGGCCCAGAAGGGTCTCCAGAGGCTGCTTTTTCTCTCTGTTCACTTGCACCAGCCCGAGGTTGAGGACAGGGCCCGAGGGACCCAGGAAGACACTCTGGCAACTCCTGTGCCTTTGAAGCTTCTCTGCTTTGCCGGAAAGGGTTCCTTGGGTCTATCCTTAGGTCCCGTGTCACTTGCTCCTGACCTCCCTCTTCGGCATGTCCTTGCTTTGTCCCCAGCTTCCTCAGTCTCTGTTGTCGCCGGCCCGCACCAGGATTCCAGCCCCTCCCTGCCACTCTCCTGCTGCCTACACCACCCTGAATTGTTTGGAGGCCAGCTTGAAGGTTTAGATATTTCAGTCCAGGAAGAACCAAACCACTGCTTTCTCTGTGACCTCCGATCTCCGTTCACTAGCAAAGTGTTCGGAGGAGGTCATGTTCGTTAATCTTGCAAAGAAAGGAAAAGGGGGTATTTGTATTTTTCATCATGATCGGCCAGCCTCGCCTGTGACTCCTTCTGTAAAATCCACATCACAAAGATGGTGCACATGTGCGCATACTTGTCCCATCACAGCCACATGCAGGCGCCCGGCGCCCAACAGCAAGTATTTTCTGTCTGTGCCTCTCTTCAGCAAACCTGCATCTACCTGGGCTTCCAAGGGGACCAGTCCACAGAGTGAAGATTCGCCAGGAAGCCTTGACCTTGCCTTCTTTGAAGGGCGTGTGGATTTGCACACTGAATTTGAACCCAACTCTTCCAGGCCACAGGTGTTTCACAAAACATGGACTCCTCTGCCAGGGAACACCCCCTTGGCCTTGTATGGGGATGTCCCTACGTGTCATCATCCCCAGAAGGAAGCTAGAGACTCAAAGTCACCACTTACTGCTGTCTTGTCCTGGTTTTTCTTTTACTGGTCAAAGAGAAGCATCTCCTCTTGCCATGGAGCCCCCAACCCCCATCCCCACCTTTCTCTCCAGTTATATCTTGAATTCTTAGTCCCTGGATTGATCTTTGGGGACTAGACTCTTGCGTTCAGGAAACCTCGTTCTGCCACTCACCCAGCTCCCACCCCAGGTGCACACATCCCATCTCCATCCCTCCCTCACCTTCTGCAATTCTTGTCCCCACCTATGGCTGATCATCTAAGGAGCATGAAGAAAGTGGTTTACACTTAGCCCGGTGCTAATCACCATCTTGAGAAATCTAGAGCTGGGGTTGGCAAATTATGGCCCGTGGGCCATATCCAGCCCTCTGAATGGTTTTTGCATTCTCTCATTGGGGGAAAAAAATACAGAAGAAGGTTTTATGATATGTGAAAACTCTATGAAATTAAAATGTCAAACAAAAATTTGGGACCATGCTTTCTGTTGTGCTACCAGAGTTAACTATTTGCAACAGAGACAGTGTGGCCATAAAGCTGAAAAATACTACTGTCTTGCTTTTTACAGAAAATGCTGGTCAACCTCTGATCTAGAGAACTGTCTGATTGAAGAAGAAACCAACTTGTGTGTGGCCCCCAAGGGAGGAACAGGAGCCAGGGGTGAGAGGCACGGGGCCAGAGAACTTATTCCAGCAAGGGAGGCGTCTTCTAACAGCTTGTCCCAAGGTGCAGAGGATTGTCCCAGAGGTGGAAAGCCCCCTGTCCCCGAGAGGTGGGAACAAATGTTGAGACCACTTGGAGCATATGATTTGAAGGGAATTTTGGCATTGGAGGACAAGGCCTATCTGGACTTTAAGGCTGTGTTAGTTCAGGCAGCCATAACGGAATTGCCACAGGCTGGTTGGCTTCAACAAGTGAAATTTATTTCTCACAGTTTTGGTGGCCGGAAGTTCAAGATCAAGGTGTGGGCAGGATTGCTTTCGCTTAAGGCCCTGTCCTTGGCTTTCAGACAGTCCACTTCTTGCTGCGTGCTCATATGGTCCTTTCTGGATGCACATCCATGGTGTCTCTCTCTTCCTTTAAGGACACGAGTCCTATTGCATTAGGGCCCCACCCTTAGGACCTAATTTAATCTGAATTACCTCTTTAAAGGCCCTATCTCTACATAAAATTACATTGGCGGTTAGGACTTCAGCATATGAATTTGGGGCCTCAGGGGGTTGGGGTACAATTCAGTCCCTAACAAAGACTCTTGATATTTCTACGACTCTGTGATTTTAGGGGCCTTTTGGGCAACACTCCCATCCCTGGCTTTCTTTCCTACACTTGTTTCCGACCCGGAGTCTCCATGTTCGTCTTCCCTATCCTCATTCCCTGCCAGCCTTCGCTCTGCCCACTCATCTCCCCAGGACTGGCCTCGTTCCAAACGTTCGAACCACCTAAAGCCTCCTTCCCGCTGTCTGTTCGCTGGCCAGAGCTGTCCTAACAAAGCGCCACAAACTGGGTGGCTTAAAACAACAGAAATCGATTCTCTCACAGTTCCAAAGGCTGGACGTCTAAAACCCAGGCGTGCGTGGAACTGCCCTCCCTCTGCCACCCTCGTAAGGGATGCTCCTTACCTCCTCTTCTCGTGGGGGTTTCCTGGCAGTCTTTGGCATTCCTCTGCTTGGAGCTGCATCCCGCCATGGCCACGTGGCCTCCTTGTGTGTTTCTGTCTCTGTGTCCGAATTTCTCTCTTCTTAGGACACCAGTCATGTGAGATTAGAGGCCCGCCCCACTCAAGTTTGATTTTCATCTTAACTAATTACATGTGATGACCCTCTTTCCAGATAAAGTCACATTCTGAAGTTCCGGCGGTTAGGACTTAGTGTATTTTTGTGTTTGTTTGTTTGTTGGTTGGTTGGGGTTTTTTTGGTAGGAGGCAGTTCAACCCATAACACCCTCTACAGAACTCTCTCTTGTGCTTTGACAGGCCACCTTGGTCCTTCCATGGCAGACGCCCTGGAAGCTAGGTTCCCAGAACCCCTGGGCCACAAGAGTCAGAACACTGCTCTCACTTTTATTAACCCTGCCCCTGACTGACACCTTCCTCACTGGTGGCCAACAGCCCTGGGCTTCGTGGTTGAGGGTGGGCAGCCTGTCTATAGTGTGGCCATCACTTGACCATTGAATGAATGTGTTTCAACCCAGTCTGTTGGGGCGGGTGGCACGACGTTTGCTTTGATTTATACTGTCACTCAGTGGCAAAGGAACGGACCTCGGTGAGAGGTGAGCTTGCTGTATCCTTTCCGGTTTTGCCCGTGAAGTGAGGAAGTGCCCAAGCAGGCTCAGGCGGACACTCTCCTAGGCTGCCAGCCTCACCTCATCCCCACCCCAGCCTTCACCTACACACGCCTACCTGGAAGCAGAGTGAGAATGCAGCAGGTGTCAGTCTGGGCCCCAGAACATGGCAATGCAGTGTCTCCAAGGTCCTCGTTCTTGCTGACGCTCCCCAGGTCATGCCACCGTGGGCCTCATTCCTGATTCTGAATGCCCGACTCTTGTCTCAAGGCACAGCCCATGCTCATTCTCTAACCCGCTGGGCCAGAGAGTTGGTGGGGGAGCTTCAGCCTCCCAACCTCCTCAACTGGTCTGTGTGCTGCCAATTAGCATAGTGCCTGGCACGGAGCAGGTGCTCAGTGAACGTTTACAGAATGCAGAGAGGGGAGGGTTGCTGGGGAAGAGGAAGGCACTGTCTGTCCCAGGGGGCCAGACAGCCTCCCCTGCCAGCCAGAAAGGCTCCCCTGGCAGGGCCGGGCAGTAACGGGAACCCCACAGCCAGGCCCTGGGTTGTGGGTCCCAAACGAATCGGCCAAGTTCAATGGATGTGACTCAGAGCGAGAGACCCGTGGGTCAGGGGTCCCCAGGCTTCCGGGCCCTGGGAAGCGGAATGACGATTAATCTCTAACAGCCACTGTTCACTGAGCATTGATTATGTGCCCGGCCAACTGAATCCCCACGATGGGACGGCCTCGGGAGGTAGGTGTCATGATCTCCATTTCACAAGCCAAGAAACTACGAGAAATAGATGTCAACCAGCCTACTAAGTAGTGGAGCCAACATTTTAAATACGAGTCTTTGGACTTGTCTGTCCCCAGGAACTCACCGCCACTCTGAGTGGTTTATGCCCCGCTAGCTGTCGGGATGTTACAGCCCCAGCCTCTGACATTCTCTGGAGAGGGAAAGACAGGAAGTCACCGAAAGGGCGCAGGGGAGTGTGGGGCGTGTACGTGGACGCTCGAGCTCATACTCCCAGACCCGCAGGCTGCCAGCGGCTGCTGGGTTTCCAGAGGCGTCCGTCTGGGTCGGCCGAGCGACGCCCGGGTTCCTCCAGCACCCCTGCTCCAAGCAGCCTGCACAGTCAGTTTGACCCTGTCCCTCTCTCTCTCCTCCTCTCTCACACTGGGAATTTAACTGGTCTGCTGTCCCAAGAGGCTCGCCAGTGAGCGCTCCCCACTCCCAGGGTGGGAAGGGGCCCTTCCTTCCTGCTCCTTGGGCTCACATAGCCCATTTCCTTTACACACCAAGGGTAGGAAGGGTTCATCTCCATGGGGTGGAGGCGGTTGCTATTCCTCCGTTGAGGACTGAGTTGGAGGAAATAGGCTTTGGAGCGTGCGTGATCCAGGTTAGACTCAGTTTACCAAGCATGTTCCACAGACCTTAATTCTGTGGTGGACTAGATGGATGAATATGAGATGGATGGATATTATTGGAAGGGTTCTGGGACAAAGGTGCATTGAAAATGCTTAGGCAAAACAAGATTAAACTTGTTTCTTGGTTGCAGGACTTTATTAGAGCGTTTAAGGCACTATTGTATAATTAAATCTCTAAAAGGCCATTAGCAGCTACTCTTCCCAAACTTTCCTAGTCTGGTTTCTGAATCCCTAGTAAGATTAACCTCTGTGAATTCATCTTGATATCTTGCTTGGTACTCTAAGAGCAAAGGCCCCCAAATGTGCTGGCCGACAGAGAACAGCAGCATTTACAGACTACTTTCTAGGAAATGGAAAAGACTGATTGGCCCCATGCAGCCCTAAGGCCCCCAGAGGCTGGAACTCTGAATGATGAACCTAGAAGCTGAGTGAGGTACATCCAGGCAGAGAGATCAGGCTGCGGTGGCTGCTGGTCACCAGCTGTTCCTGCTTTTCCATTTAATGCTGGTAGGAAAAGCTGAGCCCCAGAAAGCTTAAACTGTGCCCCTGCTACTTCCCATTCCCTGCCTGATGATGGTAGACCCCAGTTCCGTTCAAGTGACAGTGGTACCCTGCACAAGGATGCCATACAAGAAAACTCTGGCTGATCTTCCAGCAGAGGGGTCAGATTTGCTGTGTGTGGGTGACTTCTCTGCCGTACCATGTGAGGAAATACTAAAGGATGTCATGTCCTCGAGAGGTCAGCTACGTCTTGACCTGAATTTTTATCTTCAACCAAGTTATTGAGATGAAGATCTAGAATGATCTATATCTGGGAGATCTAGAAGGGTGATCTAGTCCAGGGCAGGCAGATTCGTGACATTTCTGCCACCATTGCCCACCTCCTGTAGTCTTGGCAGACATCGCTAATCAATCATAGCACGCCTTCCTCCTGACCACAGATGCAGCCTCAGGGCAGCCAACTTGCCACTCGAGATGGACCTGAGTGACCGTCTCTGACCTCATACCTTCACCCCTTTCCCAGAAGAAAAAACTCAGGCCCAGAGAGGGAAGATAAACTCTCCCAAATTACGCCCCTTCTTAGAAGCGGAGGTCGGTTTAGAACTAAGGCCTCGGGAACTTCCAGAAGTTCAGTCATGTGACACCTTGGCTGTAGCTAGTGGAGAGTCTCTGAGGGCTCTGTGAAAGTTTACGTTCAATCAGGGAACTTGGAAAACGTAGAGAGACTTTGTCCTTAAGATCCCGCGTATGATCCTATTTGGTAATCTGCCTGCTCGGAGAGAGATCATTTATCTTCCAAGGAAGGGCTTCTCCCCAAAGCCCGAATGCTCCCCCAGCCATGCAACAGCTGGGCTGGAAGCCCTGGGGACCTTAAGGAAAGATGGCATGTGTGCGTGCGCTCATGGGCAGGGAGCAGCAAGAGTGTTCCTTACTGGAGGTGGTTTGTACAAGTTTCCGTTGTCCATCTGGACATCTGTGAAGTTATGGAATCTTGTTCGTGGAGGGGAAGAAAAAGAACCTGACACCGGTTGCTTTTCAGTGTCTTCCTGGCGTGGAAGGCTCAACATCAAGTTTTCACCCAGATAAAAGCCCCTGGGGTCCTAGTGGACCGCCAGCTCTCCTCTGGAGCTCTTGAAACGCCTCTAAGAACCAGCTTGGTGGCTGAGAGTATTTTCCGTCTGCTGCCTCTTCATTTCCTTCCTCCCCTTCTTCTCCGCCACCTCCTGCCAGATAACATCTCCCCGGACCATGAGCTGAGGAGAAAGTTACACAATGGTAGAGACGAAAAATAGCTGCCATGTATTTAGCTTAAATTAGCTCAGAAGAATGGCTCCATTCCGCCACTGAGCGGGCAGCAATTGTTTATGCCAACGTGCTATTTGCATCGTGCCTTCTTAGATCTGAAAGTCGAATGATTAGAGACAAATCTTAGTTTTTCTTTTCCACCACTTAAAAAAAAAAAAATACCAGCTTGGCTAGTTCTTTTCATTTAAAAATACTCTGACCTGCAGCTCTAGAGTGAGAATTTTGGAAAGACTGGTGCCAGGATAGCAGAAAGAAACACAGGCAGACAGGACAGAAAAGCCTTTTTGGAGGGGTGAGTGAGTGGGCTAATCAAGGTGGCGGGGGGGTCTTTGTATCCTCACACAGATGTGATGGGTGGGTCGGTTTGGAATTCTGCGGGCTTATTTCTTCATCAGCCATGTATCTGATGGTTATTTATTGAGAGTCTGCTGTATCTGAGACCCTGGGCATTCGGCGATGAGTGAAACAGTCTTCTCCCCCATTCTGAAGCTTAGAGCCCAGTGGGGAGATAGACAAGAAGCCAGCCAATGACAGTATGTAAATTACAACTCACTAGGCCTATGGAAGGAAAACCAATGGCCAGTAACATGAGATGGGGACAAGGGGAGGGAGCAGTTGGCAAAGGACTTTTGAAGGAGGTGACGTGTAAGTTGAGATCCAGAAAAAGGGACGATCATTCTGGGGCAGGGTCTCTCAGCCTCAGCACTGGTGATATTTGGAACCAGATCATCCATGTGATGGGGACTGTCCTGCGCATTGTAAGATGTTGAGCGGCATCCCTAGCCTCCACCCACTAGGTCTCTTTCCTACTGCCCTGAATCATGACAACCAGAGATGTCTCCAGACATTGCCAGTTGTTCCCTGGGCGGGTAGAATCCCCCTACACACACCCACTCAAGTTGAGAACCACCATCCTAGGCAGAAGAAGCAGCCCAAGGGACAGCACAGAGGCCAGAGTGGATGGGCTGGGTGGACAGTGGGTGGGGTGGACAGTGGGTGAGCTGGGCTGGGGGCTGCAGGAGGAGGTGCCCCAGGCTTGGGAGGGTCTTGAAGGTCTTCTGAGGGCAGTGCAAAGGCACTGGGAGGTTTTAAGGAAAACAGTGTCCCCACCTGGTTTTCACTGGTTTGAGACAAAGCATAAGTTCTTGAGTACGCTGTCTCCAGGCCATGTCACTAGGAGAAAAGGAAATTGGGAAACAGAAAAGCTCGAGGAGGGGGCTCCTTGAGTAACTATGGCATGCAAACAGGTTTTAAAGCAATATTTAGCATCTTCAATTGTTGGAAGGCTACCCAGAGAGGAGAACATTGGCCCTTTATTATCTACATGGACAAGACAAGGTCCGAAACCCCAGCTTATGGGGTAGGAAGTGACCCACAGATCACCCACCCTTGGCCTGGCTGTCTCTGCCACACTCTCCCCTGTTCCTTCCACAATAGCCCACTCCATCATCCCATGGTCCTTCTAGGAAGTAAAGCCTCTTATTGAACTGAAATCTTAAGACCCGTAAGATCAGGCCATTCTAGTGCTGCTCTCGGGGGCTTCTCAGGGCAGTCCCCTCTGTCATCCCCCGGAAGGAAAGTCCCCAGTTAGCCAAAGGCCTTTCCCACCCTCCCTCCAGTCCCTAGTTAATTGTGGAGAAGAGAGTTATAATGGGTGTCTGGTAGAGATGAAGCAATAACGTAAACAATATGGACAAGAAGTGGCAATTCCATCCCGTCCCTTATAGCTGATTTGGGGATGGAGGTGGGCAGTGGATGTGGATGAGCTCTGTAGTTCTAGAATCAGATCCTGGGGTTCCAGCAGCCCCAAGATTGGGGAGCAGGGCAGTCAGGCATTGCAAAGGACTGGGGCTGGGAAAGTTGTTTTTAGAAGTGGGGATACTCAGCCGAGCACCTTCCAAGAAGGATGCTGAGTCAACTGGGGCCCCATTCCCTGGTGGGTCAACCTGTCCCCAACCCCAGCCCTGCCCAGGTTGGGGCAGTGGCAGCTTAAGTGTGTCTTGGACAATTAATGCAATGCATTGGTCCTCCAAGAATGTAGCCATTTTCCTCTATTTATTTTTCTATTTGTGTTGCTAATAATAATATAATATTAATAATAATTTTTAAATGGGTGCATATGAACTCACGTAAGTTCAAGTAACTGCTATGTAGCTACAGTGTAGACACCAGGCTCCCTGATGTACTTGCCCTGCCACGCCAAGGCCCCCCCGACCCTGGCTCGCCTGCCCTCCCAACCAGCCTCCTGCGGAGTGCTGTGTAGCCCCTTGCAGATCCTGCACAGCTGGGCAGTGCCCGGCTGGACCGGGGCATTGAGGGAGGAGGCACAGCAAGCGTGGGCTGGCTTTGGCCAGGCGGGAGCACCGTCGTGAACCACCCCTTCTTCCTCCTTTTCAGCAGTCTTTCCTCTGCTGAGGCCCCTGTGCTCCCCACCCCCGGGGAATGCTTACTCACCCTGACCTTGCTGTCAGGAATAAATCCTCAGAAAGCTCCAAGGCTGAGATCCCAAATTGTGACTTCAGGCATACTGTCACCTGAGCTTCTCTGCCCCCCACTTCTGAGCCTTTGTTCCCCATGGCTCCTGTATCGACCCCACATTCCACAAGGCATTGCTTCTGCACCTTGGGCCCCTAGCACCACCCTAGCTCCTACTTTTCGGCTCGTGGGTGGATTTTAAATGCCTCCAATTGAGCCGCTGAAAGAATCTTTAGAAATTTTTCTCATATTTTAAAAGCTCATTTCCCCAGCCACACTTACTACACCCTCAGCTGAGCCCAGCATCAAGCAACCCTATCCCTTCATTCCCCAAAACTTCATTTCATATACTTGTTCAGTGACTATTTAGAAAGTGCCTCCTGTGCCTCTGAAATAAAAGGGAAGAGAAGCAGCCCCTTCCCATAGGGAACCTGAGCCAGATGGAGGAGAGAGAGACATTCTGATGGGGTCCTGAAGCCCCCACACCCCAGCGAGGCCTCTCAAGGAAGGGTGCTCAGAGTGGGGTGCTTCTGAACCTGGCCTGGAGCTTTGAGTAGAATGGGAATAGGAGGGAGGGAACAGTGTGCCAGTAGAAAGAACAGCCTGGGTGCAGGCCCAGAGGCAAGATCGTGATTTATTAAAAGCCTGCCCCTGGACACTTGCCCCCCACCCTGCCCTGTTTCCCCCCAGGCCTGGTGCTAGGCCCTGGGAGACTCCAACCCTGAACAGAAGGTGCCCTGGCTCAGACTCAGAGAGCTTGACGGCTCCCCCCATCCATGCCCTGGTCCCTGCTCTTGGCCTTGGTGTCCTGCAGAAGATGTCCCAGGAGGGTTTTGTGCTTGCTGGAGTCAGGCCAGTAGTTATGCTGCTCAGACTCTCTCTCCTCTCCCTTCGGCCCTGTGGGCCTCCATCTCTGTTGCTGCCTGCCTCCTCACAAGCTCCGTTCCTCAGTCCCCCTCCATCAGACTCTTCGGTCAGTCGACATCACTGCTGTAGATGGATGGACCATCAGCCCTTCCCTCTAAAGCATCTCTTCCTTGAATTTGCTTCTGCTTCACTTTCCGTCTGCATCCTCTGTGACTCACATCCCTGAGCTCCCTGAAGCCCATAGATCTGTCTCGCCACACCAGAAAGCCAGCCTTAGCTGTCTCACCATGGCCTCTTTCCTGGAGGGTTTATGTCACTCTGCGCATAGGTCCCCAGAGCGTTGAGGTCAAGGACATGCATGAACATGGAAATTTATTGATGGAAAGACCTTACTCTTAAGGGTCTCCAACTAAACATTACAGGTGTGATGGGCAAAATACTGGTTTGTTACAGAGTGGCTGAAGAAGACCTAGAGATCATAGTGGGCCACAGGCCAAGTTTGCAATACAGCCTCAAATGCAGGAGAGAATGTGCCAACCATGTCAGTGGGATGGTGTGTCCCACTGTCCCTAGAGACGTACGTCTGGGCTTGAAAGATAGAAGACATAGTATCTTCGCTGTCCATCAGACCCCCAGGGGGTGCGTGTGTTTGCTATAAAGTAAACAGGGCTTGTTACCTGCTTCCACTCAACTCAACGTGCATTTCCGGAGCCATTCTCTAGCGCAGATAACGACCTCAACATCGGTTTCTCAGCGCCAGCGGTTTCCCCAAAGCAGTCCTTGGATTTTCTTGGCTTTGTGCTATCCATAGCACTTAGTGTATCCCTAACCATCGAGGTTGCTGGAGTAGTGAGGTAATGAACGTCGATAGCATCCCGCAATACCTGGCACACGGTGGGTGCTCGGTAAGTGTGGTTTCTCTTACCAGTAGCTCAACTGAAATGCCCCCAGGAATTCCACCTCTTGCGAGGTGTTCCTGAAACAAAAAGGAGACCAGAATAGAGAGGTGGTCGGCGTCACCCATTTTCTTAGATGCTTGTGCCCTGGTGGATGTGGAGAAAGATGCCCAAGTCTTATAGATACCCCAGCTCATGTCGGGGGGTCACCATCCATAGGACAGGTTTAATCTCAGGGAGCTAGGAAGCCTCTGGCCAGACCAGTCCCCTCCAAGGCCCTGAGATGGGGGCCGAAGGGACTCACCTGAGTCAGATGACCTGGTCACACAGGGTGAATGCCCTTGCCCACGCTGGGCCAGGCTGAGAACATCCCGACCTTGGGCAGTCGGTTCCCACCCCAGGCCCCTAGTCTCTCTCTCCCCGAGCTTTGGTCTCACTCCGGGGTCCACTGCAGGGTTCAGTCAGTTGGTTACTGTCCACGTTTTGACCTTAGGAAAATCTGTAATTGTAAAAAGGCTTTCTCTCTATGTAAATTATGCTGTTACCTTTTCTATACGCAAAGCATATATACCTATAAATATTATACATATATATTATATATACATATATATATATACATAAAGACTTATTTCTTGTACAGACCAACATGGACCAATGGCCCATATTGTTTTCTCCACGATTGTGCTAACTGTCACAGTACGAGTTAGTATAAGAAGAAGGTTTCATGTTTCCTTTGGGGGCCGCTTCTTTCCTTCCCCTGTCTCTCTCTGTCTGTCTTGGTCACTGTCTCTCTCTCACTCATTGCCAACGTCTCTTTGGTAGGAAAGAACAAGAGGTTCAAATACCATCTGAGAAAGGAAGGCCAGATGGATGGAGGGTCCACTGTATATATTTGTACAGAATCATTTATAAAGTTTTCTACACTTCTCAAAAAGTATTTCTAACTTGGGCTGTTGGACAGGTAGTGAGCCTCCGTGCCTACAAGCCCATCGTTTCTTGTGTTTAGTGCAATGTTTAGTGAGAATCCAATGTCTGAATTATTTATGCCAATAAAGAATTTGAGAATTACTGCATCACACTGCCGCCAAAACAGGTCTGAATTCTGTTGTTGTCTGTCGCACAGAAGAATCTTGAGATGTGACACCGGCCGGTGTATCAGTCAGCTATTGCCACAATAATACTGTGTAACAAACCTCCCAGAACTCCATGGCTTACGAGAACTAGCATTAATTCTCATGCTCCTGGGTCTGTAGGTCTGGGCTGAGCTTAACTAAGCCTTCCCTTTCAACTTCAGGTCAGGTTCAAGTCTGCCCACTATGTCTCCCTGTTTTAGGACTCAGGCTGAAGGAGAAACTCCCTGGGGGGCATGCTCTTCCTATGGCAGATCAGAATAGAAGAGCCAAGCCAAACTGTACAAACACACTCAGGGCATCTTCTCAAACCACATCCACTAACATTCCTGTGGCCCAAGCAAGTCATACGACCTTCCCTTTTAATGGGAGGGGCCTGTAAACTCCACTCAGAATGAGAGGAAGAGGGAAGTGAATATTTGCTGAAGAGGAATGCAAATTATAGCCTGGCCGAGTATTCTTCCATCTGGCCAGTCACAGATGAGTTTTCTCCCTAGGGACGAATGTGGTATGAATGCATGAATACACGTATGTGCATGTGCGCACACACACGTGCACACACAAATATGACTCAGTATGTGGAGCACCTGCTGTGTGCCTGGCCCAGAAATTTCTTAGCATTATCTTGTTAATCCCCAGAACCACCCAATTTCATCTGACAGATGAAGTAGCCAATGCAGAGAGATGACGTATCTGACCCAACCCAAGGCGAGAACCCAAACCTCATGCTCTTTTGGGTCCACCAACAGCATGAAGGGCTCGTAAGTACCTTGAATTTCTGAAGTTCCCCTTACAAAGTGCTTTTATGCAACAAGATCTCTTCTGATCTGGAAAACCAGCCAGTGAGCGAGGGACCGTTCAAAGCAGAACGAACTGCGACCTGAGAAAGCAAGTTATCGCATAACCCTGACTCAGACTCTCAGTTCTCTTCCTGGAGACCGAGCTGCAGGGAGATAGAAGAGCTGGCTTCATCTGTCCCAGCAAGTTCTTCCCTGCACATCCTCCAGGAGCAAGAGCACATCGACAGGCCTGGAGTCAGATTCTAGCTCTACCACGTGCAAGGTGCGTGGTCTCAGGCAGGTTGCTTAGCTTCATTCCCTCATCTGTAAAATTGGTATAATTATTGTACCTGTAACATCTGCCTCCCAGTGTTGTGAGGCTTACATGAATTCGCATCAGTACTTGGGGCAGTGCTGCCCCTAGTAAGCTCTCTGTAGATGTTTAGTGCTAGTGTTGATCTTTATTACTGGTGTGACTATGGCGCAGGGCCTTTAGTAACTAAAGAGCAAACTTAACTTTGAGTTTCTGTCTCCCAGAGTGCTCCACCGTGGCTGAGAGTTGGCCCAAGCCCCGGCCCACCCCCAGTCTCTCTCTCAGTAGCAACCGGTCCTTAACACTCGAAGTGCGTGGACCCCGTTGATAAGCATGCTTCTTTCCCACTCACCACAACCAAATAAGGTGGATGGTATGAGTTGCCCCATTTTGCAGATGGAAGAACTGAGGTTCCAAGAAGTAGACGTGTCCTGCAGCCTCTGAATTTCAGTCCTAGGCAATACCACTCACCCAGCTGTGTGACCCAGGTGGGCCATGATGTTAACTTCTTGAAGCCTCAATTTCCTTAACTGTAAAACTGAGATAATAATTGCTCTCGCTTTAGAGAACTGTGGTCAGGATTAGAAACAGGTAAAAAAACATAATCTTTGGCATAAATAACCAATAAACATTAGCTATTTCAAGCTCAGATCTGATATTTAGCTCCGAGACAGTGTCGATGTGGGGAGGAGGTGTGAGGCAAGACCAGAACCTTCCATCCCCATCTCTGGTATTTCAAGCAGAAAATAAGGGGACAGAGTTTTCCCTGGGGCCTGGAACTAATTGATTGACCCGGTTCTGGCTTGTGGTCCTCTCTGGCCGCGGGGCCAACATCAATCAGGCACAGCAGGTGTTGAGCTGGGGGAGGGAGGCCTTGCAAGTCATCGGAACTGAACAGCTCATTAACCTCCACGCACAGACTGCAGGGGAGCCAGAAACAAGATGTGGATGAGGCCACCCAGCCGCCAGGGTGGCAGAAACACAGCCTCTCAGACCCTTCTGGCCCCTGGGTTCCTCCTCACCTTTGCCCAGATTAAGACCCGCCAGAGCCCACCCTCATCTCCCATCTCCTGTCGGCCTATTCCCAGGCACAATGCTAAGCATTTAATTCTCACTATAGTCCTGGGAAAGCAAATACTCCATTGTATACCTTATGCAGATAAAACAACTAAGGCTCAGAGAGGTTGAGTAACTTGCTCAGAGTTACACAGTGGTAAATGTGCTAAACTCAGATGACTAGAATCTGGGCTCCATGCTCTAAGAGGCAAGGCTGGACATCCTCCAGCGAAGACGGATTGCAATGGATTCAAGCGATTGCAATGAATCAATGGTTCTCAGTCAGGGGTGATGTCTTCCCCTGGGGATATTTGGCAATGTCCCACTGGAGAATGCTATCAGTGTCTAATGACTAGAGGCCAGGGATGCTGCTCAGTATCCCACAATGCACAGGACAGACTCCCCCAACAAAGAATTATCCAACCCAAACGTCAGTAGTGGTTAAGAAACCGTGCTGTGAAAGTTGCTAAATGCAGGGCGGGAAGGGAAGTGCCGGCTGAGTTTACAGGGGGAGCAATTAGGGAAGCTTTCCTGGAAGGAGCAGTTCATCTACTTTCATTTTACAGATGTGGCAAGAGAAATTCTGTGAGTGTCAAAGGCCTGGACTCAGACACGAGTAATAGTGACTAAACACCTATGTGGCAGGCACAGTGCCAGCAACGGCACCAGTTCACACATTTGACAGTCGTACGCTTATGCCTCGCCTTGCTTACATCACAGCCCTTGGAGGTGGAAATTATGATGCTCATTTTGTAGTCGCAGAAGCTGAGGCTCTGGCGATACATGCTCAAAGTTACACAGCCAGAAGGGGCGCCACTGAGATTGGCACCTGGTTCACCAATCATTTGCTCAGCTACAGTTTGAGAACAGCTAACTCAAGACACTAACCTCAGGGAGTCTGCCACCCCGACACAGTTCTGCCTCAGCCAGGAGCATCTTATAAACATAGGCAGGTGGGTAACCACCGGATTCGAGTGTGAGTCCTGGCCATAAACCACTGAGCAGCGGTGTGACCTTGGGTAAGTCACTTTGCCTTATCTGCTCATCTGTAAAATGAAGATCATACTAGTATCTCTTTCATGAACTTGGGATGAATACTCAATGACATAATTTAAGTGTTTAGCAGAGAGTAAGCCCTCTGTGTATGTTTTAGTTTGGGACATCTGGGAGATATGGTTGGGGCTTCAATGGGGAATATTTGTTGAGGGGCTTGAATGCCGGGATAAGGTTTTGGGGGCCCGACAGGCGGTGGGAGTCCAGAGGTCACCTGTCAGTTGATGTGAAGTGGTCAGACACGTGGATCCCACACTGCACTGATGTCTGTTTCTCCTTCCCCTGAAATGAGCCCTGTGGTAAGCCTGCTTCTTGGGTCTTTCCTACGTCTTCAAAGAGGCTCTGGGAGGCCCAGGCACAGCCATGCTGAGGGTAAAGCAGGTATGGCCTGTGCAGGTGGCTTGAGCTCCAGGTAGCGGTAGGGTAGAGCAAAGGGGAGACTCTGGCCCCTGGCTCGGTCACTCTTCTCACAGGCCTTCCTGTTCCGGAGGTGATCTCACCCTCAAGCCCCCACCTGACATTCCAGGAGCTGACCTTCATGTGCTCACATGCATACACACAGATACACACTCTGTCACCTATACACACACACACACACATTCACACTCGCCCACTTTCAAAACACTCAAATTCTCACTGCCCGCCCCACACTCTTATACAAACCCTGGTCCCCACACTCTGGCTCACCCTCCTTTCTAACTAACCCTTCCCCTTCCCTCTGGTTGGGGCTGGGCACCTGCAGTCCTCATTTGACATTTGCATTTGTGTTTCTAAAACATGCCCTGTGGTCACTGGACAATCCAAGACTATTGCTCCTGGGGGTGGGTTGCTGCTTCTGGGGCAGCAGGTGGACCAGATGGGACCCTTGCTCTTCCCAATAACTTAAACATGAGTCCCTGCCCTTCCAAGGGCTCTAAATTACCATGGCGCTTGACAATTGGTTCATTGTTTGCCCTGTGCCATTTATAACTCAGGAAGTTCTCCCATGGGGGATTTATTCACATGTGAAATAACATCTCAGCCACTAACAAACCAAATAAGGGAAAACACATTCTTAGGCCCTGAGAACGGTGGCTTCGGCCAGTGCCCAGAGTTTTCCCAAAGTATGTTCATGGCAGACTAGTAAGTGTGGGCAAAAAGCGAAAGGGCACGGAGGGAAACTAAGTTATGTTTCTTTGCTGCAGGACTTATCAGAGCCTTTAATACACTCATGAACCTTATAAACTCTCCCAGAGTGGGCTGGAGTATGTATGTTTCCCAACTTTTTGGCCCCTTTGTTCACTGTATCTTAGAGAATTAACGCTCTATGGAATTCTTTGAGAAGCCCTGCTCTCAGCCATGGGAAAGGCTCAAAATATATTCTTGGACCCTTTACAGACTATGTTGCCTGTTGGGCCATGTTTCCTGGACCAATAAATGAAAGAAAAAAATATATTAGGGAAACTGCTATACTTTCTTGGCTTTTTATTTTGCCCAGTAAAGACATCAAAAAAACAAAGCAAAACCCAAACAAGATCTCTCCAGCTTACTGTCATCATTGCTTTATAAAAGAAAGGTTAGCTAGTCAACCCCCCACCCCTGCTCAAAAAAAGAGGGTGTCCGTATTTTGAGGAATAAAAAAATAAAATACCCTTATGTTTTTCTCATTTCTTCAAAGCCCAGCGAACACTTTGACATGGACCGGTATGAGTTCATATTGCAAGTGTTTGGGGGCCACCAGCTTGGCGCTAAAGTCCCAGGCTCTAGAGTGTGATGCCAGGGCTTCGGACTCCAGCTCTTCCACTCATTGACCCTGTGCCCTGAGAGGTTGCCATGCTCGGTGCCCCACCCCCTCCGCTGTGCACTTTGGCTTCCGACAGCCGCTCCTGTGATCCCTTAGGACTGTGGCTGCTGGAGCTGTGTTGGTATTCGCCCCAGGGCAGCCCTTAGCCATGACTGTCTGGTAGAGAAGTGGTAAGCCTGGCACCTCTCACCTTGAAGGAGAATGACCTCCAAGTGGACCTCATGCTCCAGAGCCCTTTGCAGGGCTGTGACCTTGCCCGCCGCCTTCTCCCCATTCCTTACCCATCTCCCCTGGGACTGCTTCCTTAATAAGTATCTTAAACATGGCTTCTCATCTGGGGTCTGCTCCCGGGAGAACCCAAACTAAGACAGTCACTTTATGCAATTCTCTGAGCCTCAGTTTCCTCAGGTGTCATGGAGAGATGATACTCACACCCACCTTCTTAGCTAAAAGTGAAGATGTTAGGGAGATGATGGATGTGAACCATATAGCATGGGGCCTAGCTCATAATTCACAAGAGGCTGATATTTGCCGTTATTAGATTGTTATTGGAACCTATGTGTCTTTGGGGTTCACGAACCTGAGAGATGGGTTTCATACAAGAAAGACTGACTATGGAGCCATAGTGCACTTGTGATCACCTCGCCTGGAAGCTGTAGACCCAGCATCCCCCTTGCCCACCCACTCCCTGCCAGGACTGGGCAGGCTCCCAAGATGGGGGATGGAGCTTGACTCTCTGGCATCAAGTTCGCTCTAGCACTGGGCTCCTTCCCCTCTGCCTTTTCGTCTAGTAAGCACAGAGCTTTGGATGCTTCCGGCAAAACCTCTGAGGATTTTGATTTATTTGATTGTTCTTCCCTTTTTATTAACATCTGAGTCCATACCAGCAACCTTACTGTAGGGTTAGGCTGGGAGGTGATATAGATGGACAGCAGTTCTGCTATATTCTAGTCTGGGGCCATCCTGATTCTTTATTCTATGTGATATTTTCCAATCCCAATGAGATTTTTTTTTTTTTTAAGGAAAATCAGATCCCACTTAAAGAACAGGAGCTAGGAGTTCTAGAAGAAACAAAACATTGCTAATAGCACCTTGACCAGGAAGCAGGTATGAATCAGATCTGAGCGATATCTCCTGGACACTGGACTGGGGGAACAGTGGGATTGACTGGTACCACTCACTGATGCTCAGATTTGCAGTTGCTTTATCCCATGTTAAATTAAGTCCTCTTAGAGCTGATTTAGTTTTCACTTGTGACGTATTTGAAATGATGAAATCAGATCCGCTGCTGATTTCTCTGTCTTGCAGTAAAAATTAAGATTACTCGAAGAATTTAATGTTACTTTTCATTACAGGAGGGGGTCACAAACTATAGTCCCCAAGGTCCATATGACCCGTGCCTACTTTTGTACAGCACGTGAGATAAAAATGACTCATATTTTAAATGACTGAAAAAAAGAAGAATATTGCAGGACATATGAAAATTATATAGAATTCATATTTCCGTGTACATAAATAATGTTTTATTAAAACATAGCCATGCCCATGGTTTCGTCAGTGAAACCAACAATATTTACTATCTGGCCCTTTACAGAAATTGTTTGCTGACCCTTGCATGACAGAATTGTCAAAACTCTCTAAAGAAGGAGGAGACAGGTCTATTCGGGGAGGAACAGTAAAAGGACATCGAGCCACATTGCACTGGCTTTGGGGAGAAGTTCTTTCCCAGACGTAAGGGTCTCTCTTTTGCTCTCAGATCAGCCTGGCTACCTGTCCTTTCTCCTCCTTGTAGATGTACACATCCCCAGTAGCCCTTTCCACTTTAGGACTGCATTATTCTGCCCCACCCACCAGAGCTGATTGGTTTAGGGATAGACAGCTGACCCAGGCTAGACCAATCGGATTTTTTTCTTGGGAATTTAGAATTCTGAACTGGGGCTTGCAGGGCGGGGTTGGGTAGTATTAGGAGCTAAATCTATGGCTCAAAGAAGGTCTAGGGATCTCCAGAGCAGATTCCGTTTCAGCATTTCTTCAGATGCCTTGGATTCTCCAGATGTTCTGTATCCCAATCCATCCTCCCCTTTCTCTTCTTTTCTCCGAAAATCTCAGAATCATCTCTGTCCCTTGCAAACCAACAAGCCTGAGTGACCTGGTCTCTAGCCTAGGTCTCTGCTCATCATCCAGAGCTACGAAGATGAAGACACCCACCCTGTGTGCAAATTCGAAAGTTCTGAACAGAACAAAAGGTGATCCAGGTTTTACTTTTTAAATATGAAACCATTGTACAAACCAGTTTCAGAGTCCACTTCATTAAGAGTGTCTTTACACTAGTATTTTATTAGATAAGTTGTTGAACCTATGGGTGGCCCCGTTTTTTCATCATCGCCAAATGGAGGTATGACATGATTTATAGGACTGATGTTAAGATTGATGCAAAATTACTGAAAAGCTATAGACACATAGAAGAGGTTGCACAGGGGAATAGTATCACCGTAGAGATAAGAGCAAGGGCTTCACAGTCAGCCAGACTTGCATTCAAATCCTAGTTCCATCGTATGACCTCGGGCAACTTGCTCAACCTCTCTGAGCTTGAGTTTCACCATTCTTATAATGGTGATATACTAGTCTCTGTGCTGTAGGGTTATTGTGAAGATTTAATGATGTAACACAGGTCAGTTATTTAGCATAGTGCCAGGCACAGAGTAAGCCCTCAATAATTGATAGCTACTGTCAGCAGTTTTATGATAGGTTGCCCAGAGAAAGTTCAATGTTACTTCAAGGTAGAAAGCACCCTTCCGTCCCCATTCCTCACAGTTTAAACAATCTGGTGGCTTCCACCTCCCCCTGACTCCAAGTCTGGGGGCTGCCTGGTTCTCTCCTTCTTTCCCTTTTTTTTTTCATCTTCCCACCAAAGGTTGACTTTCAAGATTCCAGGCTTTTGCTGGAATGAGCTTGCGGCCTCCCAGCACCTCAGAAAGAGCCAGCTTTTCTGAGAGTCGAGGCTTCTAGTCCCTTCTTCATCCCAGTAAATGTTGTCAGGACGCTGGCATTTCAAGTGGCCCCCAAGCTAATCCCTTCAGAAGCTTCCTTCCCCAGCCTTGGGCAGTTTCCTCACATTCACTATCAGTACTCTGATAATGACTCAAGAAGAAGCTCCATGAAGGGATTTTTATAGACTCTCCACCCTGGTACACTAGGCACTGGGTAGTGAAGGCCCCTGCTCTGTGCTAGGGGCTTTATATTTAATCCCCCAATAACGCTCGCAAAAGCTGTGCTGTCTGACACGGTAGCCACTGGCCATGTGTAGTTATTAAATTAATGAAAATTAAAGAAAATTTGACAATCAGTTCCTCCATCATACCAGCTCCCACACACGGGCAGAGGCCAACACCTTAGTGTTCATATGTCTATTGTGGCAAAAATTCTACTGTGCAGTGTTGCATCGGATGAAACCATCATCACTCCACTTTACGGATGAGGAAACTGAGTCTCAGCGTCACGCAGATGTGCGATCGAGCCGTCAGGATTGGCACTCAGGCCACATTTTCCAAACCACCAGACTATACTGCTTTTATAAATGCCCAGCACTGGGCTGGGCTCCGAGGACAGAAAAACTGATGAACTCAAAGGACAGAGTGACGAGTAGTTAAAAAAAAAAAAAAGACGGTACTGCATGGCAACCCGCCAGATCTGTGGGCTCGGGGACAACTTACCCATTGAGCTGAGAAAATCTTACCTCCTGTCTTCATTCCCTTAATCAACAAAACTTTCCAGAACTGCACGGCCCAAAACAGAAGCCACAGGCCACATGTGTCCACTGAGCCCTGGAAATATGATGAAGTGAGATGTAAGTGTGAAATATACACACTAGGTTTCTAAGATGGTCAAAAAAAAAAAAAAGGAACCAGAATGTAAGCTATCTCAAGAAATGTTCATAATGATTACGTATTGACGTGATCATTTTCAACTATTTGGGGTTAAAGTACACTGCTAGAATTTCACTTGTTTCTTTTAATGTGGCTACCAGGAAGTTTACAGTTAGGTCTGTGGCTCACGGTGTATTTCTACTGGTTGACGCCACTCAATAGGGCCTACTGTGTGCCAGTCTCTGCACTCTGCAAGTGGCCACAGAGTGGCACTAGGAGGGTTTGACTCCCAGCTGACGGCATCTAGCCGTGACAGCCCAGACAAGGGACACGCTACGCTGCTCTGAGGTTGGTGTCCCCAGCTGGCACACAGGCTCCGAGCATCCAGCAGCCCTGCCTTCTACCCATAGTGCTGGAAAGCTGCACACCAGGGAGCTAGGTGCACAGATTTGGGGCCTTAAACAAACAACTTATTTTCTCTGTTTCCTCATCTGTAAAATGGAAATAATTGTCCCTGCCTCCTGGAGTAACTGACTGAATGCACAGTGCCTGTCCCATGGTAGGTGCCTAATATATGACTGTGGTTTTCAACCAGGGGTGGCGTTGGCCCCGCATGGCATTCAGCAATGTCTGGAAACATTGGGGGTGTCACAACTAGAGGGGTGGGGAGATGCTACTGGCATTTAATGAGTGAAGACCAGAGATATGCTAGACATCCTACAATGCACAGGACAGCCTCCACCACAAAGAATTATCCAACAACGTTGAAGTTAAGAAACCCTGATGCCTGGCAATGGCTGTTATTCATCTTAACACTTGTGAAAATTGCCTAGTTAAAAGTACAGTCAGGAGGTGGCAAACTCCATGAAGGCGGGGATCGTCGTCAGTCTCGATCTCTGCTATAGCCCCAGTGCCTAGAACAGTGCCTGGGACATAATCAACGCCCAGGAAATATTTGCTGAATGAAGAATGAGTGAATACAATGGCAGGGCTCCTTGTTGTCAAAGTCTCAAACACTCCCAGTTAGAAAGATTCCAGATCGTCATCCCAGTCCGCAAATTTATTCATATAAGAAACATTTGCTGAGCACCTACTCTGTGGCACGCTCTGTGCTTTGGCACCGGGGGTGTAATCGTGTGGATGAGGCTGAGAAGTGGAGCTCGGTCTTACGGGTCAATTGGACAAGTGAACAGGCAGTTCTGGTGCCTGAAGTAAGTTTTGGTGGCCGGAGAGCTCTGGGATGCCACCTGCCTGGGGTGGGAGGTGGACGCAGAAAAAAACTTCCAGGAGACCATGATTTCCAAAATTAGGCATAGAGGAGGAGTAGAAAGCAACTAGTTTTTCCAGCACTTTCCCAATTTCTGGGGTCTCCTTTATAGCATCCTGATTGGAACCCTTTGAGAGGAGGTCACTCCTTCCCAAGGTGGCCCACTCTGTGATTTGTCACTGCTTCTTATGAGAACATTCTCTTTACTAATGACACTCACTACCAGAGGCTAAGGGTGCTGTCACCTGAGCTCCGAGCCTATCCCTGGTCATCCGGAAGCCCCAGCCTGTACCCTAGTCACCTGTCCCTCATCTAGCTGAGAATGGCCCCCTGGCTTACAGCCCAGCCAGCTGCCCACTCCCTTCTCAGTTTGACAAGCCAGGCTGGCTGAGTCACGGGCTCAGCTTCTCTCAGCCCACGTGGGGTCTGGGTCTAGGCCAGGGAGATGAGCTGCCTGCCAGGATGACCATAAGTCAGACCAAAAGGAGACCATGAGCCTCGCTGAGGATTAGACCTAAGAATGTTCTGGAATCCTACACTCCTCCTTGGAGCTCCCCAAGGGGCAGACCCAGCAGATAGGCGTGTTATTTTACCAGCGAGGAAACTGAGGCACACAATATGCATGGGGAACTGTTCTGCCTGAGAATGGTAATATAATAATTATCGCTGCATATTATCAGGGTTAATCGTTAGAACATGCCAGCTTCCTGTGCACAGGGACCTGTCCACACTGTCCACAGGCACATAGTAGGTTCCCAACAATCTTTTGTTGAGTAAGTGCACCAACAATAGCTATTTCTCGTCAAGGACGCAGTCTAAGGAATTGCATATTTATGAGTGTGTTTTTTCACTTATTGTCTGTTTACCACGGGGGCACAGACTATTTTGTCTAGCGTTATACCCCAGCATGGTGACCCACACAACATAGGTGCTCAGTAAATGTTACTGAGTAAGGAAGTGAGCGCCGGGTGTTTTCCCATTTATCCTCACGTGGCCCAGACAGAGAGGCAGTGCTCTTCAGCACATTTTGGAGGCAGGAAACTGAGACCTGGAGAAGCGAAGTGATCTCTGAAAGTCATGGAGTTGGTGAGGCCGAGGCAGGATTCGAACTCAGGTCTGTTATTGCAGAGTCTGTGTGTGCTCTGAACTGCTGGGTCCTGCTGCCTCTGGCAGAAAGGGGAGAGGGCAGGGATGGGGGCCTCTGAGAAGGGCTACTGGGGCAGGAGAGGGACCACTTTGGCACTCCCCAGTCCCGCCCGGTGAGTCCCAGTCACAAAGCTTTTTCAACATGGCATCCCATTTGGTGTTCACTGCAGCTGCAGCAAAGCCCAGAGAGGTAGAGTAACTCGCTCAAGGTCACACAGCAAGTCAGAAGACTCCACGTCCAATATTGTTTTCCCCTAAATCCCAGCTATGGTTCAGACTCGGAGCCCTAACATAAGTAGGGACACATGTGGGTCAGAAGAGAAGGCCGATGTTTCAGCAGTGGACTTTGTTTTTCTGGGCAGGCTGGCCCAAAACATCTGGTGGCAAATCCGAATTCCACACTTTGCTGCATGGCCTTGGGAACTGGCTTCCTCTCTCTGAGCCTCAATCTCCTTATCTAGGAAGTGATGACTGTTAAATGCTGGCAGCTGGTAGTTAAAATCCCCGACTTGGTGTCTCTCCTTGTGTGTGAGCTTAAAGATTAGCTTCTCTGAGCCTCAGTGTCTTCATCTGCGAAGTGGGTTTAATAAACATCCACCTCTCGGGGCACGAGAGGTTTCGTGGGAGACAGCGTGGGCACCATGCAGGCCCTGGCATGTCGTACGTGTTCAATAAAAGATGGTCCGGGGGATCCTTTGCGACCACACGGGGCGACCTGCCTCAGGATCTCGTGGGCCCAGCCTGGCCACTGCAGCGCACACACTCCTGGCTGTCCCCAGCCAGCTGGGGGAAACCTGAGCCACCTCCTCCTGGGCAGACGCTGTCGTTGCCACTGCTGCCTCTGAAATGAAAGAAAGGTCAGAGCCCGGGGAAGCAGGGCTGGGTGTGCGATGGAGGTGGCAGCAGGAGGGTGGAGGGGGCTGGCTGGCTGCTGCCTGACCCGCCGTCATCTCGGCCCAGGAGGCCTGAACCTGCCAGGCCTGGGTGCACCCAAGGCTTGGCCTCCCACCCTGCAGAGCCGCCTCCCAGCCTGCCTCTGGGGAGGGGCCACCTGGTGTCAATTAAACCCCAGCCACGCGGCCACACCACACCAGGCAGCTGATTAGTGCCGCTGGCCTCTCCAGATGGGGAACACTGCTTGAGAGGGGGCGGCTGCTACCACGCGAGGGTGAGGTCTCGCCGGAGCCAGTGAGTACCCGGGTGGGGGCTCAGCTCCCCTGACAGGGGGGCCCGGTGAGCCCAGCATGGGCATCATCGGGAGGGGGCTTATCATGTGATTTGTTATGGGGCCTTCCACCATCTCTGACCCCCTTCGCGTCGGCCTTACTTGAACGGTACCCGAGGAGACCAAATGCCAGCCCAGTGTCCTTTTCCCCGGGTTATACAGCTGCAGAGGCCACCCCTAGACCATGGCTGAAGGGACCTGATGAGTGAATGAAGGACCAGTCGGCCCAGATTGAGGCTGTAGGGTCCCGACTCTCTCTTCGTTGCCCCCAGCGGGGCTGGTTCCTTGTGCCGGCCTCTCTGGGCATCTAAGGCTGCATCCCTCCAACTGCCAGCTCGCGCTCTGGGGTGCTATTCGCTGGGCTGGCATGAGACCCATGCAGGAAGCAGGCTTGGGGGTGCCGCATGTCCTGGAGCATGGCTGAGGCCAAGTAGGGCCTTGGCTCAAGACCCACAGATGCTTCTGGGGACACTGGTCCAGCCTGCAGGCTAGGCAACTCTGCAGGGTCTGAGCCGCCTCCTGGTTTCCAGTAGGGGGTCAGTCCCAGCAGTGGCAAAGGATGGGGCAGCTGTCTGCCCATGGCACAGACCGGGGGGGGCAGTGTCAGAGGGGAGCAGCTCTAGTACCTCCAAGCAGTGAGGTGACGTGTGACTTGTCTCTAGGCTTGCACTATGAACTCTGAGCCTCAGCTCCTGGCTCTTAGGAGTGCCATTATTCATGAAAGAGGTCCCTTGTGACAGATGGTGTTATCTCTCGGTAGTACCACAGGGTGGTCTGTGGCCACCGTCTGCTTGGGGCAGAAGCAAGGTGTGTTCAGGAGGAGATGATGGGGCCTGGGGAGATGGAGCAATGCTGGGTGCGTAGCCACATATTTGTGCCACCTGGGGTGCATTTGGGTGCTAAGCAAGATCATCTATGTGGATCTCTGGAGCCCGTTCATTCAGAGAGTGGCCTCAACGTGCGGACTGGGGAGAAAGGATGGGTCACGGGCAGAGAAAACCAGTGTCCCCATCTGTGTGTCATATATGTATGTGCGTGTGTGGTTTTATTGATGCCAGCCTGTGCCGACAAGGGTTTTGGGCAGCCCCCCTGGGTCACTGTGGTCTGCTTTGTCAAATGTGGTCCATCTGGGGCGGGGGCGGGGGGTGAGCATTTCCGGAGGCAGCTCCCGTGAGCTCCCTGGTGGGCCAGCCACATGGTCTCCCCATTGTGCACCTCGGGGAGCTCACCCTATTTCTCAAACCCCATCGACACCTGGCCAAGGCCCATGCAGACTGGTGACTGGACTCGAGGACTTAGTCCCTGGGCCCCATGTTTGTGAGTCTGGGGCGAGTGGGCAATCGGGGGGTGAGTGGGCGGTCAGGGGTCAACCAGAGCTGGAGCTTGGCTGCTCTCTGGGAAATACTGGATCTAGTTCATGTCCTCCATATTCATTGCAGGCCTCATCCGGGCTAGGGCTTGGGTTCAGAATTGGCAACATGACAGTGAGCCTAGAATTCATTCATTCACTCAAAAACATTTATGGAGAAACACTTAGGTGCTGAAATTTTATGGTGGATCTCAAATCCATTTGTTCCTTTATTTCTTCCTTCACGTCACACTATTTATCAAGCACCCACTCTGTATCCATGAAGTCAAGGAAGCCAACTCTGTGCAGGCTGCAGATACACCAGCAAATCTGGAAAATGAGAAGCAACTTTCTTTTTCAACTTTTCCTGCTGGCTATACACAAGAAGCCTGGATCTAGAAGACAGGCAGATGCTTAAGATGCAGAAGGACATTGGGGTCCCTTCTCTGGTCCCTTTGCACCACGGGTTGAGGTTCCTATTTAGCCACGTGGTAGCCCGTCCACCTGGAATTAGTCGCTTTCACTGGAGCCCAGCAATCACGACTATGATGTACCCTCTTTGGGAAATATTCACACCAAAACAAGATGAGCTTTGCACACATCCGTGGTTTAACTTCCTTTTCCAAAGGACATTATGATAACTTTGATGACCAATTATCAAGTATGCCCAAACCACTTGCTTGGGTAATTAATAAAGACTAGAAGGTGCCATTTATCATTTGCCAGGAGCCAGGCACCGTGCTCAGGACATTACATGATTCATCTTATGGAACGTTTGCCCGACTCGCAGCTACAGAAACTGAGGCTAAGAGAGACTAAGCAACTTGCCCAGGCCTTTCCGATGCCAAAGCCTGTTCCTTTACCCTCTAGGCTAGAGACCTCAAGGAGTTCCTGATTAGATGGGGACATAAACGGGACAACTACACACAAAATTTGGACAGAGAAGTATGAGGGAGGATGTGCTCACGCCCAAGGGGTGGGTGGGGCCGATAGAAAATGCAAACAAAATCTCATGGACATAGATCAGAGGTTCTGGGCGAAACAAGGGTGGGGGTCTCCCTCTGATCCCCTGCCCTTGAAGGGCCCCCGAGGTCCCTCGGTGAACCCCTGAGATGTGAGGGCAGCTGGCAAAGCATTTTGGTGTGAAGCCAAAGCTGGCCAGGGTGAACATGACAGGTGAGGATCTCAGGGAGGTGATGGCTGAATTGGCCTTGAAGGTTTAGAGGAACTGGTTAGGAACTGAGAAACGCAGACATGTGGGTAGGGAGAGGACGAGGCATTCATTTATTCAACAAGTATTCACCAAGCTCCTACCGTGAGCTGGACATTGGTCTAGGCACTTGACTACAGAAAACCAGGCTCCTCCCCTTGGCCGAGAACTGATGCTCTGAGGCCCGTGGGATCGGAGCAGAGGCTTTGACGGAGGGCAGAAGAAATGGCTGTTCCTTCAACAAATGCATGTGGAGCTCCTACAGGCCACTCGGCCTGGGTCACAACGATTAGCAGGTTAGGTCAAGTTCTCCAGAGGCAGAGCCTGAGACGTGACATTCTGTACATGTGTCTGGAGAGAGCACTTTCTGGAAAAGGGCAGCCGAAGGGGCTTAGCGAGGCTGGGTCTCAGCTGGAGACACCTCAGCCTGAATGCTCGAGGAGCTCTGGAGTGTGACTCACGTGACAGGGTCGATCCCACCTGATATGAAGGAGAGGGCCTTTGGTATTTTCATGTCGGCCAGCCGCTGGCTCAGGCTGTCCCCAGTTGGGGCAAGGGATGTCATAATTTTCCCGGCAAGCCAGCTTCCTTATGTAAGACAGTTCTCTGGAAAAAAAGATCAGGAGCTGGGAATGGGTGCCTGGGAAAGGCACCAAAATCATCCCCCTTCACTGCT
Source organism: Pteropus medius (assembly GCF_902729225.1). NCBI lineage: Eukaryota > Metazoa > Chordata > Mammalia > Chiroptera > Pteropodidae > Pteropus > Pteropus medius. The sequence continues at coordinate 3,814,537 of NW_024343733.1, read as the reverse complement.
CCTGAGTAGTTCCCAGTCCGGTGCGGGGAGAGGCGGTAGGTATGTGAGGGTGAATTGCCCCACTGGAGAAGCACAGGGCTGAGGTAGCCAGGAGGGAGTGCCTGTCCCAGTGTGGCAAGTCAAGGAAACATGGAATCGAAGAGTTTGCGTCTTGGTTTCAAATCCTAGTGCTGCCCCTTGCCAGGTGTTGACTTTGAGCCAATTACTTCTCTGTTTGCTCTGCTCTAGGACGTAGATGTTACTTGGGCCTCCCTTCTAGACTGGTGTGTAGGATTGATGTGCAAATAGTGCAGCCTAGTTCCTGGCACATGGTTACTGCTGGAATGATGCAGATGTCAGTGTCTGTGTATGGAGCTGGGTCAGATTGTGAAGCACCTGCGTTCCTGAGGCAGTCCAAACTCCAGAGGGACCTGGAAGGCCCCACGAGGTGAACCAGAAATAGCTGCCAGTGTCAGGTCCCGAATATTACCAGCCCTTTGGGTCCTTCAGGAGGAGGCAATGATGGGATGTGTGTGGATTGGGCAGAGTTGGCTCAGGAAGGGCTTGAGGCATAGCTAAGAGATAGGAGAGGCTGGGTACCAGAACCGAGCGAAAGGGGGCAGGCCCCCCGCCCTCTCCCCAGGCCTCACACCCAGAGCCCAGAGACGATCTCCTCCAGGTCTCACATCCTCTTTCTCATTCAACAAATATTTCCTGAACACCAACTACGCACCATGCGAGAAGGATGCATTTGTGAATGAGACAGAAAGGACTCAAAGTTCACAGCGGGGCCATCAAACGCCAAGGATAGGGGACAAAGAGAGCGACATCACCAAGGTGTCAGGAAAATGAACACATCGAGCAGTCTGGGGGCATCGCGGGCAGAAGCCAGGTGGCAGGGCAGTGAGGACGTGGGCTTGTCTGAGAGGTGGACAGGACAGAGGCTGTGCTTCCAGCTGGAGTCCAGCTGGGAAGGAGGGAAGGGCATGGATCTCCAGAGCGACCGTCCAATTGGAAGAACACAGTGTGTGAGGATGCGTGTGTCAGGCTGTGTATGGAGGATCGTGGTGGCGAAGGTGGACGTGTGGATGTGAGTGTGTGTTGGGGGAACATGAGTGAGGGTGTGGGGTGGATATGAGGGTTCTGAGGGTCTGTGTGTGTGAGGCTTGTGGGGAGCTATGTGCAGAAATGTGTGTGTGAGGGTGTATGCGTGTATGACAGTTTCTAGACGTGTCCGAGGTTGTGTGTGTGTGAGAAAGTATATCGAGACCGTGGGTATGAGCGTGCATGTGTGTGAGGCAGCATCCACGAGGGGGTGTGGGTGAGGAGTTGTGGGGGGTCACGTGTGTGAGAACGCGTGTGTTTAATGGTGTATACGAATGCGTAAGGATGTGTATGAATGAGCTCGCACGTGCGTGGCATACCTGTGTGTTCAAGTGAGGGCATGTGGGAATGAACGTGTCAGAGAGTATGTGAAGGATCGTGGGAAGAGGATGTGTGTATGTCTAATTGTGTGTGAGATTGCGCAGCTGCACCTGTGAACACGTGTGCGTGTGAATGTACTCGTGAGCGTATATGTGCGCCATGTAATTTTCCCCCTAAATTCCGTCATAAGGTGCCTATTCAACACCCACACGCGTTCGCTATATTATTTCTTTTGTCCTTTGATTCTGTTACTTTCTCTTTTTCATTCTATTTCTCGCCTGGGTTCCACTTCCTTTCCACTTCATTAGGAATAAATGAGACTATAACTTTCACACATCCCTTGGCCCCCTCTGCCAAATGCATTTTAAAAAATCGTGTTTTCAATTAAGTGGGAAATTCTTCGAAAAATGTTTAAATCGAAGTGGAGTTCATTATTCAAGAAAACACGGTCAGGAAGAACAAATGAGTTTGCAATGCTCCCCACGATTCCTCCAGAATGATGTGTTACGAAGAGATGTTTAATGCTTATGAAGAAAAACAAATGATCTCAAATAAAGACCAAATATTTTCATACAGTCAAACCCCAAAGCAGAGAAAACACTTAAGAAAGCGGGCAGAGCTGTTGGCCAACAATTCCCACAGATTCAGGGAACAAAATGTATTCTTCTGCCCTCTTGATCCTGCGTGCTGAGCTGATGCCCCGCCAAAACAATCTTCCTGGTCGTTGTGAACACATGCTGTCGGCCCTCCAGATGCCCACGTGAATACTGAGAAGTGGTGATTCTGTTACCGTCTGAGGAACTCAGGGGCAATGCTGAGCTACAGGCCCCAATGAGCCCTGTGTGGTCTGAGCAGAGAGCCCCACCCAGCCTCGGGCATCCCTTGCTCGGGCAGCTAACGCCGTGCACTCCCCCCACTCACCCAGGCTCTCTGTCCTCCTCCAACCTCGGCCCTTCCAGCATCCCAGTGAGGCCTCAGCTGCCAGCAAGGCGCTGAATTCAGTCCAAGGAGGGAGCTGGGAGGGAAATCCTCCGGACGGTGCCTGAGTCAGCTCTGGGGAGGGGACAGAAAATAAAGGTGCTGGAGGCTCTCTCTCACTCTCTCTTTCTCTCTCTCTCTCTCTCTCTCTCTCTCTCTCTCGTATTTCCCTCCATCGCTGGCTCTCGGAGCATCTCTCCAGTGCTGCCTCATCCCCATCACTGTAGCAATAATAATGGCAGCCCTTCATGTGGCTGTCACTTACACCTTCCCCATCCCTGGGCAATTGATTCTCCTATCTGCTCTCTGAAGTGGGCAAGGCCACAGTGATCCTTTGTCTTATTTAACAGATTAGGAGCCAGAGACTCAGAGAGGTTAGGTAGCTTCTCCAAGGTCACACAGAGCTGGGCCTGACTCCAAGGCTGTGTTTTCCAGTCCAGAATGATCTTTCCCACAGCATCGTGAAGGCACTCCTGCCTCCTCCCCAGGTGTTTGTCTACTCTGGCTGACACCTTGACCTCGATTTCCCTTCTGTTCTCTTGACCAGGTGTAAGACACGAAGACAAGAACATCGGAAGGGGTGTGTGTGTGTCGTTGGACGTCTCTTCTCCTAACCCCATGAGAGTGACTGTGCTGTTAGTAGTGGTTATCACTTATCAGGCACTGCTCAGTGCTTTAGGTGCTGCTTTGAGGGATGGGCACCTTTGCACTTACCTACCATTGCTGGAAACTGGCAGGCTAGTAGAAGAATATGAAATTGGGCTGTTAGGCTGGGATGGAGGGCTTCTCTATGGAGACCAGCCGGATACAGGGGCTAGGCTGAGCATTTAGAATATTAACTCCCAATGGGCAACAATTTCTGAGCAATGAGCATGGCCTGCAAAATGGTATGTGGCTCCGTGTCTTTCAAACACGGAGTACTTTTAAGGGGTACATATTTTCACGGACACCTCCCTGTCCACATCACCAGGAAATATTTTTATGATGGTGCTGCTTAAATGTTGGTAACGCAGCAGGTACGAGCTCTTCACGCTGATAGGACCATAAAGCCAAAACAAATCCACAAATGAAATACAATCGCAACTGCAAAACAAATCAAATTCAAATTCGAAACATGTCTGCAATGGACCGAGTGATATTTTGCTCACAACGTGAGCATAGGATGCACTGCTCGGGGGGTGCTTTGGTTTTCCTCCAGCCTCTGCCCACAGAGGGTCCTCTGACGACTTGATTCTCCATGGCTCTCCCCTCCTCATGCTGCTGCTTGAATCCTGTCCGTACAGCACGGCATCCCAGCCTTTGGCCCTCGCCAGGCACCAAGAAGCTCATTTCCATACTAATCCCCGGCCTTTTCTTGTTACCGGGCTGTAATTAAAGAAGAACAGCTCAGCCCAGTGGCTATCAGAACAGAACAGTCGCCGGAATCATCCGGCCATTCTTAGTGAAAAGAGAGTCATCGGCGACCCCAGGAAAGGGCTGATGGTAATGTCCTACGAGTAAAAACACAATGATAACACTTACCTCATGTCACAGCGTTTTATAAACCTCTAGGGACCCCAATGTCAGGAACTCACGTTCATGTGCCTCTAGCGGTTTCTGGAGATCATGCCTTAAAGTCAGGGAGCTCAGTTAGGAGGTGATGGTGGCATTAAGGTTCGATGCCAGTGGTACTCTGAAGGCTGAGAATGGAAAGGAAGAGCTGAATGATGTGCTGGAGGAAGATGATTTGAGCCTCGATGGGGATGCCCAGCATCTGGCACAGGGTTCCTTGAGCTTCCCAGAGCCCCAGGTGCCACTGGGGATGAGGAATCAGCAGGCAGCTGGGCAAGGATAAGACCTCAGCTGTGTTTTCCCAAGCATGCTCTGATCCTGGGCTTGGCTTCGACTGATTTGTCTGATCCTTGGTCTTTTTATCAGTTACATGAGAATAAGACTTCCCACCAAACTTGGCAGTATAGACGACTGAGTAAGGGTACAAGCCAGGGTGTCCAGCCAACCATAGTCTGAATCCTAGCTCTATGACTTAGCCCCTATGGGACCTCAGACTAGCCCCTAAACACGCCTGGGGCTGTGTTTCCTAGGCTACGAAGGACAAATAGCATTAGTACCTTTCTACGATTATTGTCAAGGTTGAAATGCAATCATGTTAGCAAAGGGCTTGAGACGGCGTCTAGAATCTTGGGAGCTCAGTAATTTGCAGCTGCTGCTGGTGTTTACTGGGGTCGTGCCTTTGTCCCAACAGCAGCGTTCCCTCCTCAGCTCCCCCATCTACTGCTCTATCAGGCTGGGTTCTGGATGCCTTCTACCTGTGGCGCCTGCTGCCTGCGAAGACTTCATCGAGTGCCTTAACCTCCAGCTGCTCTTCTTTCTCTAAAGCTGATTCTCAGCCAGGTCCATGCCATACCTTCCTTGGCAGTCTGGTGAAAATCCTTCTCAGAAGAAGGTTTTCCAGTGCATAAAAAAATAACACACAGGATTGCAAAGGAACCAATTATGTTGAAATGTCGCTACCAAAAATGTCGTTTAAAGAAACAAATGTGATGGGGAATTACGTGTGTTTCTTTATTAATGGATTAACTAACCAGAGCAGCTAGGAGGCTAACCAAAACTATTTTTGAGGTCGTGGCGAGCAAAGATATTTTGAGATATTTGAAATAATTGTAAAGTGAAATGGAAATACTTAGGGTTTCTATAGGTGATAAATTCACAGGTTGGATAATACCAACGTGGCTTTTTGTCTATTTCTTAAGAAAAGCCAATGCTCAATTTCAGTGAGAGATCAGCAAAATAAAGACGTAATCGTTTTTTTTTTGTCCAAGTTCATGGCCCTCTGAATCATACCTATAGACCACTTGCTCCAAATCCTGTGCCACACAGTTGCCTCTCGCCACTGACTCAATTAAGCCAAGGTTTATCTCAGTATGAATGTTCAAAATCTTCTATCTAAGAAAATATAAATGGTTAAAAATAATCAAGACAGAAAACCTTGCCTTGGTAAGCAGGTCCCCTCCCCACCCCTCCCTACTGTTGGCTACTTCCCAGGGGCTCCTATTCTTCCATCTTCTAGATGTTTCCCCTGTCATTATCTCTAAACCTCTAAAATCCATGCTTCCGGCTGATACCTCTTGATTTACAGACCCTGGACCTTATCTATTGACATTTCCTGCCCCGTCCTCCCAGTTTAGGTCTATCACTATTTTTAGTTCCACACTTGTTACCTTGGCAACTTTAAAAATGCCTTTACTCTTTTATTTCTCATTCCATCCGCTACTGGACTGGTGTACTTGGACTCCACAGAGTTTCAGATGAGATGTTGGGCCCCCACCATCCTTTCCTCTCCCCGGTTCCCTGTATTGTCAACGTCGATAACTCACTATCTAGGTCAGTGCCTGGCACATAGTTGGTGGTAGTAAGTCTATGTCCTGTGCTCTGCCCCTCGGTTATAGTATGTACCCCCTTCCCTGGCTGCCTATCGAAGCAAGGAGCCCCCAGCCACCTCCATGACCGGAGGAGGGAAAGAAACTGATGCAGGGCAAATCCATCCCTACCTCGGACCAAAGGACATCATTGCCCGAAATTTTGCACTGTTAGAATTCTCTCCTGGACTTGGGTCTGAATTCCCCACTAGAACTTCAAGGAAGCTTCTTCAGGGACAACATTTACAACTGTCCGAGTCATTAGCTTCCCTCTCTCCAGCATCACTAGCGTTTCAGCCAGGCATGAAATGGTTCTGGGAAAGGAGACAGCAAGACAAAATTTCAGAAGGAAGACGGTTTTTCATATCATTTCTGAGTTTGATGACTTGCCTCCTACGTGCTATTCCTGTTCAGAAAAGGAATCCATTTTCTGTGAGAGAGGTCTGCTGCAGGAAAGATCTTTCCAAAGCCTGCTGTCTTCACTCAACTCTTTTTAACATCCAGCCAAGGCTTCCTAGTCCCTTGGGACAAAGTCAAACTCAAAGTCTACCCGAGGCCCTGAACTCTAGCCAACTCTCGCTTTCCTTCCAGCTTCACTTCCCATAATCCAGCCAGAAAGAACACCTCACGATTCCCGCAGCTCAGCATTCTTCCTCTTGCTCTTGCCTTTGCGATGCTGCTCTTTCTCCCTGGAAGGCCCTTCTTCCCACACAGCATCCCCTACTGGTCCTTTCTGCTTCAGCTTAGATAGCACTTCTGCTAGAATATCTTGCCTGACCCTCTTAGGTCTTGTATCTTCCCACAGCCTCTTTTACGCATTCCTATCATAACCCACATCCTACTGGATTGAGATTATCTATTTGTTTGTTTCCCTCTCTAGAATGTGAATTCCTTGAAGATAGGATCCGTGTGTCATCTAGTATTAGATCACAGCAGTGTCTAGCACAGTGTCTAGAAGCTAGAAAGCGTTCAATTGAATATGTTCATGATGAGTGGATGAGTGGATAGATGTACTAATGGATGGATAAATAGATTGGATGGATAAAAAGGTAGATAGGTAAATGGATGTTTGGGTGGATATTTGGATGGATGGATAGATAGATGGACAAATAGATGAATGATTGGATGGATGGATGGATGGATGGACGGATGGACGGATGGATGGATGGTTGGATGGATGGATTATGAAGAATGGGGTAGAAACATAGGTGAGGGAAAAGGTTAATGGTTGGAAGGATGGAAGATAGATAACCTTTTGGTCCCTGATAAATGTGTAAGTAATAAGAAATACTACAGGGAATGAACTTTGCACTTTGTTCATCCTAAAACTCCAGCACTGACGGAGGCATCAAAACAGGTGTCATTTGATGACTTGATGGCCCCATTGCATGTGGCCCTGAGGCTAAGTTCATGTTCCAGCTTTCCCCAGCTCTCTGGAACCCATGGGAGATACTTCACTCAAAAATATCTGAACCTTCCTGGATTCTATACTTTTATGGAGTGCCTTTGGGCTCTGAATTTTAGAGCAGGTGTAAGCTGGACTTTCTTTGAGTTGTTGTTCAGTAACATTTCCTAAGGATATATTGTGCCTCTAACTATAGTAGGTGCTACAGATGTGGAGATGAACAAATAGTGCTTTCCCGGAGCTTAAGGTAGGGAAAGTGGTGGATAATAACGAGCACTCGGCTAATGATAACACAACGACAACAACAGCAATCAACATCGCTGCCTTTTGTTGCGTTCTTAGTAATAGGAGAATAGGAAAGGAAGAGAGGATGTCTCAATAGGAGAGCGTCCAGAAAAACGATGATGCCCTATCATGCGAGGTAGGCGCTATGAGCTTCATCGTACAAATGCCGAAAGTGAGGCCCAGAGGGGTCAGCTGAAACATTCAAGGTCACACAGCTGATGAGTGGCAGAGCCAGAATTCTCCCTGCCTCTAAGACCTAGGCTTTCAACAACTGCATGGCCCCTGGCGTAGCGTGAAGCAGACCACGAGAGAGAGAGAGAGAGAGAACAAGAGTGGACTGAATCAGGTACCAGGGGTCCATGGCAGAGAGGGCAATGACCCCTTTCTAGAGGAGAGGTATGGACTCTACCAGGAAGTTGGTTCTCTGTGGACTTGAGGGTAATCATTCACAACTGGAGAGGGAGTATCCCGTGGTCTCGGATACCTCAATGCTGGTGAGCTCCATGGTGCTTGGCTTGAACTGAGACTCTGACCAAGGGCAGGGCATGCATTTCCCAGCTAGGTCACCCACTTGGATGCCCAGAGGCAGCACAGTGCCAAGGACGGAACCCAGCTTGGGATCAGACAGGCCTGAGCTGAGATTCCAGGCCTGTGGCAAGTGACAGGCAAGTGACTGAGTCCCGTGTCTGTCTCCCAGTTTGAGTTCTCGGAGCCTCTGTTTCCTCATCTGGAAAATGGGAGCGATGGTGCCTACTTTGCTCAATCGTGAGTATAGTTATAGTGTGTATCAGTCTGGGCTTAGTAAATGGCGGGACCCTTCTCCTGGTCCTTGGGCCCAAGCAACCTGCTCAGACCATTCTCGGAGATGATCCCTTTGTGGACAGGGAACCCCTTTGAGAATCTGGTAACAACTGGAACCTCTCTCTGAAGAAAGATGCACCTGCACTCTGAATTGTATGTGTCATCCCAGGAAGTATGCACACCACTGTGGGTCCAGGCTCAGCCCCCTGGTCTCAGGGCCAAAGTGTAAGTTGTACAGTTGCCCGCATTAGCATTTTAGTGATCTTGAATTTCAGAAACCTGAGGGACCAGAGATGATCAAGTTTCAAAGTCTCTCTATGGACAAGCAAGAAAATGCTCTAAAACGTCTGTGAATTGATAAAAGCAACTACCACCACCATCGTATTTAGACATATCCAGTGTTCTGAGCATTACACGAAGCCTCTTACGTGCATCAGCATTTGTGAACAAACAAAGCAATCCCACCTCTAATCTCCATTTTACAGATGAAGACAGCGAGGCTCAGAGCGGTGAAGTTACTCACCCAGGATCATTCAGTAAGTGGCAGAGCCAGAATGTGAATCTGGGTCCATTTAATTCTAACTGTTGTGTTCCTAACGTGGGAGGATTATTTTAACTTAGGGCCAGTTGTGCTTATACCCCAAAGATAAAGATAGTAAGACGGTGTCTTGGTTGGACAACAGCTCACAGGGCTGGATCAGAAGCAGAGTAGATGCAGTGGGACACCCCCACCTCCAGTAAGACCTGACTGAGGTGTGCTCTGCTGCCAGCCTTGGGATGCACTGTGTGGGCTGCGTGCTGAGCTGAACCTCCCCAAGCCCATCAGTCCCAAAGCCCTTCATGGTTTCCAGGGCAGGATATTTCTGATTGGCAGTATGTGGGCTGCTCTTCTCACCGTGGTAGAGAACAGCAAGACACCCCATTAATGACAGCACATGGGCATCCTTTAATTGGATGGTGGGTCTTATTCCTAGAATTCTGAGACTAATTATGAGAAACCAGTGGGCCTTGAAGTCATCAGAAATTGGTTGCCCAGTGGCTTTGTCTCCTAGAAGGAATGTGATCGTGGGTTGTCTCCACCATGACTTTGATATAGGCAGAGAGGCACCGGGCTGACAGCCTGATGGTGATGTCCTCCCACACACAAGGACACTGAAGTGGGTAGATTCAGTCCCTGGCCCCTCCTGGGGGCTTGACTGCCATCCATAGAGATTCGCCTGAATGACCAGCTTATGCCAATTCGAGCCCTTGCCAGTGGACACTTTGTCTCCCTCTGTCATCTCCACCCACGGAATGTGACAGATGCATTGAAGTAGAAAGGAGGGAATAGGTAGCCTGGAAGTGTTTCAAATCCAGCCCCCACTCAGGCCCAGAAGTTACTGGCCTCTCTGTGCCCACTTCTGACATGCGAGGCACAATAAGCATCTCCTTTGCCCTGGGGGTGTGAGGTCTAAGCCATCTTGAGTAAGAGATGTGTTAGTTTGGTAGGGGTGCCATAGCAAACACCCACAAACTGGGTGGCTTAAACAATAGAAATGTAACTTCTCACAGTTGTGGAGGCCGGAAGTCCAGGATCACATTGTCAGCAATGGTAGTTCCTTCTGAGGGCCGTGGGGGAGAATCTGCTGAGTGGCTCTCTGAGCTCTGGCTCCCCCGGGGCCTCCTTGACTTATAAGTGGCATTCTCCCTGTCTTCACATCGTCTTCCCTCTCTGCATGTCTGGCTCTTCACGTGGTGTTCTTTTTATAAAGACGTCAGTCATATCA
>NW_024343733.1:3804022-3804465 GCF_902729225.1 Pteropus medius | reverse complement strand
CCCCCCCACACACTCCAGCATGACCTCATCTTAACTGATTACACCTGCTGCAACCACGCTTCCAAAGAAAGTCCCATTCTGAGGTCTCGGGGTTGGGACTTCAATACAAGAATTGGAGATGGGGTAGCGGGTACACAGTTCAACCCACAGCAAGAGGGGACTTCATAGCAACTGAGGAAAGTGTAAGAATGGCTTAGAATCTGTTGTCCCTTCTATAAGTAGTCAACAGACAGATAACTAGGCAAGAAGAGAGGACGAGGGGGAGAGAGAATGGGGTTATGGGTGAGTGTTCGGAATCGGAGCGTAAGGGACACAAGGCCCGTCAGCAGAACTCGGTTGTAGGATGCCCCCCTCTCCTCTCCCCCTCCCCTCCTTCCTTTCCTCTCCCCTTTTTCCTCCTTCCTCTCTTCTTCCCGCTTCAAATCAGTGAAGAGTGAGGTACT
>NW_024343733.1:3768267-3802180 GCF_902729225.1 Pteropus medius | reverse complement strand
GATACCTAGAACAGATCTTTTTTTTTTAACACTGCCCTCCTCTATATGACAAAATTATTGTCAGTAATAATAAGTATTATTTGCATGTTCTTTGGTTTTAAACCAATAATTTTAAAAGAATAAATTTCTATTTGAAAGGTATATTCGAATTCAGTAAAATAGGCCATGAATGAACTAAAAATTTGTGCTTGACAAAAAACAAACAAAAAAATATTTTCCTCATGATTGGCACTCCATTTCACACTTTTAAATATAAATAAATTTTAAACGCCATTCCAAGTGGCAGCAAAGAATGATAGAAGTAACTCGAGTGCTGTTTCTTTGAATCTACTGTTTAAACATGAGAATATATATTATCCCAGAGGTTGGAGAGACAAACCGAGCCTGAAGTAACTTTTAACAATTCCAAACCTTTATGCGCTTTTGAACTTTTGAAAGTCAGGGGAGCTGAGTCCACCTGTTTCAGAGGCCAGTGTATAACTGGAGAGGAGGGGGATCTTTGAATTTGCTTCCAGGTAGAATACTACGTTCATGAAAGAATAAATAATAAAAGTAGGCTAATTTGAAGCTTATGAAAACTTAACAGTAATGCAGTAATGGTTTAGAACTTAGACAAACAAAATACTTTCTCAGGAAGAATTATTTGATCACTGACTTTGGTTAGAATAAACAGTGCATGGTGATAATAAAATGCAGGCCGACTTTAGTCAGTTTTATTATATTGTAAATTTTTCTGCAGACAACTTAGCTCATTACTGCCTGCTTTCAGGGTGGGCCACCCCCTCAGCCACGCCCTTGGTGTCCCATTGTTAGGAAAGGCTGGTAGGGACCAGACTCAGGGCTGGGGTCAAAGCAGACTTTAGCTTTACCATTAATGGTCTAATATTTTCCAGCATAGTTGCTAAGAGCATGAGCTCTGAAGTCACACTGCCTGGGTTCAAATCAGGCTCCAAGGCTGTGTTACTGAGCAAGTTACTTAATTTCTCCCAGGCTCAGTTTCCTTGTCTATAATATGGGGCTTATAATAATGCCTATGTCATAGGAGAATGACATGAGATCATTGTATATAAAGCATTGAAATGCCTCCTGGCATATCGCTGGGTGCTCAACAAATGTCAGCCATGTTTTTAGTGGGACAGTGTATTTATATAATAATATCATCATTTAAAACATATATGCCTAAACATATATTTTATGTTTAACATACCATACAATCCAGCAGTCACACTCTCTGGTATTTACTCAAACGAGTTTAAAAGCTACACCCATACAAAAACCTGCAGACAGACATTTATAGCAGCTTTATTTATGACTACCAAAATTTGGAAGCAAGCAAGATGCCCTTCAGTAGGTGGATAGAGAAATGAGCTGTGGTTCAGCCACATGATGGAATATTATTCAGCACTAAAAGAAACGAGCCATCAAGCCACGAAAACACATGGAGGAACCTTAAATGCATATATCTAAATGAAGGAAGCCGATCCGAAAAGGATACGTATTGTGCGTTTCCAACTGCATGGCATTCTGGGAAAGGCAAAACTAGGGCGAAGGTAAAAAGATCAGTGGTTGTCAGGGGGCGGGGGGAGGGACAGAGGAATAGGTGAAGAAGCACAAAGGACTTTTAAGGCAGGCAGACTATTCTGTATGACGCTATAACGACGGGTACATGTCATTACACATTCGGCCAGTCCCCTAGGACGTCCACCACCAAGAGCCAACCCAAATGTGAACCAAGGACAGCAGCTGATAATGATGTGTCAATGGCAGTTCATCGGTTGAACAGACGTTAAGCACTCTGGTGGGGGATGTTGGAGGTAGGAAGGGGCTCTAAGTGTGGGTAGACAGGAGGCATGGGAGAAATCTCTGGACTTCCCATGCAGTTTTGCTGTGAACCTAAAACTGCTCTAAAATATAAAACCTATTTAAGGAATAAAAAAAAGCAAACATCCAGAAAAAAGTCTAGAAGGCTAAAGTGTTAGCCAAGGTTATTGCTGGGTGGTGGGAATATGCAGAGTAGTTATTTTATTCTCTGTACTTTAAAAAATTCTGACCTCCCCACCCCCATATTGAGGCCTTAGTGCCCAGAAACAGCCCCAGCCCTCAGCACACACTTCAGCTTTGGGTCTGATGCTTCTGGGTCTGCTCAGGTCAGCTCTGACCTGGCCTATGGAACGCTCGGCATGACCTAAGAGGCAGCTTTTCTCTCTGAGTAGATTTTCTTTGTCCGGGGGTGGACATAAGGGGAAGCCAGGCTGCTGGGAAGATAGGAAGGTTTGGGTTGGTAGAGGGGGTGGGGGGAAAGCTTCAAACTTCAGAGGGTCTCTTGGGATGGAATGATAGGACAGAAAGTAGGCAGGAGCACCAGCCCTGATGTCTGTTCATCCACCTGTCTGTCCACCTCTCTGTCCTTCTGCCCATCTGTCCTTCTATCCACCTACCCATCCATCCACCCGTCCGTCTGTCCATCCAACTATCCATCTGCTCTCATGCATTTCATTCATTCATTCATTTATTCTACAAGTATTTATTGAGCACTTGCTATGTATTAGATCCTGTGCTAGGCCTGGGGCATTGCCATGAACAGGACAAACACAGTCCCTGCCCTCCTGAGGCTGACATTAACAAGTAAACAGACAAATATATAATCAAGTTGGACAAAGACTTCGGGTGAGACAACCAGGCTGCTGCCTGTCTGGCCATCCGGCTGGCCACCCATCTGTGGTCCTCCTGTCTCTCCTTGCCTATCTCAGTCTGTCTTGCTAACAACCTGAGCCAGACCCCTGGGTGCTACTCCATCAGGCTCTTTTCCAGAACTTTCCTTCACTCCTGCCCCAACTTGCCCAACCGTGAGACTTGCCGGTGTACCTGTTGGAAAAAAAAAAAAAGATTTCTAGAACACTCCTGGAGATACTCACACAGTACCTGGAACCTGAGCGTTTAACAGGCTCCCCGTCCTGATGGCAGAGAAGTGGGTCGGGGCTGCCCAGGGGTGAATAAGCTGTACCTCAGCTCTACCTTCTCTCCCCCGTCCTCAGCTGCAGCCCCAAAGCCTCATGTGCAGCCCTAGGATCATGGGGACAGCTGGGAGTGGGTGACAGCGCCCAGGGGACACACCTGGGCTGATTCTCATGGCCCAGAGCCCTGGGGGAGGGCTCGCTGAGGCCAGGGTCAGACTAGCTTGGTGCCAGGCTTCCAGGATCCCAGGGAGGGCAGGCTTCTGGGCGAGAAAGGAGAGAGGTGCCCTCTGGATCCGCTGGGCTCCCAAGGAGGAGGAGGAAGAGACTCGAAGGGTGTCAGCAGCCTCTGCAGGTAGGAGGCCTGGGCAGGGAGGAGCCCAGCCATTTTGCCAGGGAAGGAGGCCCTTCTGCCAAGACTCTTTGGTGCAGCCCTCAGTCAGGCCCCGCCCTGGCCCCGCCCACCCTCACAGTCTTGGGCAGTCTGGATTCTTCAGGGAAATCGCCCATTGTGGGCACTGGAGGGGGCAGGGCAGGTTTGAATGGGCAGAGAGGATTAAAGAGGCATTTCTAACGACAGGAACAGCAGGAGCCAAGAACAGGGCAGCTCAGTGCTTGAGAGAGCTGCAGACTACCCTCATTTCCTGAGGCTCATGGAAAAATGAGGAAATTTCAAAACAGTTTAAAAAAAACAAACCAACTGCTATATTTTGATGCTTGCGATAAACTAATGAGACTACATTTAATAGCCACCCACAACAGGGCAATAGAAGTACGCTAGTCCTAAGAAAATGATAGGATGCGTTTTAAATATCGATTCATAGCTCATCACAGGTGGCATAGCAGAAGCTAAAAGTTGTTCGATGAATGTCATTTGCTTGAGAGCCTATCACTGTGTCTCTGGACCATATTCAGAGATAACGTCAGATGTCAGGGTTTGGGGCTCCTGTTTTCTGCAGAGCAAGGCCTGTGAGCAGGTCATTAGGGAGACATGTGGGAATGCTGGTGGGGTGACCTAGGACATGTGGTTGACAATAACAAATAAACAGACAGACCTGAGGAAGGGGTGGGGGAGGCCTCCCTGGAGGAGGTGGCTCTAACCTGGGGCCTAAAGGATGAATAAACATGAGCCAGGTGAGGAAAGTCAAGAGGGGTTCCAGGAGGAAGGACCAGCAGGAACTGAGAACTGAGGGTGGAAAGGTGAGCAGGCAGGTGCAGAGAAGGAAGGCCAGTCAGGTGTATTCAGGAACTTGAATTCCTAAAGTCAGTTCAACAGGACTTCCTTTACTTGCAGATATTGTCAGTGTGGTTTTTAGAAACTGCATACATCTGCGTTCTTTGTACGCAAATTGGAAAGTGCGGAAAAAACAAAATGGTCAGGGGGGTTTGTCACCAGGAGTGTGAAAGAGCCCAGCAATTGAGAAATGCAAGGACGGGCCTGTGGCTTTCTCTTTCTCACCCCAAATTTTAATGTTAAAAATGGTGGCGGCCATTAATGAAGAGCCAAATGGCTGGGTGCCAGGCATCGGACTGTACGCACGAGAGACGTCATATACGTTATCTGAAATTGTCACACACGAGCAGCTCACAGGTGGGCCTGTTCCATTTAGACTGCAGTGTTATTGGGTTTGCTTTTTGAGATTGGTTGCCAGATTTAAAATTCAAGAGATTTGACATTTAAAAAAAAATACTCCAGATTTCCAGCTTCTTGCGAAAGATCAGATACTCTGGCCACCCTGAGGCTCCATATCCCCACCTGGAGCAATCAGTCAGAGCTGAGGGGAGTGTTGGGCACTCCAATAGCCGGGCGGGGCCGTGGGCTCCTCATTTGATTGCAGAGAAGTGGATTGGGGCTGCCCAGGGGTGAGGGAGCTCCCCCTGGCCCCGAGAGGTACCGGGGACTGAGGTCTCTGCCTTGGGACCTTCCACGTCAGCGTTCTAACATACACCACAAGTCACCCTATTTCCTGCCACCCCCAATGCTTCCCCTTTGGTGCAATAGGACATCCAAGGTGGCTGTACGGAGGAGGGTCCTAACCCCTCAGCCACCCCTTCTCACCCCCACACCTAGAGGGGCTGGCCTGGCTGCTCTCTGTGGGCCGGGCTGGCTGAGACGGGTTCTAATTCGGCCAGAAGGAAGCAAGGAAAGGAGAATGAGGGAGATGGAAGGCGAAGCCCCAACCTTCCTTTTGGCCTCATCCAAGACGTTTCTCTCCACTTCGCTCATCGCTGTCCCTCTCCTTACCTTCTCGTAGTGTAGCGGTCACAACTCAGAATTTGGTGCCGGGAAGAGCTGAGTTCACATTCTGGTCTGGCGCTTACCAGCAGTGTGACTCGAGCAGTCACTTCCCCTTAAGCAGGAATAATGATGCCCACCTCATAGGGTTACCGTGGGGGTGGGATGGGGTTATATACATTAGGTGGTAGGCACAGTACCGGGCACTTCGTGCGTATTTTTATTTCTTTAATCTAGTGTCCATAGAGACACATCACTGCTCTGTGCATATTTATTAAGATTCCTCACCATGTTTGTGCATATCAGCCTTCCATGTGCATTCACTCCCAACAGCCAGAATCCAAATGCCTGGGAATGTACATTCTAGGGGTGACCCCTAACCGGGGACTGAGGGGTACAGCTCCCTCATGTCCTCCTGGGGACGGCTCCTGGGTACTGTCTGCTTCCCTGCAGGACTGAGCCTCCGGGGACTCTCCTGATGACATGTCCTTGCTCCATTACCTTCCCTTCCCGGCTGCCTCACCATTTTTTTCTGGAGACATTTCCCGATAAATCATCACCACATGAATCCTCATCTCAGGGTCTGCTTCTGGGGAACCCAACCAAAGGCAGTATCTCTCTCTCTCTCTCTCTTTTTAAAGATATAGTTTAATGAGGTTTTTTTTTTTCCAGCTTTATCGAAACATAAGAGACAATGAGTTGCTCATATTTACATTGCACAGTTCGATGAGGTTTTTTTTTCAGTTATAGTTGGCATACAATCATATACCAGTTTCAGTTGTACAGCATAGTGATCAGAGACCCTCTCTCTTTTCATCTCAGCCTTCCAAACCTCCCTCCCTCCCCACCTGGTTCCATTGCTCCCTTGCTCTCGCCATCCCTCCTCCCTACCTCGCCCCCTCCCTACCTTGGAAGCAGGTGGAATCATCTGGGCGAGAGAGCTCCCTTTGCAGTGATTTATGATCCTTGGTTGGGAAGCTGTTATTTTTAGCTGCCTCTTTCCACCTTCGCTGTCCTCCACGATGGAGGAAGTTCCGCCCTGTGTCTTGGGCATCAGGAGGTGGCTGTGTCAGTAGTTTTCAACTGGAGACGTTGGGCAGTGCCTGTCACAACTGGGGAGGAGAGTGGGTAGAGCACTGGCATCTAGTGGGTAGAGCCCAGGGATGCTGCTCAACATCCTACAATGCACAAGACAGGCCCCCCTCACCATCACCATAGAGAATTATCTGGCTCCAAATGTCAAGAGCGCTGAGGTTGAGAACCCTGGGCTATGTGTTTCTCCACTTCAGTCTGAGGATGTCACATCCTCCTCTTGTAAATACAAGGAGAGCAGTCAAAGTGCTATGTGGCCTGCTGTTCGGAGCTTTCAGTGAGAGAGAGGCCCAGAGGTGATTATGCCTAACACGTGTTGACATTTACTTTGTGCTAGGCCTGTACCAAGCAGTTTATATTATTAGTTAATTTCTGCCTCACAGCAATCCTATGAGGGGGGTGTTCTCAATATTTCTCATTTTGCAGGTAAAGAAGCTGAGGCTTGGAGCAGTAGAGTGATTGTTGAGTATCACAGTTGTGCCTGGACCTTTCCATCGGTCTCCAAAGCCCATTCTCTTAAACACTATGCTAGATTTGGTCAGCTAACTAATGGCTTATAAAATGGCTACTTCAGATGAGATGCCAATACATCTGTTCATTGTGCAAGAGGCATCTGTGGCCTCAACTTTGGAAGTAGATTGGGTGGGTCCCCAAAAGGACTGACCGTGAGACAGCACAGATTGAGGCTCTAGCCTTATGAGGGAGTAAGGTCCTATTTCTATGGATGTTCCAAGTCCAACAAATGTCAGGTCAATGATAGCCTTTGAAACTGTCTCTCCTTATGATGTATCAGTCAGCTTATGCTGTGTAACGATCCACTCGAAAATGTAAATGCTTGTTGTTTTAAATCCCTATTTAAGTTTCTAATTCTGCAAGTTGGCAGTTTGGATTTGTGTTCAGCTACCGGGTCAGCTGGGGGCCGGCTGATCTGGAAGGACTTTAGCTCTGCTCCACCTGGTCCTCTCACCCTCCAGCAAGCTATTCCGAGCTTGTACATGTGGCAATGGCAGGATTTTAAGTGCATAAGAGAAGCTAGAAGGACTCCTGACGCCTACACTGCATTCTCTTGGTCAAAGCAAGTCATATGATCAGCCCAGATCCAAGGGTGGAGAAATAGATGCCACCCACCCAAAGTATTATTGCCTAGATATAGCAATCTAGGGCAATAGCACTTTCCATCTAGGTCAAGGTCAGCTGTTCATGCAGAGTCTCCATGGTTGATGGCACCAGCACTTAATCTGGCTCACAGGAACTATCAATTACTTAGCTATGTGGCTTTGGGCAGTTATTTAACTTCTCTGGGCCTCAATTTTCTCATTGATATTATAGGCAAAATATATCCATTCTGCCCACCTCCCAGGTTTCATAAATCTCAAATAAGATAGTGGAGGAAGAGGAGCTATTATGCTATTATCTGTCCTTGAAACAGAGGGAGGCCCGGCTGTTTACAATGGGCACGTGCCTCTCTCCCCCTGCACTGGGTCCCCTGTAATTCATCAGTAGCAGAGCCTGACAATCTCCCAGTGATTCTCCATCAATCCTGTCTGTTTTCCCAGGGAAAACCCAAGTAGATTTGCCAGAAACTTTCAGGACCTTTTCCCACTCAAGATCAAATATTAAGCATTGACTAAGAACCCTCTTTGTGATTTTTTTTTTATTTGCTCTTTAAGCAAACGGTGAGATTCCTTGGCCTGAACTGGTCTCAATCAGTCGCTCTCACAGGCAAAGCCTCATCTTCATGCAGTAGACACACCCTCTGTGCTCTGAGACATCTCATAAGCCATAGGTTCTGAGAGAGCAGGAAAGCACTGTGTCCTCCCAGATGGGGCCAGGTCTGTGGAATAGTCTGAGGCTGGTATGGTGCATGGTGGCCCTCCTTCCAGGGACCTCAGAGATCAGCCAGCAAGCTTCCCACAAGCCTGGGGAAACTGAGGCCAGAGGCGTTAAGAACGTGATTGTCTCAGGTGGGATAATGGGTCATTGGGTTGTCTGGGGCAGAGGAGAGGGAATTTAGTTATTATGACTGACCAATCCCAGTTATTGAATGCTGACTTGTGACATTGTCCCCTGGTCAAGGCTGGGGACCATTCCTGACCCACTCACTGTTGCAACCCTATGCAACAGTGAATGGGGGTGCAGTCTGGAGATGTGGGGTGGTGTGGAAAGATCTCATTGAATCCCTGAACAACCCACTCATGCAGGTACCATCATTACCATCCTAATTTTCTGTCCTAGGAAACTGGGGTCCACAAGAGGGTAAGGATTTGTCCAAGTCACACAGCTGGGAGGTGGCAGAGCCGAGACTCACTCTGGGTCTGTCTGGCTCTGAAGTTCATACTCTCACAGCTACACTGTGCCCCCTTCAACTCTGCTGGCTCTATAACAGTCTAGGCTTGTGGGACGGGTACAGGAGGGGTTCCAACAAAAATGTGTCAAGTGGACAGATGACCGGAAAGGGGAATCTTCCTGTGGGAGGGGGGAGGAGGCAAACCATTCTTTTCTCTAGCATCCTCCAACTCAAATGCTCCCTGCCCTTCTCCTAGTGCTAACGTGGCATGTAGCAACGGGGACCAATGTGGCCTTTTTGTGCTGATTTCACACTTATTACTTACTTGTATCAGGCACTTTTCCGTGTGCTTTCCCTGTATTACTTCATTCAAGCCTCACAATAACACTAGGAAGATCCTGTAACTTTCCAAAGTCATCCAAATGTGAGTGGTGTTACTGAGGTTCAAACCCAGGCAGATTTAATCATCATTCATAATAATTACGATGGTTATCATTACTGCAGTTACTATTTTGACTTCTCGCCACATGCTAAGCACAGGCTAACCATTTTATGTGCACAAATCCTCACGTCAGCTCTATCAGGTAGAGACCGTTATGGCCTCTTTTTTACAAGGAAGAAACGGAATCACAAAGAAGTGAAGTGACTTCCCCAAGATCACACAGAGAATAAATGGCAGAGCCAAGATTCAGACCCAGAGCTGACTAAGCCTGGAGTCCATGGTCTTACCGATTGTGCTCCATCGCTCCCCCGGTGGGAGATGAAACCGTTGAGTATACACATTACATGACATGGAGCGACTGGATTAATGAATGACTGAATGAATGAAGGGGTGCTTCCAGGCACCCCTAGCACCCATCTCCAGGGACAGTAAGAGGGGAGGGGGTCTCAGTTAAAGAAGTCTTAGCTCTAGAGCAGCTGGTTTCAAAGTCTGGAGAATAGGACAGGGCTGCAGAATCCCGGAGAAATATTTAGTTACAGAAGCGTCATCTGCTTACTAAGCCCCTGGGGAGGGGCCACAGATGGCCAGTGACAGCTTTCCTGGTGGGGCAGGGAAGAGCAAAAGACTTTGGGTGGGGGGTGGTCCAGAATCCTCTGTACAAAGATGCTGTGTTAATGAGAACTTAGCAATGACCCCCGTCTCAGTCCTCATGGAGGGCAGGGTTCCATGTCCACCAGTGCAGTGGCACAGAGCTTGGCAGAAGCCACAATCACGAGACCAAGGCATGGACAAGGTGTCCGTCGGGCCTTGTGAGCAGTCACTGCATAGCCAGAGCCCTCTGGAAAAGTACAAGTAGAAAAACAATGGACCAAATGGAAGTTTAAGGTGCCTCCCCTGCCCGCCTCCCCTATAACAAAAAGAACTCTGCTTTTGCCCTGGTGCAAGGAAAGTCAGGTTTTAAAAACATTACTGAGTGATGGTTGAGTGCCAAGCCAACCCCCAGGCTCCCAAGAGTCCACTGTATTGTATAGTGACCCTACATTTGTTCTCCCACATAGAGGTATCCTATTAAAATGAGAGTCAAAGCCTTCCGGTCGCTCCCCAGCAGCCTCAGCATGAGGACCAAAGTCCTAACCATGGTCCACAAGGCCTTTCTTCCCCCTACCCCCATTATCTCTGGGGTCTCTTTTCCTACCACCTTCCCATCCTGCTGACTCCAGCTCACCGAGCACGCTTATGCCTCAGGGCCTTTGCATGGGCTGTTCCCTCTGCCTAGAAACCCCTTCCCCCACGTACTCCACTTGTCTCGTTCCCTCATCTTCATCAGGTCCGATGAAATGATTCCTCATCAAAGAGGCCCTTACTGACCACCCTGGAATCCCCTGTTCCCCTCCCTAGCCTGTTCCAGTTTTCTCTATGGCACCATTACCCCCGCCTCCCCGACCACTAGAATGTCAGCTTCATTATGCAGGGACCTGGTATGCTCATTCTGTGTCCCTGGAACCGAGCACAATGGCTGGCACTTAGTAGGTGCTCAATGAACATCTGTTGAATGAATCAATGAAGGAAGGAAGGAAGGAAGGAAAGAATGACTGTTAGATTAGAATGAATGATCTTGTGTTACAAATGAAGACTGAGAGGTGAAAGGACTCACCTGAGGTCTCCTACGCCACAAGGAGAAGCATCCAAATGAGAAAGAGGACGTAATTTTATGAACCGCATAATATTCTGTCATCTGGTTCTCTGTTGTTAAACATTTGCATTGTTTCTTCTCTCTGGTCAATAATTCAATGACATACCTTATATATTCATCTTTTTTCTTATATCTGTTTATTAAGATTTTATTTCTTCCCTCCTTTCCCCAGTTTCTGTCACTGTATTCTTGGGGCATAGATTTAGTATTTTATTGTTATTATGAAATAGTTTTCTTGAATAGATCTCACTTTTTAAATAATTATTTTTATTTTGCATCGCCAAAAAGCACTAACAAAAAATACATCTAGATTTATCTTTTTGTTTTCCTGGTTTCTTCGCTCAGTATCAGTGATTAAAAACCACAGTCTATCTTCCCCTTTCTTGGATTATTTATTTTGATTTATCATTGGTCAACTGGGCCTTATATTTCAGTACTTTTTTTTTGGTGATACACAGTGGCAATTGTCATCAGTTTGGCTCAAATAAACTCATAAAAAAAAATTCTCTACAGGTTTGAGAATCTCAGCTTCTGAGTACTGAATGAATTCCTCAAAATTTGCTTTCATTCTCTGATGAACTCTTCTGCAATACTTACTTAGTCTTCTGTTCCCCACTTTTATTGTAGTTTTTAATTCAGCTACTATGTTTTTATATCTTCACAGTCTTCCCTCATCGAACCTGCCTCTTTCATGATTCCTTCCTACATTTCCTTAGATGTAGCATCCCTTAGAATTGTATCAAAAACATGAATTAGAAATCTGACAAAGTTTTCTGATCTCTTTTAATCCCTCCATCCCATAGGGATGCATTGTCCCATTCTCTTGGATGTACCATCTTTTCTCATGTTTAATAATTTTCCTCTGTTTGTACATTTTTCCCAAGGGAGCTCTCTGTTGATACAGTGTAGGGAACTGAGTTGGATTTTTCTAAGATTATACATCCTGTTGATCCTTTCAGGCCCAGTGTAAGCGAGGAGGAGAAAATTGAGGTCGTTACAGTGGGACATTTCTGGTTTGGGATTCCAGCCACCTGAGAGGGCAGGGTAGAGACTTGTACCATGGGCAGGCTCATCAGGAAGCTCAGCTTTGAGTCAAATAGTGTCTTTTCTCTGATGATTGCAAAAGCAGGGAAATAGGTAAGGCAATGCTCTTAACTGCTCGCCAAGCCCGGCTTCCCTCACTGGCAGCAGCCGTGGCCACGCCTTCAGATGATCAGCATCCACTTGAGATTCCCCACAACATGGGGGCCCATACGACACCCTTCCCAGAGGCACCAGTTGTATTTCACTGAACCCGTTTATTACTCCCCATTCCTGACAGTAGTATGCTCTGGGGTCTCTTCCCCTAACACGACAGTGATTTATAACTTCACCCATGACCTTCCATGGATCTGCTCAGACCTTCCTCCAATCTAATTCCATCTACACTCTATTTTGCATAAATTATCTGATGTTTTCGGCAATGTAGATACCAAGCTTCCTAGTTCTTAGCCCCCATAAAGCCTTGTCCCTGCTTTTTATATTCCATTGGTAATTTCAGCAGATATCTTGGGGAGGAACATAGTCCCCGCTTCAAAAGTCATCCAGCCCAGAAGTCCTTTTTCCATTCCCTGAAGCCATATGAGGCTGGCATCGAATTAAATCCAGATCATACCTCACCTGATAACATGCTCCTTGTATTTTATTAGACAATTCAGGAACCCTCTTATTAAGTCTAAATGGCACACATAACTAAGTGTACTGCAGGTGTTTAATCATGGCCCAGGGCCTGTTTTACTGCTGGGACTGAGGCACTTCCAGGTTTTGAGAAAAAGGAAGAGCAGTTATACTGAAGTCCCTATATGGATGGATGGATGGATGGATGGATGGATGGATGGATGGATGGTTGGTTGGATGGATGGATAAGTGGATGAATGGAAGGAAGGAAAGAAGGAAGGAAGGAAGGAAGGAAGGAAAAAGGAAGGAAGGAAGGAAGGAAGGAAGGAAGGAAGGAAGGAAGGAAGGAAGGAAGGAAGGATAGATGGGTGAATTCATGAGTGGTGGATGGAAGGATGAAGAGATGAATTAATGGATGGAGGGAAGAAGGAAATAACTGGACAGAGTGGGCAGACATGGGTTTTCTTTATAAGAAGGATTGGCCTGAAGCATAACATCCTTCTCAGAATTTCACTTCACCCCCTCTTGACCTGTGGGTCAGACAGTGCTCACTTCATGGAAATGAATAGCAAAGCCCTGAGCATGGGCTCAACTCCCTGAATATTGTGGACAGTGGAGGGAACAAGGAAAAGGCTCAGGTCCCTGAACTCACATTATGTCCTGCAGGTTGGGGTTCTTGACCAGGGGCCCCTGGATGAGATTCCAGTGTCATCCCTCCGCCCACAACCGAACTTATCAGCGAAGCTATGTGCCTTGGGGAGGAATTCCATGGGTCCCCCCAGGTTCTCAGAGGAGTCTGTGATGCCCATTAGGCAAAGCATTGACATTGCAGTGGTGAGGGAGCAGAGCAGGCTTCACTCTGAGCCAACCTAGCTCAGTGCAGCTTCTCTCAAGGCCCCTGGGGCCCATTAACCAGCAGCCGGGTCACTCTGCCTCGCCATTCATGCCCTCCTCACCCCCTCCCTCACCCATTCCTATAACACATTGTCAGTAACGTCTCCACTTGGATTATCTACAAGGCACCTCAAAAGCCACAGGTTCTGATCTCTCCCGAGACCCTGAGTCACGTCTAGGGTGGAACCCAGTCATTTGCACCTCTAACAAGTTCCCACTTGACACCCATGCGCTGGTCTACAGACAGCACTCTGAGAGCCACATGTTAGAGGGGTGGCTTTCTTAAGAGGATGGAATATTAGCATGGCTGGGGTTCAAGGTGCTCGGTCTGGTCCCTGAGTTTTTATCCCTCCTTTCCTCCTTGCCTAGCCCTTTCTGCAAACTCTCCTAGACCCCCTATTTATTTATTGCTCTCGTTTTGAGTTAAGGTATAAGATACACCCAGTAAAGTGCATTCATCATAAAGGGACACGCATGGTGGATTTTTACATGAATATACACCCGTGTATCCACCATCTGGATCAAGATGCAAAACATTTCCAATGCACCTTGCAATCTCCCTCATGTATGCTCCTACTTAATCACCCGCCCCTAGAAGTAACCACTATTTTGACTTCTGCTGCCATCAGAGGTGTCCTTCCTCTTGAACTTCAAAAGGTAGAATCGCATGGTGTATTCTCTTTGTGTTATGGTCCCCTTCTTGATATTGGCCAGTTTATTTTTCACTCCAAAAACTCAGTCCAGAAAGCCCGAGTGACCATATCCATCGACACTCGCTCTTTCCTGTGCCCCTTGCTCTGTGTATGGTGCATTTTCCTCAAGGTCCTCTGACTTCTTGTTGCCCTCAGCTGGATGAGGGTTTCCACATCATCTGTTTCATTTCTCAGAAAAGCCCTGTCAGGAAGGTATTGATATTCCTGCCATTTTGCAGATGAGAAAACCAAGGTTCAGAGAGGTTAAGACATTTGCCTCAAATCTCACAGCCTGTAAGAAGCAGCCTCGGGCAGTTTTCGTCTAGAGCCTGTTTGTAACCACTGGGCAACCCTGCCTCTTTCCCAATGGAGCCTTGCGACCTGGTAGACATGCCATTCATGTTTGCTGACTGAATGAATGAAGTAAAGTTCCTCAGTGCAGCTGTCTTGCTGGTCTTGGGAGTTGCTATGTCACAAGTGCCTAAGATTACTTCCCAGGGGTGTGACCTGGAAGTGAACTGAAATTGGAACGATTGGAAAGCAATGGGAATTTTTTTAAAAATCCAACCCCAAAGCTTCCAGACCTAGAGATACAAGATTGTCCAGCTGGCACACCGCCTGCTGGAGAGGCTGTTGGGAGTGGTGATTAGGAGCAGGAGTTTTGGAGCCAGATTCGTGGGCTTCAAGCTCAGCTCTGCCTCCTCCTGGCCGTGTGACATCACCCTCCCCCCGCATCTCCGTGTCAGTTTTCTCATCTGTAAAATGGGAGTGGACAGAGTGCCTTCCTCCCAGGGCCGAAGTGTTAAATATTAGATCTATGGAAACCCTTGGCCCAGTCCCTGACACAGAGAACTATTATAATGACTGTGAGAATAACTCTCATTATGGTCTGGCGAGTCCATGTTATTAGGCTCCACTTCCTCTGTGGCCTGAAAGTCACCACATGAAACTGGCAGATGTTGAGGGAACCTCCACAGAGGAGAATTCTTCCTGCTCCATCCAGGAAACATGCCCTTCCTGTGCTCTGGGGTTGGAGGGTGTCTAAGGCTGTTGGGTGACTAGGCCATGCAGAGACTTCTGAATCCTATCCGGGCAGATGGTGTCTCCTGGGTCCTTCATTAATTACCATACAGCAGAACCTTGCCGTTTCCCGCGCTAATGCCCCATAATAAGCCAAGAAGCCACACAATTCGCTATTTGCAAACAATTAGCCCAGTTCACGGCCTCTGTAACATCACTTAATGTGGACTTGAACATAAATCACAGGAAAGCAGGGATGAGGTCATGGCACCCCTAAACCGTTGGTTCAGATGAGATTCCCCAGTAAATGAGCTGACGGTGGTGGGGTCCTTCACTCTTCAGTCACACAGCTAGGGGCCACACTGCACCAGGGGCCTCCAGGGACCCATAGGCAGAAGCCCAAGGCCAGGTCCAAAAGGATGTCGGAGGAACCATAGTCATCCAGAGCTCACACTGGTCACCTCAGCCATCCCTCCGCCTCCCTCCACGAAGGCTGCCCCAGCACTCGCTTCAACTGGGAGAAGAAGATGCCACAAACCCACTGATCTCTGGGTCTCTTGGGACCAGCCTCAGATTTGGGTGACCCTTGAGGCAGAACAATACTGATGCCATTCACTAATCCTGGCACAGGCTAAGAGCACTTCCTGGAGCAAGCAAAGGATTCCTCAGGGCACGTTTTCCAGAAGGCCCAACCTAAATCTATTGGGAAACAAACACTCAGTGGCCAAGCCGACTCCGGTCTGAGTCCGGGTGGCCCATGTACCGGCTATGTGACCATGTACAAGTCTCAACTCTCCAAGTCTCAGTTTTCACATCCATAAAATGGGGATTTAAAAACCACAAGTAGATAAATGGACTTAACACAGCGCCTGGCACCTAGAGAGTATACAGGTCAGTGGGGGTTGCTCTTGGCAGTTGCCCACGTCCTAGTTAACAGAAAAAATAGTAGATACAGCAGAGTCCCTCCTTATCTGCTCTTTCGCTTGCCTCGGTTGGAGTTATCACAGTCTGAAAATATTTAATAGAAAATTCCAGAAATAATTCATAAGTGTTCAACTGCGTGCCGTCCTGAGTCGCGTGGCGAAATCTGGCGTTGTTCCGTGCCTCTGTCCAGCGTCTCCACGCTGCCCATGCTCTCCACGCCCGTGAGTCACTTCACCGCCTTCTTGGTTATCAGGTCCACCGTCGCGGGATCACGGTGCTTGAGTTCAAGTCACCCTTATTTAACTTAATAATGGCCCCAACGTATAAGAGAAGAGGTGCTGGCAAGTCGGCTTTTGCCAGAGAGAAGCCGTAAAGCGCTCCTTTCACATGAAAAGGTGGGTATAGTAAAGAAGAGAGTGAGAGAACATATTCGCATAACTTTTCTCACAGTATATTTTTATAATTGATCTGTTTTATTATTAGTCGTTGTTGTTCATTCTCTTACTACGCCTAATTTATAAATTAAACTTTATTGTAGGTATGTATGTGTAGGAAAAATATAGTATGTGTAGGGTTCAGTACTATCCATGATTTCAGGCATCCACTGGAGGTCTTAGAACATAGGCCTCTCGGATAAGGGGGGACTACTGTACCTTAGAGCAGGGGTCTCCAACCCCTGGGCCGTGGACAGGTACCAGTCAGTCCATGGCCTGTTAGGAATCAGGCCGCACAGCAGGAAGTGAGCGGCAGGCGAATGAGCGAAGCTTCATCTGTATTTGCAGCCGCTCCCCAGCGCTAGCATCAGGGCCTCAGCTCCACCTCAGATCATCAGGCATTAGATTCTCATAAGAGCATCGGTCCCTGGTGCCAAAAAGGTTGGGGACTGCTGCCTTAGAGGGCTTCGGAGCTTATAGGATGCTTTAACACCACAGTCCCCATGGATCCTCCTAAAGGCCAGGAAAGTCCCCTCACGTGGCTCGTGGCAGGGCTCGGGGCCCACTAGCTGCTGCTGCCATCAGCTCAACTCCTCACTAGATGGGCCCGTCCCTTGGGCAGCTCACAGCTTCCTCCCCAGCTTTCACCAGGGTGAGGGCTCTGAGAAACTGGGTTAAACGCTTTGCATCGTCTTATTTAATCCTCACTAAGGCAAGGGCAGGGGAAGGCAAGAAGACAGAAGCCTCTGTCTTTTTGGAACCTGATCTCAGAAGTGACATTCCATCACTTTAGCTGTATTCTCTTCATTAGAAGCAAGTCATTAGGTCCCAGCCGCACTCAGAGCGGGAGGGTTTGGAGGGATGTAGGCATGACTCCCAGGAGGCAAGGATCTCTGGGGGCACTGTGGGGACTGCCTGCCCCAAAAGGGACAGTTCAGGTCCTTACTGAATGCCAGCCACTGGGTTGAATGCTTTGCTGGCATCATCCTATTTAACCCCCACTATGGCCCTGTGGGTAAGTATTACCCCCATACCCCCACCCCTTGTCTAGGGACAAGCAGAACAAATGATTATCCAACAAAGAGACACATTGCCTCCTTAAAAAATGGGAGTGTTGGCAGGAAAGGAAAATGGATACTAAGAGGCAAAAAAAAAAAAAAAAAAAAAGTCTGCCAAAAACTGTTACTATTCCTACTTTATAGGTGAGAAGTTGAGGCTCTGAGAAGTTAGGTCACTCGCTCAGGAATCAGGAGGAGCTGCTGGAATTTGAACCATGTTTTCATCGTTGGCATCTCATTCCACAAAGGTCAGGCCACTATCCTTTGGGATTCAGCCACAGACTGTCTGGGCTGTCCTGAACTTGGGAAGTTGAACATCTGATTAACAGGTCCAGGAAGCCAGCCTCCGGGCTGGTCAGGGGAACCTTGCAAACAAACCGTAATTTGGTAATGTGATTTTCCGGGCCAGTGGGAGCAAACTCCTTAGCCTGTCTGGCTTGGTCTCATTGGAGACTTGGAAGTTACTGGAGAATTATAGCTAGCCAGCACTGTCTGCTCAGGTTCAAGTCGAGAGAGCAGATCTGATTCCACTGGGGATCCTTTCCTTGAACCCCCAAAGGTTGACAGAGCACAGTGGCAAAACCCAGGAGGCAAAAGGACTGGGCCTGTCCCTTCCGAATCCCAACAAGCCCAGGGTAGAGCAGCCTTCCCGATGTGGGCAGAGCTCATGCCCAGAAGGGAGGGGGACTTATGTCCCCACCAGGCCTGGCTCCTCGTCCCACCTCTGCCACGCTCTGATTGTAGGACCCCGAACAAGCCACAAACCCCTCTTAAGCCCAAGTTTCCAGACTTACGAAATGGAAGTGATGATAATGCAGCCTCGCAGGACCACTGTGAAGATGCGAAGACGCGGGGCATGCACAGCACCCTGTACAGAGTAGGTGCTGAGCCAACAGGGGCTATTTCTGGTGTGCTGGGAAATGCCAGGCGGTTACGACACTGTCATGCTGTCTTCCTCGTGCCTGGCACACACTCGGCTCTTCATCACGCATTTGGCTAGTCAGTTAGAGGATCAAGGAAGACTGCATCTCCTAAACAGGGTGAAGGCTTAGAAGATGCAGATTCAGGAGGCAGAACCATTCTCAGATGCGGAGTCGTTGTGCAGTGGGTCGTGGCGTTTCTAAGGAAAGCTTTGGCCAAATGAGCCGGCGACGTTAACTCACTGCCTGGCGATCGGCTCTGTTTCAACCGCCCCAAAAGAACAGTGGGCCCCCAACACCTGAGAGGTAGCCAGGCATGAGATTAGTTAGGAGCAACACTTGCCTCTCACTAAAGAGGACTCGCTAAGACCCCACAGAGACCAGGATTAATCTGGGGTGCCTGCCATATGCCAGCTCTATGCTGGACCCTTTTGCAAGATCTGTGTCAATTCTCGATTTACTAGAAAATCCTGAACTAGTGTACGTGCCCTGTGACCTTGGGAGAAAGATGTAACCTCTCTGAGCTTCAGAAAATAGGGTGCATATCAGCATTTACAGAGCTGTCATAATGACTTGAAGATGACACATGAATCACAGTACCCGGTACCTGATATAAATCCTCAGTTACCAGTACCTCCCATTGCAATTGAGAGATACACTTCTTTGGAATTATTCTGCAGCAACTAAGGACCTTCTCAGGCCCCAAGGAGTAAGGCTGGTTGTTTTTCTCTGAAAGCAGATTAAAGAGAAGCAGACACTGGCTTGGCTGGCAGTTCACATGAAGGAGAGCGGACCAGGTCTTTCTGAAGGGATAGGGTAGGCAGGATGCAAGTGAAGAAGACTCTCCCCTTTGTCCTCTCTATATGTCCTCCCTGGATGCATCTTGCCTCCACTCACAGAAATATTGGTGCTTTCCCTTTGCTTTGGCATGGGGAGCAAAGGGAGCCTCCATCATAGCTTCAATATCCACCAGTTTCTTCAGAAGAGGCAGAGAGAGGAGCAAGCATTGACAGAGAGATGGATGGTTTCAGTGCCCACCAGAGCTCCTGGCACCCTGGGACAGAGGCCGCGTGTGCGTGTGTGTGTACACGTGTGTGCACATGTCTATGGCATGTGAGACACTCTCCCTTCATCAGTCAGGTCTCCCAGGACCGGCAGCGAATCGAGCGCACAGGGTTGCAGGGCTGCTGAAGAGCCCTCTCGTCTGCTGGGAGGGCCACCTGCCGAGTTGGGGGGCTGCTGGCTGCAGATGGTCGGATATTAAATTTTACTCAGCCTCCCATCTGGTGGCTGCTTTGGCTGGCCAGAAGAATTCCCCATGGGCCAGCTCTGGGTTCTGGACAAGCTGCTCTGTCCTGACACGACCCTCTGGTGACCCTCAGTCAGGGCCATGCTTAGCTAATGAGGAGGGTCCTCCCCTCCAGCCCACAGCAGCTGGCTCTGCTCTCCCCTCTCCGAGTCTGCTCCCCAGAGCAGAGGCGAAAAGAGCCCAGAGTCTGGCATCAGATCGACCGGAGATCACGTCCTGGCTCTACTTGATATTTGCCTGGACCTCTCTGAGCATCTGTTTCCTCCTCTCTGAGCTTTATGTCCAACGGCCGTTGGGCGGATGAAGTAGGAGGTAACACACGTAGAGCAGCACCGTTTAACTTTGGCACTGTTGACATACTGGTCTGGATAATCCTTTGTGGTGAGGGGCTGCCTGGTGCTTTGGTGGCTGTTTTTGCATCATCCTTGACCTCAGCCTACTAGACACCAGTAGTACCCCACTCCCCGTTGTGACAACCAAAAACGTCTCCAGACATTGCCATGTGTCCCCCTGCGGGTCAATATTGCCCCTGCCAAGAAATCACCAGTGTGGAGTGTTTTGTGCTATGCCCGGCACATGGTGACCACTTAATAGACAGAGGCTACACCGGACAAGCCACTGTTTTCTGAGTTCAAAGAAGTGACAGGACTATAGGGGGCTTAGATCATTGCTGGGCTTGTGGCAAATGCTGAACAAACGTTAGCTGTTCTCGTTGTCTTGCCAAAGGAGATTTCGAGGCCTTTGAAAGGAGGCTTTGAAGTCATCCATACATCAAACATGTGGAGAGGTATAGGCCAGCCTGGGATGGATTGGTGTGTGGGTTCAGTTCTTAAGTAGGTAAGAGAAAGGAATCAGGAGAGATGTGGGAAGGAAACACACAAACTGATCATCACGGTTATCGCCATTACTTACTGTTTTTCTGTTGTTGCTACCATCCTTGTTATGGTCACTAACTTTTTTTTTTATTAAGTTTATTGGGGTAACATTGGTTAATTCAATTACATAATTTCCAGGTGTACATTATCATTTGACATCTGTATATTCTATTGTGTGTTTACCACCCAAAGTCCAGCTACCATATATTTGATCCCCTTTACCCACTTCACCCTCCCTATATTTGACCCCCTTTACCCCGTCTACCTCCCCCCTCCTCCTCCACCTTACTAGTAACCACTAGCCTATAGTCCTCTGGTAACCACTAGTCTATAGTCCGTGTCCATGAATCTCTGTTTCTTTGTCCTGCCCATTTGTTGCTTTTAGGTTTATAGCCCACATATAAGTGATATCATGTGATTTTCAACTTTTTCTTTCTGGTGTATTTCACTTAGCATGGTTATCTTGAAGTCCATCCATGTTGTCGCAAATGGCAGTATTTCATCTCTTCTTATTGGCCACTAATATTCATTGGCCACTCACTCTGCTCCAGGCAATATTCTTCGTGTTATCTCATGGGATAGCCCTGATAACCCAAGATTATTCTGTGTATCCCTCTCTGACTACCCTGTTGCGTAGACAAGGAGATGGAGGTATTCCGGTAACTTGCCTGTGGGCACACGTGATGGAGGGCTCTCCCCAAGGTTCCTGGAGCAGTGTGTAAGGGATCTGACCAGCCAGCAGATCAGGAAGAGGGGCTGACATTTGAGCTGGGTCTTGAGTCATTAGTAGGATTTCTTTTAAGGAAAGGAGGGAGCAAGGGGCATCTAGGCAGAAGGCATAACGTGCATAAGACCCTGCGGCTGGAAAAGTTCTCACTTTTGTTTCACAATATTTGGGGGAAAGAGGTACAGAGAGAGAAACAGAATCAGCCTCCTCTCTGCCTCTCCTGTCCTAAGGCCAGCGGTGCCCTCGGTCCTAGGGCCTCCAGAAGCCACATCTGTTCGCTTCTCAGCCTCGGCGTCTCCGTCAGTGTGATGATCCTGCTCAGGGGATGTCTGCTGTGCTAGAGTGACCAATGGACTGAGGGGGTTCCCAGGACATGGACCACTCGATGCTAAAAACAGAACAGTCCTAGGAAAAACATCGCGGGCGGTCACACTCTCTGTGGCCCCTCGGCTTGCTGGTTCTTTACCACTGCTGTCCAAGGCTTCTATAGGCAAATCAGCCCTAGGGTGACTCTGACTCACTTCCTACCTGGCCATCCTAACCCCTCCTCCCAGAGGGCAGGTGGAGGCCAGGTGGTCCACCAGCTGTTTCTCAGCTGTTTGACAAAGCCCACCAATCCAGGGAGAATCGGAGGACAGCTGGGGAGGCCCAGGGTAGGAAAGAGACTTGCTCAGGGCCACCCGGAGAGTCAGCAGCAGAATTGGGACCAGAAGCCACGTCTTCTGAATAAGCAAAGTAAATTTAAAGGAGACTAATGATAATAACTGAGGTTTCTCAAGCTCTTACTATACCCCAGCCCCACACTGAACACTTCGCTGGCGTCATAACACTGAATGCCTATCCTAGCCCCCAAAGTTAATACTTTTCTTAGCAAGATTATTTTATAGAGGAGAAAACTGAGGCACAGATAAGTTAAATGACTTGGCCAATGGCACCCAGGAAACAGCAGGGGCAGGATTTAAACCAGAAGGTTGGACACCATGGGCAGAGAAGATAACTTCTATCTTACACGGCTTCATAGAAATAGCCTCTTCCCCAGCCCCTGGTGGCATTGCTGTTTGCAAGTTTGAGTTCGGAACCCTTGCAAAGTACTGCAGTGTAGAACACACACACACACACACACACACACACCCCTTTCTGGGTTTCTTGTTCCAGGGGACACTTCTCTGACACTAGAAGTGTCACATACTTATTGTGGGGTCTCTACCTAAAGATCCCCCAGAAGGGGGCAATGCTCACCTTAGATAATGACTTGCTAATGGTAGCATTTCTGGCACTTAGGTATGTTAGAGCTATGGCGGGCAGGGGGCCTCTCCAAGGCGCTTACTCCCTACCATGTGGAGAACCAGTAACTCTCTTTATAACTCACAGGGTGATGAGGGACCACAGCAGAGGGCAAGAGGCAGAATGAGAGATGGTATTCATTCAGAGATCTTTATTGCGACTCTCTTAGGCATTAGAGAGCCAGCCAGTCATGAACATGACAGAGACAGACAAGCAGCCAGGGAGCCAAGAGCAGTGTGATTTGTGCCAGGTTGGTGGTGGGCCGAGGGGACAGGAAACACTGGGGGCACTTGACTCAGTCTCAGGAGGTAGGAGAGGCCTCCTGGGGGGAGGTGACGTCTCAGCTGAGATCTGAAGGATAAGTAGGCCTTAACCAGATAAAGTGGGTGGAAAGGTATTTCAGGCATAATAAAAAGCTTGTACAAAGCCGGGGGTGGAAGACAATGGCTCAGGCTAACAACTGTGAGTCACTGTTTTCAGCTAGAGTCTGGGTCATAGGGTGAAAGAGAGGAGAGTTGAGGTTGGGAAGGTGGGCCGGGACCAGATCAGATAGGGGGCTTGAGCTCATTCTATCTTAAGGGCAGTGGAAGGCCATTGATGAGCTTGATGTATTTGGAATAACATTATTCCCACTGCCGTGAGGAGAATGGATCAGATGGATGGGGTGAAGCTGTTGCAGACATGGGACAGTGTCTTCTTGATTCTCTGATTATCTTCAGTATTTATTACAGAACAGTCACGTGCCACATAACAATGTTTTGGTCAACAACAGACCACCTATACAATGATGATCCCATAAGATTGTAATAGAGCTGAAAATTTTGATCACCTAGGAACATCATAGCCATTGAAACTTCTTAGTACGGTGAATGCATTACTCCGTGTTTGTGGTGATGCTGGTGTAAATAAACCTACTGCACTGTCAGTCATATAAACACATAGTATAAACAGTTAGGGGCAGCACATAACACTTGTTAATAAACAACTATGTTACTGCTATTATGTATTTACTATACTATACTTTTTATCATCATTGTATAAAAAAAGTTTGCTGTAAAACAGTGCCATGTTACACTGGCAGCAGCTTCATACATCTTGTGTTTACTGCGTCTCTTGACAACATCATTTTCTCTTATGCTTTATTTAATTTCATGTTGTTTTATACACTTAGTGTAGCCTAAGTGAACAGTGCGTAGGAAGCCTACAGTCGTGGACGGTCATGTCCTAGGCCTTCATGTTCACTCCCCACTCACTCACTGACTTACCCAGAGCAACTTCCGGTCCTGCAAGCTTCATTCATGCTAAGTGCCCTAAGATAGATATACCATTTTTTAATGCTTTAGGTAGTATTTTTACCGTAACTTTTCTATGTTTCAATATGTTTGGATACACAAATACCATTGTGGTATAATTGCCTACAATATTCAGTATTGATATTCGGGATAGCAACAAACTATCTAGGCTTGTGGCCTTGGAGCAATAGGCTATACCATACCGCCTAGGTGCGGAGTAGGCTGTACCATCTAGCTTTGTATAAGTATAGTTTATGATATTTGCACAATGACAAAATTGCGCAGTGACACATTTCTCAGAATGTATCCCCATCAGCACATACTGTAGCTGGATGAGAGAGAAGGAGGAGGAAGAGAAGGAAAAAAGGAAGGACAGGAAATGGATGAATGGATGGAACCCGTAGAATCAATGAACACAAGTTCAAGAAGGAAACACTTCAACCTGAAATGTGAAAAAATTTTTGTAATGATCAGAATGGCTCAAAGATGGAAAAAACTGCCTTAAGAGACTATGAGTGCTCTATATTAGGGCGTATTGAGGCACAGACTGACATATGATTAAGAATCATGTGGGTAAATGACAATATTGGTACCTTACTTTTGTCTAGGACTTGACATTTCCAAAACAGTGTCATATTCTTTAATTGTCATAACAACCCTGTATCTTGAGTATTATCCTGAGGATTATCTCCTTTTCACAGGTGAGGAAATTCAGATTCACAGAGGTTAAGTGACTTTTCCAGCTAGTAAGAAACAGAATTCACCCTGGGAGACTTCTGACTCCAAGTGCCCTTCTTTCCAGAGAGCCCCAGTGACCTCTAAAGTTTCTCCTAAGTCCTGAAATGATGGATTTCTAAGTAGAGGACGTTTTTGCCCTATAGGAGCTTGCACTAGCAATACAAAATATTATATAAGCTCCAACCCAGAGTACTGGTTCCTCAGGACAGGCAGAATAGTATGGTGCAAATAGGGCAGGTCTGAAGTCATCAAAACTGCCTCCTGCTGGCTGTGTGGCTCTGGGCAAGTCACCTTACCTCTCTGAGTCTCAATTTCCTCATCTATAAAATGGGGGTCATTACTACCAGCTTCACCGAGTTGTTGAGAGAGTTAGGTGAGACAATATATAAAGGGCTGTATTAGTCAGGATTCTTTTGGTTGTAAGTGACAGAAACCCAGCTCTAGAAGGAAAAAGGAATGTATTGCATCGTTGGTTCCCTCTGTTCTCTGCTTGTCTCATCTTCTGCATTTGAAACCTCAGTCTCTCCTCCTATAGATGAGCCTTTTCCAAATAGTATAGACAACGCTGCCCACGGGCACAGCTTAGCAGCCTGAGCAGAGAGCTTCCTTCAGCCAGTAACAGTATATCAATTTCCGGGAAGGGTCCTGATTGGTCCTGCTTGAGTCACATGCTTACTCTTCAGACCAGTCACTTTGAAGAAAGGGTCTGAGGAGGTATAATTGGCCACGCCTTAGTCTTATACCCACTGCCATAGCTAGGAGAGCAGCATATATTATCAGAGGAAAGATGACTAAAAAAAAAAAAAGACTAAAGCCCATTACAAGCACCTAGGACAGTGTTTGGTGTGTAGTAGCTGCTTGTTCAGTAGGAATATTGTGGGTACTATTGTCCATGGGTCAGTGACAGCTTTGTTTTTAGAGAAGTCTGGAGCTGCAGCCTAAAGTCTTGAGAGCATTCTAGCAGAGAGAAAAGAAATGAAAAGAGAATTCTAGGCCGACTATACAGACCCCATCAATGCTAAGTTCATGTGCCTCAGTGGGGACTGTCATACATTGTACCAGCATCCTCCTTAGAGAACAGTTTAAATGTAGCAAAACTAAAATGTGGGATTTGGGGAGTGACTGGGCTACCAAGGGTTCCCATGCCCAGAAACACGCAAACTTGTTTCTGTGGTTGTTTTTTTTTTCTTTTATTTGTCCATTCTCTTTAATTTGTTACTTTATTTAACAATATTTTTGGGTACCTACTCGGACCTGAGGATGCAGCAGTGAACAAGACACACACAGCCCTCATGCTCAAAGGCTCGATCACTCTCGATCACAATTCATCTTTCATTTTGTCACACCTGTTGAAAAACTTAAAAGGTTTACCTCACCAAAGAGGAGATTTAAAAAAAAAAAAAAAACATAAATTATGGTTCACAATTTATGTAGCTGAGTCAGTGAACTTGTGTTGGTTCATTAGCAATTCCAAAACGATTACATATTTTCCCCTTCAGACAATTTCTTAGGAAGGAGGCACATGTCCATTCCATACTTCCTAAGGATTCCATACTTCCTAAGCTGGTTTTGAGCGTTGGCATCATATGCACCTTGCACATGGTCTTCCTTTGGCCAACAAAGCACTATTAAATGTAATTTATATGAAAACTCAGAAGATTTCGTATAAAATCTGAATTCGAGAGGCTTCTCTTGAGAAGTCAAAAGACTTAGTGATACTGGACTTGCTTTCCACATGGTGACAATCGGCTGGAGCCCCATTGCGTCCTCTCCTTTAACAGGATCTGTGCTCTCCAATTCTTCAAGCCTCTCCCCACCCTTGCCCTGTGACCCATCTTTCTGAGCCATTAACTGGCTGGCTCCTGCAGGCTTTGAGTTTGCTAGCCTGGGATTAGAGGTCATCGGGTGAAAATCTCTGCTTTGCCAAGGGGTCTCTTCCCAGCCAAGCTGCCTCTCCAGGCTGCCCCAAATCCCTTCCCTCTGCAGCAGCCTCTCCAAAACCCCTGTGGGAGAGAAACAAGTGGCTTCATCCAGAGGCAGGTGAAGCCCAGCCTTGCCTTTTTCACACTCTGTTTTCAAACTCCAGCCCATTAGGTGAAGCTTCTTGAAGAAATAAAAGGCAGGGATTCAAGCAGTTTTCATTGCATCAAAGATGAGTATTTAACCCAATATGACAGGAAGGTATCTTTAAGTGTCGTCAGAATTACCTTCATTCAGCCTCTGAATAGCTTGATTTTCAGGCTTCTGTGAGCTCGGAGAGCCTCTTCAATGGGCGTACAAGAGCTGAGCAAGGAATAGGTGGTTCTTTGGTTAGAAGCAGAGGGCTCTTTCATTGCTTTTGGACAATTTGTACCCACTATCTTCCAAATGCTGAGTAGAAGTAAAGAAGAAATAATTCACATTCTGATTCAGAGAACATTGATTGAGTGCCTGCTATGCACTTCAAATGCCATCTACAAGACAAATTCCTAAACTATTTCAATAGCTTAGACCTATTTTGAATCTTTACCTAACTTTCTACTTGACATTTCTAGTCAGATGTCTCCCAGACATTGCAAACATTGTGTTCTAAACTCAAATCTTTACTCCCATAAAAGAAGAACTCTCTCACATCTTCCCCAGCTCAGGAAACATCAACTTCATCTCCACAGTTGCTTCAGCTATAACTTAAAAGTTATTCTTGACCTCCTTCTCATTTATCCACAGCCGCGAATTTATCACCAAGTCCTACTGATTCTTTCTGCTAACTGATCTGTTCATTGGTAGTTAAGGTAATTCTACCTGCTGTAACAGATAGACCCTATGATCTCAGTAATTCAATAGACTGGAAAGGGATTCTTAGGTCAAATAAAGCCTAATTAAGGATCCAGATGGTGATGCGGGGATCCAGGGAGCTCTCATCTTATGACTGCACCATCCCCAGGGACCTTTGCTTCCAACCAATGGACAGAAAAAGAGAAGGAAGGGAAGACAAAAAGCGATGCCATCAATTCTCCTGTTCCATTGATGAGAACCAGTCGCATGACCTCATTCAGAGGCAAAGGGCTCTGGGAAATGTAGACTCTGGCTGGGCAGCAGTTTCCCAGCCACAACTATGCACTATGGAAGTGGACCTTTGGTGGACAGCCGGCAATCTCTGCTTCATTTCATTTTCCTCGTCCTCACCGCCACTTCTCCAGCCTAGGCCACCATCATGTCTCTCTTGAGTGGCTGCAACAGTCCCCTTCCGGTCTCCCTGACTCCATTCCTGACCCTTCCCTAGTCTAGTCTGTTCTTCCACAGCAACCAGAGTGATCTTTCCAACCGTGAATAAGATCATCCGTGTCACTCCTCACACTCAGAAGAGAATCCCGGTTAGCCTGGTCCCTGCTGCCTCTCCGACCTTGTCTTCTGCTTCCCCCAACAACCACCTCCATCCTTGACAGCCTCTGTTATCTACACCTGGGTCACCTTTCCTACCTGGTTGACCTGCTTCATTCTCCAAGACTCAGCTCAAACACTAGCCATTTCCTCAGAGGGGACTTTTCAATCCAAATAGGGCCCCTACGGAGGAAGGCTTTTCACAGTGAATAACTGGACATTTGTGTGGATCCTTGCTGTTGTCCCTTTCCCCACATGGGCTCTAAGCTCCCGGAGGCTAAGAGCTCTTTACTGCTGTGTCCCCAGCACCTAGCACATTGCCAAGCACAGAGTAAGGGCTCAGTACATACTTGCTGAATGAATGAATGAATGAATGAATGACATTATGTCATCAGCACCCCGCCCCCAGCATAACCCAATGTGGCTATTCCCATTTTAAAGATGAGACAATGAGAATCAGAGACAGGAAGTGTTTTTTTCCAGGGTTATGCAGCAAGGAAGTGGTAGACCAGCTCAGAACTCTTTCTAGCTTGGTCTCTTCTTAGCACTCCTGTTTGGGGATACTTTGGGAGATTTCTCTTTTCTCCTAGATATTCTATCTCCCTCCCACCTCCCAGGACCCCGGGAGACTCACCAGCACTCCCCACCTCCTCTCGGTCCTGAGCAGGCACATGTCATAGTAGACACCTCCCTGTATCAGTGAGGGCTCTGATGAGAAGGGATGCACATTCAAACTGTGTAATGGTGGAGAGATTAATGAAGCGTCTCTTTACAAAAGCGTGGTGAGGGCCAAGGGGAACCGCCAAGGGGTAGTGCAGAACCCAGAACCATGAGGAGCCTCAAAGAGCAAGAGATGGGAGCAGCTAGCCAAACCTGGGAGTGAGCTGTGTGGACTGCCTTTAAAAGAGGAACCTAATCACTGCTTTTCCAGCTCATAGGGTGGTCCCCTAGGAGGGAGCAAATCCAACCTCACTGTCCTCCTACCCTTGCATTGTTCTACTGCTGCTTTTCATTGGCCGACTCCAACCAGAAGCCAGAGGCAAGGGACTCTGCTGATTGGTTCAGCCTCCAAGGGCACCAAGAGAGGTGCAGAAGCTAGGGGCGGGGATGAGAGGATATGGAGGGACAGACAGACAATAGCCCGCCCACAGCCCTTTCAGGCTGGAAGGTGGCCCCATCCATCAGGGCTTCTTTGGCTTCAAGTGCCATAAATTGACTCTGGCCAAATTCCAGCAAAATGAGAAATGTATTGGAGGGATTCTGGGGAGCTCTAAGATTTCGAGGAAAACCTGAACCACTGAGCCTCAGGGGCAGGAACCAGAGCCCCAGGACTGCATGTGAAGGGGGAAGGGAACTCTCAAACTGAGGTGCAGAGGCCAGAGAAGGATGTGAACGCTGGGTCTACAAAAATGAGATGTCCTCACAAGACTCACTCCTACCAAGAAAAAAATTAAACCAAGTCAGTCGGAAAGCTAATGGCTCATCAGACCTCACAAGGATCATCCATGGGTGCTCAATCAACATTTGTGGGTTGGAAGGATAAATGAAGCAAGGAATGTTGAAGAATTTGGGCTCCATCCAGAGGGCATTGGAGACTTTGTGGTGCTTCAAGTTAGGGAGGTGACATGGTCAGATTTGCATTTTGGAAAGGTGTCTCTGAGTTGGGAGGGGAGGCCGGATTGCAGGGAGGCAGGGAAGGCTGTCGGGGCCGATGAAGTGTTCCAGGTGAGGAAGCTGGGGACTGAAGAGAGGTCAGAGAGAAGAAAAGATAGGGTTACGTCAAGCAGTTTAGGAATTAAGGGCACAGCCATAACCTTTGAGTTATGACTATATACATATGACAGTTAATCAGGCTGCCAAACACAGCTCAGAGCCCCATCAGTGGGCCTGGGTTGGGGGGCTGTAGCAACTGAGTGAGGGGATGAGGTGCCCTTGGTGCCAGCAGCAGCAGCAGCAGCAGCAGCAGCAGCACGTGCTGGCAAACTTGTCAGATGCTGTGGTTACCCCTAACCCACCACGGCTGTTGATCACCTATAATCACCCAGAAGATGCCCATACCCTCCGCACAGCGTTACTGTGTGGAGTAAGCCCAAAACTAAACCATGGTTCCAGAAACGTGACCATGTTCATTCAGCTAAACCCTGAGCCACACGAAATTAGGCAAGGGGTCAATTCTACCTTTAGCAAAATACACCCTCCCAGGTGTTCCTGAATGTGCTATAACTTCCAGATCTTTGCATATTTCTGGAGCGAGCTCCCCGCCCTCCTCCCTGCTCACCTTCCGTGGGCCAACTCCAACCTTTTCCAGACCTCATCTTGGAAGGTGAACTCCCGTGGCCTAGGAGTTCTTTTGCCACAGACTAGGTAGGCGTGACTCCTCTGTGCTCCCACACCACCTTCCCTTACCTCTGAGCCTCCCCTACCACCCCAGGGAAATGAGGTTATAATAGTAGCTGCTCACAGGATCTTTGTGAGCCTTAAATGGTGTGGTCCTTACAATGCACCCAGCACAGTGCCTGGAGCAGGTGAGCAGGCAGGGGTCTTAGCTGCTACTGGCCTTAGCCACTTCTCAGTCATGAGATTCACTGCAGAATCTGCTACAGACTTTGGTTTTTTTTTCCAGCACCATGTGATTTTCTGAGACCTCAGATGGCCCCTCATTGATTCTGGCAGCTTTCCTACTAGTATTGATCAAATATCAAGGCTGCTTTCCTCTGGGGGTGTTAATTGGCTTAAGAACTGTGTGCTGGAAACTAAAGGCTTTCTGAATGGAGTCATTGATACCTTTCCCATGGCATCAACTTAGAGAGGGGTCAGGGGTCCTTGAAGTGCTTAGGAAGCTCTTCTTGTTTATATTGAAGGTGTTATCCTCACCTGTGGTGTTATTCATTGGCCGGCCACCTAAAGATTTTCCTTTCTGAATTCGGCAGCCCTTTATTGAGCACCAACTGTATGTACATCTTCCAAGAGGCCTTCTCTGCCACGTTATTGAAAATGACCCCCAGCCAAGTCCCCTCTCTGCTCCTTTGCTATTTTTCGTCATAGTATTTGTCACAATTTGACATGATATTACTTGTTTACTTGTAGATTTTTATATTATGAATGTCTTTGTTTTTTTTTATGGTCAGTCTTCCCAACCAGAATATCAGCTCCATGAGGCCAGAACTAGGTCTGTTTTGCTCACTGCCGTGTCCCCATGGCCTAGATCACATACGGGGTGCTCATTAAATATTTATCAGGTGAATGAATGCAAAGAGCTGGGTCAGGCATTTTGCAGGGAAAAAAATATATGAACAGTAAGGTGTAGATTCTGGCCTCGAAATTCTTATTGGTTGGGTGGTCGAGGAAAAATATAATTCTGGAAAGAACTGGATATATTCTAAGAGAGGGGTCTTACTTTTTTTGAAAGCAGCAGGAGAGAGAAGGAGAAAGGGCCTCGTGTACTGACTGTAGTTAATTCTTTACGGGCTTCTTTGTTTTGTTTGTTCTGATGGCCTGGCTATAGATAATATGCTAACAGCAGGGACCATGTCTGTCCAGTTAATCATTAATCTAGGCACGGGATGGAGTACAGTGTGTGGCACATAGTAGAAGTTCAGTCACTGTCTTAGTTTAGTTTTTGTTTTGGTGTCTCAGAAGTGGACCCTGGGACAGGGGTGGGTATGCAAGGAATTTCTTTGGGGTATGTTTTCAGAAAACACAAGGAGAGTGGGGAGGTGAGGCAGGAAAGAGAAGGACCAGGAAAAGGTGTGTTATCAGGCAAGTTACCACTATCGGCAACCTTGGAGCTAGTGTAGACCGCAGACCTCAGAGTTATCCCACTCAAGGCTACTGATCCCCTCACTCCTGTTAGTCATTGGTTGAGGCACCTGTAGGGGGCTATGCTAATTCCTTGATGTTTCTTCTGCAAAAGGGTTGCAGGTGCTGCCAGCTGGAAGTTGGATTAGCATGTATGGGAATGGCAGGTGCCAAGGGGATATGGGTGGGGCGCTGCCAGAAGGGTACTACAGTAAATATTTATTGAATGAACCAATCAACATATGAACGGACTTTGGTCGAATGTCTACTATATACCAGATGCCTTGTAGCTATTCATTACTGTGATGTTCAAAGCTTTTGAAAGGCAGGTAGATACTGGGGCTCAGCAAGGTTAAGTAACTTGCCCAAGGTCACACAGCAAGCCAGAGGCAGAGCCTGGATTTGGCCCAGTCTTATCTGGCTTCAGTGCCCACTCTCTCTTTTATAATGTCGGCTGATGGCGAACAACAGTGATCTTGATGCCTGGGGCTGGAAAGCTCAGGAAGGGCCCCTATTTTTTTCATTCATCCTCTTTATCCTTCCGTCTTTTATTTGACTTCAGGTCTGGGTCAGCCCAACCTTGTCCCAAAGTCTAGTCAATGGATCCTGAGGTCATTCCAGCTCTCCAGAGCTTCACCTCAGCCTTAACATTGGAAGGCTTTGGAGTCCAACAGACCTGGATTCAAATTCCAGAGCTGTACTACTTACTTAGCTTGTGTTCTTGAGCAAGTAATTTTACATCTCTGTGCCTCAGTTTCTCCCCAAAGCAGGCCAATACCACCCAACTTACAGGCTAGCTGTGACGATTAAGGAAGGTTAGCATGGCCCATAGTAAGTGCTCAAGGAAAGGTAACCATGATGATCTTGAAAAAGTGATGCTTAGCTTATTTGTCAGTCGTTACCCCATATTTCTGTGCCCCAAATTGCTTCCTCTACCCCCTTCCTCCTCAGCATCGGCAACCATCACGTAGTGTTTAATTACATGGACCCTGGAGCCTGTCTTCCTGAGTTCAAATCCTGGCTCTGCCACTTACCAAGCGGGTGACAGTTAATATATAGAAAGTGCCGTCGGGTGGTGAGTGCCAACATGCTAAGTGTTTATCCAAGGGTTTACTATCATTGTCCTTCTTCTCGCGATCTTTAATATTATCTGGAAGTCCTCCTGTGAGTCGGCAAACCTTTATTAACTACCGACTGTGTGCCAAACACTGAGTGGAGTGCTGCAGCCCCCAAAAATGAAGAAAATAAGGTCCCTGCTCCAAAGAGCTCTGGGTCAGGTGGAGAAGTGGAGCCCATAGAGAGAGTGAATACAAAACAAACAGATCGGCACTGGGACAGTGGGCGCGACAGAAGAACACCGATATCACGTCCAGTGAGGAGGCCAGAGTCCAGACCCCTCCCGGTGGACCCCTCAGATATGGCCTCCTCTGACCACCCTGCCATCCCCTCCGTCCTTACATGCCATGAAGTAGCCAACGCGCAATGCTGCCATAGTTATGGATGCTGGCAGATGACACAAGGTCCCTGGGTCAGAGACCCAGGATTTTATTACTCACAGTAAGAGAACTAACCAGACTATCAAGCATTTGTGCCAGTTTCCCACGCCCTAGTTCCCACAGGGCAACAAAAAGAAGACTTGGCGTCATGGGTTAGATTACAGGAGAGAAATCCCAAACTTAGGGTACCCGGATCTTTTGTAATGGGCAAGGAGCAAACTCACTCTTTGCTCTGGAGGCAGTCAATGTCTTAATTACACAGGACTATAAGCATGCCTGCCCTTTGCTCTGGAGGGAGATACTATTACTCTCTTCCAAACCTGTTCTACAAATATCTGGAAAAGATAGTCTGAAGAAAAAAATAAAAAGGCAATCAGTGCCTCTCCTGGCAAGACGTGCAGAAATGCCAGAGATAGATACCTGGTCTTGCAACAGATTTCGATGGATGGATTGGTGGATGGACAGATGGGTGGGAGGATTAAAAACTGCAAAGCAATGGTTTTTGAGCTGTGTCCCTGGAAGTCACGAGTGGTTTAGGGGCTCCCTGAAGGAGGACAGGGCAGGTAAAAGAGGTGCCCCCTCTTTTACCTATTCTATCTTCTGCATATAATTCCACTTGGAATTTTTTTTTAATATTGCTAAATATTTTAGCTTGAACAAGTTGGAAGATCACTAGTGTAGAGAAATGATGCTCAAGATTGAAAGCACATCAGAATCACTGGTGGCTGGTCG
>NW_024343733.1:3735003-3768209 GCF_902729225.1 Pteropus medius | reverse complement strand
GTAGTTTGGGGTAGGTCCAGAACATGTGCATTTCTCAGCAGTTCCCAGGTGATGCTGATGCTGCTAGTCTGGCGACTATACTTTGAGAACTACTCTTCTGATAGTTCTGAATTCGACTGAATTCAGTTACTGAGAGCACAGGATGCGCTAGTAAACTGCTAGGCATATTGGAGAACATAAAACATGGGTTCAGATATGACTCATACCCCTCAAAGAACTTTTAATCTCCAAACAGAGACAAGAACCCCACACGAATTAATAGTAAAAGGAGAAAAAGGTATGATTGTGCCAAGGACTGTGCCAAGGGCTTCACATGTGTTACCTCATTTAATCATCACAATCCTATGAGACAGGGACTACCATCATCGCCAGTTTTGATGGATGAGAAAGCTGAGGCTCAGAAAGGGTAATTATCCTGCCTAAGATCACACAGCTAGAAGTGGCAAAACCCAGGACTGACTTCAAAGCTTCTAAATCACACCGTATTC
This sequence comes from Pteropus medius, assembly GCF_902729225.1. Lineage (NCBI taxonomy): Eukaryota > Metazoa > Chordata > Mammalia > Chiroptera > Pteropodidae > Pteropus > Pteropus medius. Next base: position 3,767,721 of record NW_024343733.1, on the reverse strand, counting down.
TTGCACGCTCCTCGCTTCCACACAATTAGAGAAGAGTATGAGACTGTTTGCTCGAATGTCAGTTTGAATAAATCAAATGCCAAAGCATATGAAGCTAACAGAGCTCTGGGTTGTCAGCTGGGGAGAAGAAAGTGGGTTCTCTCATTAAGGCTTTACAAGTCAGGGCGAGGCCAGCGGGATCTCTTTCCGGGGCTCGGGGCAGTATAGACTGCAAAGTGTCAGCACACTAGCAGACTGGGTTGTCACTGTGCATGGACTGTGAGCTTGTCTGACTTCTCCGTTGGACTGAGTGTTCCAGAAGGAAGAAATCCTGCCAGGGGGTAGAGGGAATCTCAGTTGTCCCAGCCCCTGGCACAGTGCCTGGCACATGGCTCATCAAAAAAGACGGGACGGCGAATGATTAAATGGACAGTAAAAGATGCCACGGAAAGCTCCCAGAACAATTGTTCTCATGCTGGTTTTTCAAATGAAAGCTAAAATGAGGACGCGAGATACATAGATTAAAAACAGGTCAACTCTGAGTGCAGGGGATGACTAGGGGTGTCCACAGCACCCTTCCCCAGCCTTCCCCCTCCACCTACAAAACCCACAGCTACCAAGACACTGCTGCAGGACCCAAGGGGGTCCTAGGACAGAGGAGGCAGTTATGCTCCAGTCAAACCCCCTTAATTTTATAGATGGGGAAGCAGTGACCCAGAGAAGAGAGAGGCCTTGCCTCATGTCACAGAATGGATGGAGGACTGAGCGGATGGAGGATGAGAAGTCAAATACCTTGACCCTGGTTTTGGTAGCTTTGCAAAATAATGAGCTGGAATTTTACCTTCTCCTCTCCCTACCGCCTCCTTATTGCCTTCTTCCAGTGACTGGTTTCAGAATTTTCCTAATTCTTAGACATACGCCCAGGTGTACCATTGTTTCTGTGCATGTCTGTGGTATGACGAGGAGGGGCTGATCTGTAAGAGGCCTCTGCTTTGATGGGGGAGGGTGATGTCATCGTTGCTGAGATGCTGCACCATTGAACTCCTGCAGTATCTGCAGGCTGAGATGAGGACCCAGCCAGCTCACTGGGGTGCTTTACTGACCCAGAGTAGCTGACTTGGGACCAGAAGGCCACCTGCCTCAGTTTCCCCTGAGTACCTTGCTAAAAATACCACCTCTTGGGTCCCACTCGAGACTCGAATTCTTTGGAAGCAGCATCCAGGAACTGGTATTCTCCTTCTCAGGCATCTTATGCATCTGGCAGTTTAAGGGCCACTGCTTTGTGTTCCGACTGAGACTCTCCTTGCGCTAAAATGCCGCTCCTCACAGACGCTGAACTCCCATTTTCTTGGTCAGTGTTCTCGCACCGGTGGCCAAAGCCGTTTAGTTGGGTGGAACATTGCTTTGAACACACACGAATGTGAGTGCCTTTAGGAGTGAGTGCACTCTGGTTAGCCACAGGCCCCACTCCTCCCTAATGTCTCAGACCCACTTCCTGTGTTCCCCGGAAGCACTGGCTTCTCCCTGCCTTCGCCATCAAAATGCAAAAGCTTTGACTGGCCCTTCACACCCCAGTGCGACAGATCATCAGCCACTCCAGGTTTAAAGGGTTCTGAGATAAAGTGCTTTGAGTTGAGATGGGGGAAGCACAAGTAGGGAACCCTGTAATGGGGGTGCAGGGGAGAATGAAAGGAGTAAACTGGGCGGTATGAACAGCAAACATAGGGCTCCTTTCTGTTTTTCAGTTGGTGCTCCTGACTCCCATCCCTTCTCTCATGCCCTGATGCCCCCACCCTCACATCCTCGTTGATGCCTCCTCTATAGACAGGCGCTGTAAGAAGATACAGACAGTCCCCAGGGTGGCCCAGCACTCTCATCCCATTCAAATCAGCTCAGCAGAGTGGAGACCCAGGCCTCGGGGTCGCTGAAGCTGAGTAAACAGAAGAAGCTGGGACTTACCTGGCGGGCCTCGGAAAAACAGCAGAAAGACTACAGTGAAGGTTTAGCGCCATCTGTCGGTCATTCTGGGAACTGCATCTCAGTCGACCGGGCTGCGGAGAGCAAAAGGCACCTGTAAACTAGCCAGTGGGGGTTTCTTTCTTTCTCAGGCAAGAAGTTGCTTCCTTTTTGCCCATTAAAGCACCCTGAGAGACTATCCGGTTCAATTGCTCTTAACCTCTTCAAGATCTCAGGCCCTTTTAATAAGCCCCTGAGCACTACAAATGTTTAACCCCCGGAAAACACTTGTACTTGATTTTGCATATAATTCCAGAGAGTCGGCCGTCCTTGGGTTAATATCACTTTCTGAAACCCAGAGATGCCAAAGGGTTTGCCTAAGCTCACACAGCCTGTGAGTGGCAGAGCCAGGTCTGGAAGCCAGAAGTTTCAGCTTCAAATCTACTCCTTTCTTATGCTCAGGCTGCCTCTTTAAGCCTTAAAGGGTTTCTCCGTTGTTCTTCCCTTCCAGAGTTCTGCGGATGTCTGTAGCGGGTGGGGGCAGTGTTTGACCAGTCACCAGCCATCACGAGGACTGTGGCATCCCCATCCCTCCTGAAGGTTCTAGATTCTTGGACAACTCTGCTCCCTGCTGTCCTGCCTCCTCCTAGGGCCACTCTGGTGACCCCTACCACCACTTAGGGGCCCCAGACCCAGCATCCTGTTTTGGGATCCAGGACAGGGACCTGATCAGCCACCAAAAGGCCGTTGCCCTTGGATGAATCTCCAAACCTCCCTGGCCCTTGGCTTCCCCATGTGTGAAGTGCCCAAGTTGGGGACGGCCATCTCCAAGGGCTCTTCCATGGTGCTGCCCCTCTCAACTCCAACTGTGCCCAGACTGGCCCAGGGGCGTGTTCCTCAGAAGCACCTCTGGGTGACTTCCCCAGCCAAGCCCCAAGAGTCAGGTCAAAAGCTGGACTCTTTTTCAGAATCAGAGGCCCTGGGTGGGTGGAGTGGGGGGCGGGGGAAACACAGGAGTCAGGATCTTTCAACACCCTCTGTGGGTCTTCAGCTCAGGACAGAGAGGCAGAGCAAGGGGCATTGCTTGGGGCTGGACGAGTGTGAGGAATACTGAGTGATGGATAAGAGAGTGGCTGGGAGGGTCCAATGACATAATGCACAGGGTTTGGTATACAGTTGATGGCTAATAAGAGAGACTTGTTATATAACTGGGCCCCTCGTAAGCTCTTTGTTCAACAAACATCAATTCAGTTTTTTATTGGAGCAGAGGTTCTCAAACTCGAGCGTGAATAAGGATCTCCTGGAGAGCTTGTGAGTGTCCGGTTCAGCAGGTCTGGGGCAGAGCCCAAACACTGGCATTTCTGATAAGTTCCCAGCGGATGCTGAAGGCCTCAGGTCCAGGGAACAGGCTTTGAGGGACAAATGAGACAGACCCTCCCTGCCCTTGTGGAGCTCTTCTCAGGCCAGCACTGAAGGAGTCCATATCCTACAGAGCATACTATTATGAAAGAGGAGGTGCAGGGTGCTGTGGAAGCTCAGAGAGGGGTGTCTCCAGAGAGGGGGCATCTAGGCTAAGACCCCTAAATAGAACTGGCCCAGCAAAGCAGCAGGAAGGAGAAAACTTTGTTAAACACGTACTGAGAATGTGCCTGGACCCCTCTCACATTTCTCATCTGTCCCATCACCCACCCCCCACTCCCGTTCAGCAGCTTAGAGGTGGCCTCTGGAGGGTGGCAAGATCAACCGCATTTGAGGAACCCCAGATGAGGAAACTAAGGCTCAGAGAAGCAGAGAACTGGCCCAAGATCACATAGCGAGAAAGTAGCTCAGTCTGTCTGTTCGTAGGACACCTGTCAGCTGCCACACCCTCTCTGCCCCACGTCCCCCTCCCCTGGGGCAGCTGCCACGTTGACACAGCTGCAGAGCCTAGCCAGCCGCACGCACTCTGCCTGCTCCCCACCGCTGCCCAAGCCTTTCAAGTGTTTTCATTGCTGGGTGAATTCAGCAGATGCCTTTCGATCGCAGCCTATTAAATTAGCCCCTCTCTGCAGCCAAAAGAAGATAATTATGTTTTCATTAGCCCTGGATAATGTATTACCCCCTCGGTGGCAGCCACATCAGCGAACCTCCTCTTCCCTCTCCTCCCCTTGGCTCTGCCAGAGCACTCTGCTCCCACCCTCCAGAGGCCACCTCTAAGCTGCTGAACAGAGGCTGGTTAGGGTCTAGGTGGCAAGGAGAGGGAAAAGGGGACAGTCTTTCTTCTGTTGGGAGAGGCCTTTTATCCACCTGCCAGCCACACGGGGACGGAAGGTGGGGGCCCGAGAAAAGATCCAGGAATAATTATTATCATAGTGACCATTAATGGACTGCTTGCTCTATGCTGACCCCTGGATGGGGCTCAGTTGCTTGAATGCAGGGGAAGGGTGGCATTATCGACGTCTCCCCATGAACATCAAGGGTTCCAGAGAGAACCAGATTAGGGTGAGTGGCCAGGCAGCCTCATAGGAGGAAGGACTTCATGACGCACCTTACACAGGAGCTTCTGGGGCACCAGCACTGCACAGTCTGAGGGCCACCGTGTGCCTACGAGTCTCTGGTCTTTCAGTACCAGTTGTTGAAGCCCTCCGTGGTCATGGCCCAGCACAAGCGAAGAAGGATCCCCAAACCCAGACACTTCCCTGCCACCCCAAAAGATAATTCTGAATAGTCACTCCCCTTCTTTCTCCACAAGGCAGCGATGGGGAGGCAGGAAGAACCCCCAATTTGGGGTCAGTAGGACCAGAGTTCTAACAGCTGCTTTACCACTAATTAAGTGTGTAACCTGGAGCAAGTGGCTTTGCCTCTCAGAGCCTCTGCTTTCCCCTCTGCAAAACGGGAATGAGAAAAGGAATCATCTCTTGCAATTTTTATGATAATTTAGTGAGATGGTCTCATAAAATGCTTGGTTCAAGACTGGCAAACTGTTAAGTGCTCAATACAAGAGAGCCACTATTCTCTCTACTACTACAACTAGTATTGTTTGTTACTGGTCCCCTAACCCGATGGACAGAGTCAAGGAAGAAGGTTTCTCTCTCTTCCTCTCTCTCCTTCCCTCCTTCCCTCTCCCTCTTTAAATCCCTCTCAGCTAGTCTCTCTCTCTGTCCGTGTGCTTCTGTCCTGCCCCCACTGCCCTTCCCCTCTCTCTCTCTCTGGCTGTCTGTCTCTCTCTCCCTCCCTTCCTCCCACTTTCTATTTCTTTCTCCTGATCTCTCTCACACCCCCACACAGGGCCCCGGGCTCAGAGGCCCTGTCTTCCCAAACTTCTGCCTCGCGAGCTCAGTTACCTGCCATGCTCTGCTCTCAGTGCCACCAGGACACCTGGTGGTGAGGACAGAATTGGGGAGTGGGTTTTCTATTCCCTTTTCCCTGAGCCCGGGCCAACTCCACCTTCTGCAGGCACAGCCTTGGCCCTGACCCCACCATCTGGTGGCTGCCCATCCCCTACCAGCTACCCTTCTCCCCAGTTTCAGGAGAGGCAGCACCCCACCCTGGGCCTCTTCGGGTCTGACCTGTACGAGGCCAGGCATGGTCCCCATTTTGAGCAGGTGAACTGCCAGCCCAGGGAAAGAGCAGTTTCCCTTCCCCCTGGCTTCCTGATTTTCCCCAGTTGCCATGGTAATTGAGGGGAGCAGTGTTCTGAGTCTGACACCACTGAAGCCCAGCGCTCAACTTTGAAACGGTTCAGGCGGGGGGAACAGGGCCTACGCTGGAAGGACTCAGCTCTAGCCTGGCTTCCCGGAGATGCCCCAAACAGCTTTTAGGTCACTGTTCTTCTTCTCATCATCGTTATCATTATTTTTGGCTCCTGTTTACTGAGCACTTACTATATGCCAGGCACTACGTCGAGAGCTCTTTGCCAGTACCATCTTATTGTAAGCATCTTCGCAATGACCCCAGGCCCACCGCACCACTGGGGAAGCTGAGACTCTGGAACTTGCCCCCTGTGGCACAGTCAGGAAGTGGCAGAGGCCAAGGCCGAGAAGGAATTTCTTGTGTCTTCCAGTGTGTCGAAAGACAACACAGACCTCCACGCACCCCGCCAGCTTTGTATTCCTTCCTCCCCTCCCTGCGTCCCACACCCCTCTTCCTGCCCCCAAAGTCACACCCCCTTCTCTCATGCTTGATGTGCAAGACAGTCTGAAAAGCATTTATTAGTGACAAAGGGGGCTGGTGACTTCCTCTTTGCCTCTTTTCTGCACAACTCTGAGCCTGAGTGGGCTTGCTGCCCTCCGTGAGGCTGGGAGATCAAGCCACCCAGAGCCAGGTGCTGCGTGTGAAGGTGTGTTGAGTGTGAGTCTGAATTCTACTCTCTTTCCTTGATTTTCCCCATTTCCCCAAGAGTGTGTGAGCAACAGTGAAATGCAAAATCTTTTGCAAATCTGCCCAGGAAAAGACAGCTTTTGAGATGGGTTTATATGGTTACCCATATGTTAGGGCCCCTAAGGAAAAAAGGAGAGCTTGGTTCTCTGTCTTCCCCTCCCCCATCCCAGCCCTTGGCTTTTCCCCACCTGCAGGTCTACAGGCCACAGGTGAGCCTGTCCCTTCCCTGCTCCCCTGGCCCCAGCTGCCAGGCCTCGTCCAGGGACAAAGATGAGGCCACATTTCCAGAACTGGCTGCCAGGGACAGAGCTCAGAGAGCAACCTCCTGGGGAGCAACCTCCCAGGGGCTTCCAGCCCTGCCCAGCCCGGGAGGCTGTGGATCCCACTGTCCGTTGAATAATGTTGTCCCAACAGTGATGTGGACAACATTCTGCCTAAGAGAGCTGCCCTTGTGGCTACTACATTCAGCCCCCTCCAGGCTCCCAGAAATTGTGTGTGTGTGTGTGTGTGTGTGTGTGTGTGTGTGTGTGTGTGTGTGTGTTTCTGATTGATAGAAAAAAAAAATGGAAATTAGGTTATATAAAAGATGTATGCTTTGGAGCCCAGAGCGGCTCTTTTAATGAGGGGTTGCGACGTCTCCCTCCCCACACCCATAAACCAGCCGGGTTGGACGTCACCGCTAATTCGTTTCAGTGATGATAGGATAAAGGAGGGACATTAAGAAATAAATTCCCCCTCACGACCCTCGCTGAGCTCACGGCTCAGTCCCTACATATTTATGCCGCGTTTCCAGCCGCTGGGCGAGGAGCTACTTAGCGCCGTGGCTCGTCCGCGGGGCAGCGAAGCGGCGGGCAAGCTCCAGGCCGACGGGGTGAGCCAGGGGTGTGCGCAGGGCGCCCGGCACTGCGTGGGGGAAGCCCACAGCCTCCATCCCGAACTTGGGTTCGCTAGGGCGGAGGGAGGGGAGGGGACAAGGAAGGGGTGGGGGCTAGGCGAGAGGGGGTGGGGAGGGATCAGAGAGGCACAAAGCGGAGGGGGAAGGACACGCGTGTGGCTCCCACCCAGGGGTGAGTGGGCGCGACTGGCGCCCTCCAGCCCTGTGGGTCGGAGGACCCGGAGGATTCAGAACCGGGAGGTGGAGGAGGAGGAAAAGCAGGAGAAGACGGAGGAAGAGGCGGGCAGGCGCGCGGACTAGCAGGCGGGCGGGTGCGCAGCGCGGAGAGGCAGCCTCGGAGCTGCCCCGCTGGGCGGCAGGTGAGTTCTTGGCCCAAGCGTCCCGCGTCCCCTTCCTGTCCCCTCGTGCTCTCTGCTCCTGTGCAAGCCCCCAGCGCGCGTGAGAGGCGCCAGGTTTGCGCGTCCCAACTTGGTTCGGGCAGCCGCGTTCCTCCTTCCCCGCCGGCGTCCCCAGGCCTGGGACTCCGGTCTTGGGGGTCGGGTCCCCGCGCCCACCCCGCTCCAACTTTGCAGGGACCCGCGCCCGCCTCCAGCCTCGAGCTCAGCTCCAAGCTGCGCGCTGGCGGTAATGGCGGAACCTTTTGGCACCGCTTGCTACTCCCAGTGGGCAGCCCGCTGCTGGGGGACACCAGTCCCCGGGGACCGGTGCACCTGCCCATCCTCAACTCGCAGCTTTCCTCCGTGCCCAGCTTTCCTGAGGTATGGCACCTGCGAGCCCGCGGTAATAGTGGACTCCTTCGCATTGCTAGCCGCCCTTGGCGGGGGGTGGGGGGGCCGAGGCTGGGCGGCTCTGCTCCTGGGAATGTTGCTCCTGCCTGGCTTCCAACTTTGTAAGGATCCTCATTGCGCTCCTGTCATAATGGAGGGCCGCCTGCACCTCTTACTACTCATGTCCGATGGAATTGGGGTGCGAGAGCGCTGGTTCCCAGAACCTAGGAAAGTTGTGCCTCCCGCTAGGAAGAGGCTCTAAGGCTCCCGGAGAGTCCCTCTGATGGGCTCGGGGCGCGCGCTTCGCTGCGATTCGGAATTAGTGCACTGCGCGCGGTATGTTTGCTTCCAGGTGACCAAGGGTTGGAGCAAGGTCCCCGCGAGATCCAACTTCCAGGGCCACCTGAAGGGCCCTTGGGCCCGAGGGGCCAAACCAGGCTCTCTGGACTGCGCCTTAGAGATCGCGAAAGCCTTGTCCCCACGCCCAGGCCACTGTGGCAGGTGCGCTGGTGGTTCTCAGGGCACCGGGACCTCGCTGCCTGGGGCGCGCGCAGGGAAGAAGGCAGTAGAACGAAGGCAGAAAATTTCCGAGGGACACCCCTGGGTTCTAACCCTAGATTTACCCTTTATTTGCTGTGTGGCCTTAGGTAAGCCCCTTCACCTTTCTAAGCCGGAGTTCTCTCGTCTGTAAAATGGTACCTTTCTCATGGTAAAAAAAATCGTGAATGTGAAGCCTAGGGCAAGCACTCGATTCGCAGGAAACATTGCTGGTATTTTACTATTTTAATGCTGCGGGGCCGGATCTGAGTGATTGGGTCGTTGGGGGTTTCCAGAAACTGTGAGGCCCGCCCAGAGTCCTCTGGCTGGTAGATTGTGCTCCCTTCAGTGGGGCCCAAGTAGTCTTGAAGAAACCATATGTAAGTCCTTCCTGCAGACAAGCCCCTTATAGCCGCCCAGCTCAAGCTCAGTCCCCAGAAAAATGGAACTGCCCTAGCAACAATGCAGGAAGGGCCCTTAGAGTGTCCCTGGGCAGAGGTGGAGAGCTGGCCAGCGCATGCAGGGTTCATCACCTGGCCCAGGACCTTGGGAGAGGGAACGAAGGGGCTACCCATTCAGGCCAGGCCCCAGGCGAATGAAGGAAAACCTTCCCCTTGGGTAAACATTGCGGCTTCACAAAGACACAAGGGAATATGGATTCTCGCCGTTGTTATTTTGAACTTAAGGTAAACCGGAGAAGGAGCCTCTTGTGCCCCAGGCTGCGGGGGTGGCATCCATCCTCTGCCTCAGGCATCTCGGCAGACAGACGTGAGAAGCCTTGGCAGGTCTCAGAGGGGGACATTCTGACCCACCATGTCTACCACCGCCACCCCAGTTCTTTCCGCCAGCCTGATTCCAAGCCCTGAAGGGCACGTGGCTTCGTGCCATCCCCGGGGCACCGTCACACACAAGGTGTTCCTGGAATACCCCCAGGTCTCCAGCACAGCAATCCCATTTTGCAGAGATGGAAATTGAGTAGGGCGAGCCAAGCGACTTGCCCATAGTCACCTAGCTAGTAAGCGGCACAGCTGGAGACCTCAGTCCCAGCTTTTGACTTCTTAATTTGGGATTTTTTTTTTTTTGGTACATCTCTGGGCTCATAAGCAGTCTAACATGTGCTCCTACCAGAGCACCCACAGCCTCATTTCCTGATATATCTGCTTGGACAGAGGCTACCCCGAAACTCAGGAGCACGACTGCATCTCCAGAAATTCGGATTTCCCCAAAGTCCCACACCATGTACGGATAGAGCAAGCCACATGGTAATGGGATCTGGCAAAGCTCTCTGCTTGGGGCTAAGCTTAACTTACTCCATGGCTGTGTGACCTCTGGCTGGTCACTTAACCTCTCTGAACTTCAGTTCCATTATCTACGAAATGAGAACAATAATTCCGATGAGGGGTTGTTTTGAACATTTGTGAAAATGTATGTGTAAGTTCTGGAAACGATAGTTTTATGCCAAGATTGGTGATCGGACAAGAAGGGGAACCCCAGAGGGAGGTCTTCTGTAGCAACCATTTGTGGCCAATACTGTAGATGTGGTTTCCACACTAGCTTGCCCTTTGCTCTTCCTGCCTTTTCTTCAATCCCTCCCCCGCAAATGGCCAGAGCCACCCCTCCACCCCAGTTTCAGTCTTCCATGGGGAAGGACCACACCAGCAAGGGTAAGAAGCTGGGAGTGGTCTAGCAGGGTAGGCTGCTTTCCGAGGGTCTCTGGGGCCAAGCTGCAAAGAGCTGTCCAAGGTACCACCCAGACGGCAGTCCAAAACCTCCCCGTTGTGGGGATGCTGATTCCCAAGGATATAGGAAGAATTGGGGGGTCAGTTCACCTGGGGATTATGAGTACACACAGGTTTGACTGTGCTGCCTTCTTAGGTGTATGTTTTGAGTTGCCTTATGACAAGACTCAGTGTGTTGCCTGTCACTCGGTTTCTGTGGGTCTGTGCATGGTTTGGTGAGCCTTGGAACATGGTTGAGAGGCACTGGCAACAGTCTGCACCCGTTAGAACGGAGGCTTTTTCCTATTAGAAATCGGATTGTGCAGAAGTGGAATTTGATATTCCAGGACAGAAGAAAGGGACATGCTTCCCACCATGGGCCAGTGTGGGTTTGTATGGTTAACAAGTGAAAGGCTGCAACATGACCATTTTCCTTATTCTAATGTATGATAGCATTTAGACATCATCTAATCTAGCAAATGCCAAACATCAGCCTGTAGACCATCAGCATCAGAATCCACCAAGGCACTGGTTAAAGGCAGAGCGATCCCCACAACACACACACACACACACACACACACACACACACACACACACACAGATCTAAAACAGCATCCCTGACGAGATTGAAATTCTGTATTTTTTTTTTTTATACCTATAGCACCTGGTCTTCCTAGGTGGTCTCCCATCTAAGTACTAACCAGGCCCGACCTTGCTTAGCTTCCAAGGTCAGATGAGATCGGGCATGTTCAGGGTGATATGGCCATAGACGAAGTTCTGTATTTATAACGAGACATTTCCAGGAGATTCTACCACCTTCAGCTCTTGTCCATCACCTGCATTTTACAGATGGAGAAACTGAAGCCCAGAAAAGGTATGTGACTTGCTGAAGGTCACACAGCTATATCGACAAAGCTGGAATAGAGTCTTAGTCTTGACTCTTTGCCCAGTGCTCATATATGATAATGCCACATCTACTTCAGTATAGAGAAACCCTATGGATTCTGAACTTAAAGGAAATTTAATTCTGTCTTTTTCCTGGTTGTGGTCATAGATTGGACAAACTGTTCAGAGAGACTGCACGTGATTCCTCCCACCTTGACCTTGGTGCACATAAGCTCTGAGACCCCATCTAATGTTGGGAATTGGCCCAAACGGTTGACCTGTCTGTCCTTTCAGAGAGGAAATTCCTTTAAAAAGTGACATATCAGGTATAACTGTAGGAACTGAGTAATCATAGGAGCTAATAAACCCTGTCTAACTACAATGGGTTTCACCAAAGCCATTGGTTGCAGTTCATTTGGACAGCTGAGTTGGGTCCCCACCCAACCTTTGCAAGTCCTACGTATGTTTTTGTCACAGGCCTTTCGTAGGGAAGGAGATCTATGAGCAGCATCCTGCAATGCTGAAAAGTTGAGTCCACTTGACTGTATTAAATGAAAATGATCTGTCAACAGAAAATGCCCCGAGGTCTCCAATAAAAGCATAGCTAACAGGGTATAGCGGGCAGTGGATCTTGGCATAGCCGTATTTAGTGGTAATAAGCCAGAGAGCCAAGCACAGATATGTGTGGTTCTGCGGCAGACGTCAGCACATTCGTCCAATGTGTAATGATGAGTGTAAAAGGGCAGGCCCGGTGCCAGGCCCCAAGGGCAGGTACCAGATTAAGGTGGTGTGAGCCCCGCACTGACAAAGCCTGTGGTCTGGTCAAGCAATGGCCACCGAACAAGCTCTGTGCCAGGCGTGAAATTCCTGCACGAGAGGTAGAAGTCAATGCTGCTGCGGCACCCAGGATGGGTGGCTGGGGGTATCAGGGAAGACTTCTCAGAGGAAACGGCAACGGGGCTCGTAGCCTTCTGATTTGTAGCCCCCTCTCAGTGACAGAGTCTCCGGTGCCGAATTTGGTCAAGTGCAGCCTGGTCAAAAGACAGAGCGTTGCACTGAGAAACTAAAGAGGATGTCGTCCGGGGAAGCAGCTGATGCCAGGCTCGGGCACTTGTGGAATCGGTGACTCTGGGTGAGTGAGTTAACCCCTCCGAACCTCAGGCAAGTTGTCTATAAAATGAGAATTATAACTGCTGCGTGAGGTTTTAGGAGGATTCAGTGCGATGGTGTATGTGTAACTCTGGGCAGGGGGATGGTGTCAGGCCAATTTCAATGTCAGAACGACAACAACAACACAAATGCGAAAAGGAGAGACCCGTTTAGTCAGCCAGCTGGTGTGGGCCGTGCCCCTTCCACTCACCCAGCCCCAGTTTTCTCTCCTGTGAAATGAAGGAGTTGAAATTCAAGGGCAACTGCATTTGGAAGCCTGCAGGTATGTTCTCTTCGGCCAGCACAGGATTTGCGTTGTGTTTCGGTTTGGTTTGGGTGTTTTAGTTGTTGCTGTTGTCGTTATTGCCTTTAGGTCACAGGTCCCTTCGTTAAGTATTGTGTATGTCATTTGCCTGGACCTTCAAGACACTGCCGCTCATAACCCCTGGACTATTTTCCCTCAAAGACCTTTATAACTGTAACATTCTATGCCTCACCCAAGACAGACATTTGCCCAATTCTTGTCCATCGGCTGCATCTGCGATTTCTGCTGGCAGGTCCGAAAAGAAAGGGTGCTCTGTTAGGATCGAAAGCACAGAGCCATTTGATTTGTAGGAGCAGAGCTCCCTCTTCCAGACTGGGCAGTGTTTTCCTTTTTCCCACCTCCGATTTACATATTCTGTCACCTACCATCATAAGATCACCTCTTCTCAATTGAGATTCCCCAGAAAACACAGTCCTTTTTCGCCATCTGAGATGCTTTGGAACAAAAGGCACCTGAAAGCAATTTCACAGATTTTCAGGGATGTCCTGAAAAGTGTCACAGCTTCTGCCGGGAACCTTTGCCCACCAGCATTAAACAATATTCAGGAATCTCTTCTTTATGCAAAACCTGATAGCTAAATCGCTACCATGAGGGTTAAAAAGATGAGCTTTTCTGGAACCTGTTTCCAGGTAGAAATGAAGAAGGGAGCTCGTGAACTCAAAAAGCTTGCCCAAGTTCAGTTTGTATGGATGAGCAGCCAGTGTTTCTCGGCTAAGGGATTTCATATCAGCAAGAGTCAGGAAAGCTGCATCTTCATCTAACAAACAAGCCCTGACTCCCAGCTCTGTGCCAGAGCCCATAAGAGAGGCTTGGGGCATAAAGGAGTGCACGACACCATCCTTACCCTCAAGCATTCCCAGTGTCTGAGAAAGAGATCAACTTGCCAATAAATGGAATGCAATGGGGCAAATGGTGTGGTCAGCCCATCCTCTTTGGTCATTAAAAGAGCTGTGTGGACCACATCATGCTGTGTTTCATTCCAGGAATTTTAAGCAAAAGGGTAACCTTCAGGGATAAATCAGAATAATACTCAATAGCAACTGACATATTTTGGGCATGTTTTTCTCTTTGATTTTTGAAGCAGTCTCTTAGCTCTACGATATTCAATAAGGAAAACAAAAACCAATTACATTAATGTAGCAGAATTCAGGTAATGAAAAGAGTCAATAACATCTATGTGCTAGCTTATTTAGACGAGTCTTAGCTGGAAAGACCTTTATTTGTCATTTCTCCCCTAATATGATAGTCATTGAAACAAAACTCCTTTATTTGTTGCAAAATATTTTATAAGATAATGAGACCGGATGGATATCTTTTGGCTTGATATTTTTATGGTTTTTTATTATTTTTTAACAAACATGCAAAATTCCTACATGTAGATGAATGTTACTTCTTTAACTGCTGCCTTCCCTGCCCAGGATTTCTTGTGGGTATGTTCTTCAAGGCTTGCCTTCAGAAATTATAATAGTTCTTTCCGAATTCCCCTACTGGTGATACCTTTTTGGGCTTTTAAGGGTGTATTGGCATTTCAGAAACAGCAGGAAGTCATCGGGAGCCACATTTTGTGGTTAAAATGGGTGATTACATTGGACGAAATCATGCAGAGATTTAGTTTGGAGGAGGGTTCTTTTTCAAAACAACACAGTGTAATCACAGTGGATTTCTTGTCTGGTTCCAAACGGGTGCCTAAGTCAAGCAATGTACCCTGTACCCTTCATCTTGAGACTCTGGTGACAGGAACCAGCTCCCGTGAAGCCAAAAGTCTTCCTGCTCCATTTCTGTGTGGTACATTGACTTCTCTCTGCTAAGCAGGGAGGATTCGATTTATGACGGAGGTTAACATTGTTTAAAGAATGACTTTAACTGGATATCTGGTGAAATTTTGCAAGTGTAGTTCATCGTCTTGGGGGTAATAATGGTACTGTGGGTTCTGTGGGCGACTATCTTTATTCATAGATGACATGCTTTAGAATTTAGGGCCGAAGCATCTTCTTTTCAAATGGTTCTGCGTAATGGGCAAATGCTAATAGTCGATTGAATCTAGTTGGAAGTTGATAGGTGTTGTACTAGTCTTTTAAATTTCCTCTGTTTAAACATCTCATAACAAAAAGTTGGATGGCAGGAGTAGCTTTATTTAGACTTTCCTCTGTGTTAAATTTTTTTATGTTTCTTAGGAGAATAATATTCAGCCTCTCCATCTCTGTCCCCTCTCCTCCACACACGTAGACACACATGCACACACATAGACACACCCTCATGAGCACCTCTTTTCCTGGAAGAAATAATCCACAGTTTTGCAAAATGTCACTGTTTTCCATGGCAGCCTTTCTTTACATTTTTCCCCCAGCATTTTAATTAGGGCTGTGAGTCACTGTGCTTTATGAAGGCTGGTGACAATGTCATTTACGGCTGTTTAGCATCCCAATTGAGCCCTCTTCCGCGGTGCATTACATCAGGGGCATTGAGCAATGAGCAGGCGACAGTTCCCTCTGTCAGCAGCAGAACAGGCTCCGTGCCTCTTGAGGAACTGAGAAATGAGCTTGAGGTTCGTTCCTGGAATATCTTCCAAAGTTGCCTTTTCTACCGCTGGCTTGATAGCCTTGGCGCGCCTGAATGTGTTTGAGCTCCGAAGAGTGATTCAGAGCTGCAGCTTTGACAGCTTTCTGGGGTCAGCGAGCTTCTCTTCCAGGCGCAGGGGTCTGACTTGCCGTGACACTGGCTCTTAAATCTATCAGACCCCTATGGATGTGAGGCGACAGGGCAGAGGCAGGATTCTGGAGCCCATCCGAGCTGGATTTGAACCCAACCACTGCCACTTATTAGGCAAGTTATTTAATCTCTCTTTAAACCTCCTTTCCTCTTCTGTAAACATAGGGAAAACTCCACTACTCGGGGTTATTGGGACCGTTAAATGCTGGGTGCATTTTGGGTGCTCCATCAGCTTATCAGTAAGGATGAGCTTGGCCATTAGGAAAATTCCACTTAGACGTGTTACACTTGGCCCTTAGGGCTGCTTCTGACAGTCCTCATCCCTAGGCCCCAGGCGCAATGAGGATGAAGATTTGTCAGTCGGGGTGCAATCAGGAAACAGAAGGCATCTGCAACCTGGATTTTCAAGATAATTTAATGAAGGAATTATTTAAGGACACAGTTTAGGGCACCAACAAAGGAGGATGAAGTGTTCAGGGACTAGGGAGGTGATGACCACCCGGCCCAATGAAGCCAGAGAGGGAACTGTGTAGCTGAAGGTCTTTGGGCCAAGGGAAGGGGTTAGAGGTAGAGACCTCCCAGCAGAAGCTATGCTGGGGGAGGGAGAGGGATGCAGACCTATCCAGACCACAGCACTAAAATGGGATGGAGCAGAGGCAGGGAGTGCAGTCTCTCGCTCTCTCTCTCACCTCATCTGTGCCTCTCATTGGCCAAACCCAATCAGAGGCCAGAGGGCAAGGAGCCTTTGGGTATCCATAGAGGTCGGTCTCTTCCTGGGGCCTGGATAGGTTTGGAGAAAGGTGGAGAATGGATCTGGGGATGGACAACAACCAGCACAGAGGAGGGAAAAGAGGAAGAGCTCGCTGATAATCATCAATAAAACCAACCCCAGTTCGTCAGCTCCGAGCAGAAAGATGCTTCTCTGATCTAGAATGTGCTGGAGTGTCTCCAGTTTTCTGTAGGATTCTCATGGAATCCTCCAAACAAATCAGGCATTTTCTTTTGTTTCAAATCCTGAAAGATATCCCCAGGTACTTTGAGGAAATGGGAGTGGACATTATAAAATCAAATGAACAGTGCCAGGGCATTGTACTTAACCGGCAAATTATAGCGTAGAGTCCTGGTTAAATAAAACGTTTAGTCATTGAGGAGGTAAAGCTTATTGAGTAAGCTGCTGAGGTGGGTTTGGTGTTCGGTCAACAAGTAACCAGTATAGTATCTGTTGAATGTCCATTCTGTGTTGTTCTGAGCACATGGCCAGCTGAGCGATGGCCAGCGGGGTCATGCCAGCCGGGCATGTGTCTTGTGAAAGCAGAAGTTCTTGGATGCCAAAGCAAGGCATTCTAGTGGTAGCTTCCCAGGGTCCCCAGAATTTTCTTGCTGAACTTCAAGGAGTACAGTAGATTAAACCTGGAGGAATTTTCTTGGCGAAAGCAGAGTGAAGTTGTGGAGATGACCCTGGGCTGGGAACCGGGAGTTGCATGTAGCTCCGGTAACAACAATGACACTGGCCAACATTCCTTGCACACTCGCCAAGGGCGGGGTACTGTGGTCTCTCACATAAGCACTGGCCAACATTCCTTGCACACTTGCCAAGGCCCGGGTACTGTGGTCTCACACAAGCACAGGTTTTCTAAAATGTGGTAGATACTCCTCCACTGGTAGTACCCATTTTATTGAGGTAAAATTCACATGACATAAAATTTATCATTTTAAAGGGTACCGTTCAGTGGTGTTTCGTATATCCACGGTGTTTTACAATTGTCGCCTCTGTCTGGTTTCAAAATATTTCCATCACCCTACTAGGAAACCCCCTACCCATTAGGAATTGAAAATAAGTGTTTAAACAAAAACTCGTACATGAGTTTCACAGCAGCACTATTCACAATAGTTGATGTGGAAACAACCCAAATGTCCATCAACCCACGGATGGATAAACAAAATGTGCTCCATCCAGATAATGGAATATTATTCAGCCATAAAAATAAATGCAGTACTGACACATGCCACAGCATGGATGAACCTTGAAGACATTGTGCGACATGAAAGAAACTAGATACAAAAAGACCACGGAGTATAGGATCCACTTATACGAAATGCCTAGAAGGAGTGAATCCATAGAGACAAAGGCTAATGAGTGATCGCCAGGTGCTGAAGGGAGGGAGCAAAGAGAGAGAGACTGCTTAACTGATACCCACATTCTAAAACTTTTTATTTCGAAGTAATTTTAGTCTTAGAGAAAAGTTGCAAAACAGTGCAATGCGTTTCTTTATACCCTTTTCCCAGCATCCTCTAATATATAAAAAAGTCCATAGCCATAGTATGCTTGTCAAGGACAAAAAATTGACAATGAATATATTATTAATTAAACTATAGACCGTATTTGAATTTCACCACTTTTTCTACTAATGAAGTTCTCTCTGTTCCGGGATCTTATCCAGGATCCCACATCACTTTTAGTGCTTATTTCTCCTTAGTCTCCTCTGATCTGTGACGGTTTATGAATCTCTCCTTGCCTCTCACGTGTCTGACACTTTCAAAGATTAGTCAGTTGTTCTGTAGAATATCCCTCGGTCTGAGTTTGTTCAATGTTTTCTCATGATGGGAGTGAGGTCATGTCCATTTTTTAAAATTTACTCATTACATATTTGTTCTGAAAGGTAATAGAAAAATGGAGCTGGCATCTTTGTATTATGATTTCATGGATATCATTGCATATGTTGATGTTACAGTAAGTAAGGTAAAAAGTGAGTCAACTTTAAGGAAAAGTGGTAAATAATTACACAGGTGAGACACAGGTATGATACAATGATAGGAAGGCGGTAAGACCAGTTGGGGAAATATGACATCTCATAGAGTCTTCACAAGAGCCCCGCACAGTGCATACTGTTATTACTCACCATTTTACAGATGAGGCACAGAGATTCTAAATGTCAACAAATGGCAGAGTCAGGATTTGAACCAAAGACCTACCAGCTTAACCACGACTTTCTCCCATGAATCTTCCTTCCCACCTCTGTGACGTCGGCAAGGTGACGTCACTCTCTTTCTTCTGGGACTTTCTTTGCAGAGAGCTCTGTTAGGTGAGGCTGAATCAGATGGGAACGTGTTGCTCAGTGCTGGGGAAGGGGTGTCTTCCAGGGTATTATCAGGGATACCAGTGCGACAGAATGTAAAGACCCAGCCAGTTTAGGTAACCCCAAGACACAGTCACTAAGGACGACATGTGGGACCCGGGACTGTGTGATTCCTTCAGACGGAAAGAGGAGGCTGGCTTCCATTCAGCTCTTGTTGGAACGAGTCCTCACGGACTGGTCTGACATCAAAAGAAAAAACTCTGGAGAGAAAGGTGTCACTCCAGGAAGGGATTTTGTAAACACACCGAGGTGAGAGAAGAAGCAGATATGGAGTGAAGGGTGACCGTTGTGTGAAAGGCTGCACCGTTCTCAGTAGCTTTAACTCAGGAAAGATGAGGGCAGGGTGAGCATCTGCCAGCGGGCACAATGCAGAGAGCTTTCAGGAAGGTGGGGACCTGGACCAACTTGGGGCACCTAGGACAGGACCCAAATCACTGAGCCCATCCGCCCCTTCATTGAGCAGCTTCTAAAGGTGACCTTCCTTGCTTCCCTTTAACACTCACTAGCAGGGGTCCCCCAGTCAAAAAAAAAAAAAAAACCCTACAGGGTCCTGGCAGGAAACAAATGAGTGAGAGGGGCTGACTTGGGAACCAAGGGGCTTAGGAGGGCTCGCGCCCTATCAAAGGGGCACTGACATTCAGGAAGGCAGACTCAGCGTGAGCGCACCTTCCAATGTCCCGGGAAGACCAGGAACTTGTATTTCGTGTGAAATTTCCACTTTTTGTGTTAACCAAATGAAAGTTAGGTGTATGCCTGTGGGTGTTGTTTGTAGAATCTGACCAGAGCCCTTTTGAAGCAAAAGATAACCTGGGTCTGAAGCACTTTTGGGCAAAATAGTTTATAGTTTGGGTTGAAATTGAAATTTCATTTGAAATTACCATTTTCGTAGGTCACAAAATAGTTGAATATCTGCAATTTTACACGGTTCAACCTAACATTGTCACACTCCCTAGACTGAAGTGTTCTGCTTGAAGCATCGTGGGGCTGCGTCAGAGGCACACTGGTTTCTTAAACTATAATATACACACCAACCTCCTGGGGACCTTAAAATGCAAAGTCTGATTCTTAGGTCTGGGGTAGGGCCTGAGACTCTGCATTTCTAAGTGTCTCTCAGGTGATGCCTGCGGATCCATGAACCATATGGTGTAGTAAGACCTTAGGCCATGTCCATCAATGATCATTTTACAAACTCCATTAAGACCTCACGTTAGCTTTCCTCTTGCTGAATCTAAGTGTCATTACCCAAGTATGCAAAGACCCCTGCATCCATTACTTCATTTATAATGGGCCATGTCATCACCTCCCTGCAGCTGCTTGGCAGGAAGTGAACTGACACCAGCCCCACCTTCCTGCACGGCAACCACCAGCTGGAATGGCGCTCCAGAGGACGATGGCCTCTCCTGTTCTCTGCCATCTCCACTGCTCCCTCTCACCTCCCACCAGGGCTACTTCGATAGCTGCAGACTTGGAGAGTGAGACTCTGATTTACTGAGCACCTACTATGTGCCAAGCACTTTGCACTGAGGGTACACCAGGAAGCCATGATCTTTGCCATCAAGGAGTGTACAGTTAGTACACTCATAGTTCATTAGGGTGATCATTTTAGGAACAAAGTCATTGCTCAATAAAAGCTGAATAAATAAAGGAGTCGTAGCAAGGATCTCTCTAATACTATGATCCTTATTTTTACTTTATTATTTTAAAAACTCCATTATCATTTATGGCTCCCTTAGTCAACACTAGATAAGTGTCCTCCGCTTTTTATCCTAATTATGAAATTGATCTTTTAAACATTTACCTTGCCAAGCAACTAGGATGGAGTCAATGGACCCCTCCAGGGCTCTGGGACACCTGAAAATCCTGGAATTGTGTGCATGACTTGTGACAATTTGTCCCCTCCCTCCACCTGTCATGGTATCCTCAGAACCCCTGTTATCAGTCCTGGAGAGTCAGTCAATAATTGGAGGTGGTTCACCAGGAAGTAAGAGCTGAGGAGGCACTTGGCTCCTTGGGCTTATTTTGAAGAATCAAAAAAAAAAAAAAAAAAGAGACAGCGTAACTAGATAGAAAGGGCTGCAGCTCACATCCTCAGCTTAGCATTACTGCTGAATGTAGGATCCTGAGTAAAGATCCTAATTGCATGTGGGTGGCAATAAAAAATAAGCATGCAGCCTGAGTTTGAGAAGAACTAATGCAAGAGACCTGAATCCTATTTCTGACTCCATCTCTAAGAACCTTCGGCAAGTCTTTCCCCATCTATGAGCCTCAAATTCCTCATCTGTAAAATGCAGCGTCAACCCAGTGACTCCCCTTCTTATTGTTTAGCGGATCGTGAAGTGATTGAAAAACCATATTAATGCTATGGACTCTCTCCCCATATAAATGCACATATAGTCACAAAGGTTGGGCATTTTTTGTATCCAATTCCAGGATTTTCAGGCACCCCCGAGCTCTGTTGGGGTCTTTAGATTCCATATTATGAATCACTGGAATAGAAAAGCCCTACAGTCTCTTTCAGTTTCCAATGACAAAAATTATAAGTGATGATCAGGCCCAACTGAAATAAACATACACAGTAGTACTTCAAAAGTGATAAAAGCAAAGACTTTTGTATTTATAGATTATATGATTATCTACTTAGAAACTCTGAGTGAAAATTATTAGAGTTAATAAAACAGTTTAGTCAGTTTAAAAAAACAAAGATTTTAAGTTCAGACAAACTTGATTTGAATCAATGTCTACGACTTAACTAACATCTTTGAGCCTCAGTTGTAACATCTATAAAATGGGAATAAAGATGTCGTATCTTTTGTATGGTTGTTAAAAGAATGAAATTAGATAATTCACTGAAGTGCTTACACAGAAATATGTTCAAAATATTAGTTTGAACTGTAGGACTTTGGCGAATGTGATCATCTGCAAAATGGCTCATTTTGTATAATAAAAATTCAATAGAAGATATTGCTGTGGATAATATTGCTGATAATTTATTCAGTAAATATTTATTTTGTGCTTATAGGTGCCAACATATGCTAAGAAGAGAGTTAATTATATCTTTCAAATCAAAGCAGAACTATGCTGCCTCCGAGTTAAGTGACTGGTAGATCTATACCAAGCTCATACCTGCTATTTGCCCTCCTGCCTTTGGCCCTTGGCCCCCCATCATGCTAATATAGAACAAATGCAAATGCATTTAGCCAACCTGACAGGCTTGATTGTTTACTCAAATTTAACTCATTTACATTTATTATTATTACTGATATATCTGACGTGCGTGGAGTTATTCCTGCCATTGTAGTTTGTGTTTACTATTTAATGTGTTCTCTGAAATTTGCTGAAATTCATCTGTAACTGATTCACGCCTGTGCTGTGATCTGTTTACAGGGAACTTTAAAGTTAAGGGAACGGATGTTATCACCGCTCGCTTACGATCACCATTCTTCTTTTTCTTTCCATGAGCACGTTTTGCCATTCTCTTGACCCAGCTTCCCTGCACCAGGGGCACCCAAAGACCCGAGGAATGAGGGGAGAAACTTGGTTGAGCCTCAACTTAATACTAAGCTCCTCAATTTGAAAGACACTGTTCTCGATGTCCTCTTAAAAAGAAAGACTTAACGTTGCCTCTGCATTTGACATCTGCAGTTTACAAAGACGTGTTCTTTACGGCCTCCTTGTAATGTTCACAAAAACTTTGAGAAGTAGTTGGGTTTTTTTACCTTTTCCATTTCACAAAAAGAAGTGGAGATTCAAAATGTTGAACGACTTTCCCAAGATCAAATGACCAATACGTGGCGCAGCGGGGGGAATGCGTCAAATCAGGCGTATTGTTTGTAATCCTCTCAAAAGTGTAGAAATAACGATGCAAAGAAATGTTGACTCTTACAATATGCTAGACCACAGGTTAAATTAGTTCTTACTACTCAGGAAGGATAACTCTATCAAATGAGTTTCCTCTTTTCTTTTTCGTTCACCCCATTTTTATCCCCTCTCCCATTCTGTCTGTTGGAAGCCAGAAGCTGGGACGTCCCTGTGGACACCTCCTCCTCTGCTTACCCCCTCCACCCAGTCAGTCACTGCATCTCGTTGACTCAACCTCATAAATATCCCTTCGATCCGTCCATTTCTCTCCTTCCTCCCTTTCACTGCCTGAACCCTCACCAGCATCAGCTCTCATCACTGGCTCGCAGCAGCCTCCCTGCTGGGTTCATCATAGCCAGCCTTGCCTTTCCCACCCATTCTCCATCCAGCAGCCAGAGCGATCTTTATAAAATATAAATCTGACCACAGAAGTTCTCTTCTCAAAACCCTCTAATGTTTGCCATTACTCCAAGAAAAAAGCCCAGAATCTTTAACTTAGCTCTCAAGAGAACTGCATGATTCAGCTCCCAAAGACCTCTCCAGCTTTATCGGACATGGCCTTTCTTCCCCTGCCACAGTGGACTTTGTCCAGCACCTCAAAGGCCTGCTCCCTCCCACCTCGGTACCTCCTCTCCTCCATCCCTCACTCCCACCACCCATTCCTTCATCTGGCCGGTCAACTCTTCCTCCAGGAAGCCTTCCCTGACCACCGCCACCCAGACTATATTAGCTGTCCTATTCACGCTCCCATGAGCACCCTATATTTCCACTTTGTTCTACTCACTGTACTTGTTGCTAATCTCTCTCTCCACTCCCTCTGCCCTCAGATTGTGAGCTTTGAGGGCAGGGATGCTGTTTGTCTTGTCCATCCTTGTATTAGTGCCTTGTCTTCTCGCTGACTCAGGTGGGAAAATATGTAAGAATTAATAAACAAATGGACTTGGATGAAGGAAAAGGAAGGCAAAGAGTAAGAAAAGGGAAGGAAGGAAAGGAATAAAAAGAAAATAAAAGAGGGTAAGGTTTATTGGAGGAAGAAAATACGTACTATCTTTTTCTAAAGATTCTTAAGAAACATTTCAGAGACCGCTGGTAACATGTTTCCTTGCTGTAGTAATAAGGCCATCCTCTTGATCATGATTATGTTCGCATATCTGGCCTGAAATAGTTCATTTTCCTTGATGTGTAATCTAAAGTGACTCTAAACATAATAGTTAACAGTGACTTGCACGTTACATGTGTTATCCCACCAAATGCATTCCCATTTAATTATCTCGTGTAATTTATTGTTCCCATATTACAGAGGAGGATATTACTGATGAAGCTGATAGGTGGTAGAGATGATGCTCTTTCCGGCTCCAAGGCCATGCCTTTGACCGCTACATAACACTTCAGGTGATGGGACACATCTCACGAGGGTGGAGAGACAGGTACATCTCTGGGGAATTTTGTGCCACTGAGGGGGTCCACAGATGGAAGGAATTTAAGAACCGTAAAGAATCTTTGTCCCCAAACCCTGGAATTTTCTGTCTATATGATGGATATAGTGCTCTACAGCTGGCTGAACTAGCTCATAAAAATGAGCTTTGCAAAATGAAGATGAAATGAAGACTCTATAATCCCTTAAATCTATTCCAACATGGAGACGGCAGCCCTGTAGCTCTCTCCTGATGATGGAACAGGCCGGTGACACCCTCTCCACACCTCAGTGGTGTCGACTCACCACCAAGTTTGGGGGCCTGAGGCTGTGGCCGCCTCTCTCGAGTTCCATGTTTCAGCACACCAAATCCTGCTCTTTTTGTGTTCCAGATATACCATCTACAAAAAGAATATACAATAAAAAATTTAAAAAAAGCTTTTCTCTCACTGGACCCCTGGCCTCCCACTCCTCTGTCCCAGAAGCCACTGCTGCGGCCAGTAACTTGGATGTTTTCCCAGAGGTGTTCAGGCCATTTTCAGGCTTACATGGAAGTATGGATGAATACATGGGATGGATACAGAAACGGGTGTGTGTATACATATATAGACATCCATGTATCTGTGTGTGCTTCATTTGCTTTTTAAATTCAATAATGTATCTTGAAGATCACTCTCTGTTGATCCTTTTAGATCTAATCACCCCTTATGTAATACCTGCATAGGATTCCGTTGTATGGATGTGCCACGCTTTATATGATAGTCCCCTACTGATGGACACTCAGATCTCTTCATATTCCGAACAACCCCGCAAGGAAAATGTGTGTGTGTGTGTGTGTGTGTGTGTGTGTGTGAGTGTGTGTGTGTGTGTGTGTGTGTGTGTGTGTGTGTGTGTGTGTTAAGGATGTTCCTTCATTGTTTATCTGCAGGAGAAAGTCCTAAAATTTAAATTGCCAGGCCAAGCAGAGGTAGATAGGGAAAGGGGGTCAAATATAGGGGGGTAGGGGGATGGCGAAGTGGGTAAAGGGGATCAAATATATGGTAACTAAAGGAAACTGGACACTTTGGGTGGTAATCACACAATAGAATCTATAGATGTCAAATTATAACGTACACCTGAAAATTATATATTTGTATTAATCGATATTACCCCAATAAACTTAGTTTTTTTTTTTTAAAAAAAAAAAGGAAAAAATAAATAAAATTAAAAATAATAATAAAAATAACAAATTGCCAGGTCAAAGATCTATGTATTTTAAACTTGGGGATAGATACTGTAAAACTGCCATTCAAAGAGGTGGTAGAAAGTGGCGATGTATGAGAGGGTGGGCTTCCCAAACCCTCAGCCACAGGACCTACGCCAAACTTTAAATGACAGTTAATCCTCCTACTCCTAACTCTAGCTCATTCCTGCCCCTGGGGTATGGACCTAAGATCAGGAAAGATCAAAGTCGTCACAGGAGAACTGTAGCCATGAAACTAGGGGAATTACCAGTCTGGGGAGACCCCCTGGGACGAGGGTGCTCTGTCTCTGGGATCCCCAAGACCCAGAACGCCGACTTACCCGCTGACTCGCGGAGGCTGGCAGGTTTGTAGCTATGATTTGCTGGCGTGGGAGAAAGCACGTCAGCTCGATTCCCGGCTGGCGTTCTCTCTGGGGAAAGACTGCAAATTAGCTGTTCGGGAGATGCAAGGAAGTCGGTTGTTTCGTTGGGTTTTGTTGGTTTGTTTGTTTTTTTTTTTTTTTAAAGAGAACAGTTGGGTTACAGTTTTGGTCTTTTGTTTGTGCTGAGGGTGGCCGTAGTTTGTTTTTTAGACATGGAGGACTTGGATTTGTTTTAAAATGAGATTGGAGGGAGGTGGGAAACAGGGCTGTCACTCTCTCAGAAATTTTGTGGGTGCACGAACTGAAAACACCTGGGCATTCAGAGGCTGGGTGTTGTTTTCTTTAACGTTGTTCATTTAAAAAGGTAATATACATGTGATAAAAATAATTTAAATGATATTCAAATAGAAAAAAAAAGGTAGTCAGTCAATGTTTCCTCCTACTTCTGACTTCCAGTATTTCTCGTAACACACGACCATTGATACTTGTTCCTTCCAGAAGGTTCTCTGCATTTACGTGTGTAGAATTTACGTGTTTGCACCTTTCTTTTTTCACCAATGGTATATCTTGGAGCTCACTTGCTACCTGTACATAGGGATCTGCCTTTTTTTTTTTTTAAACGAAACATTCATTGCAACGATGGGTTAGATTTTGAACGATACTCGGGCGGCAAGATGTTGGATACTGGACTAATTATCAGCCCAAGTGACACCCTACTGTTACCCGTCTCTTCATAGGGTTCTTGTTGGGTTTTCTCTCCCCAAGCTACCCTCATCTGGCTTCTTCCCAGGGGTCAACCTCAAAAAGTGGTGAGATGCTTGCTAAACTTCTGTGTCATTTTTCTAGTTTCTGAGAACCAGGAATCTTCTGCCCGGTTAAGTTGTCAGATTCTCAAGGAGACCTAAGGGACAGGGGCACACGGAGAAGATCTCTGGTCCAAGAGCTGACTCTAACGTCAGACCCTAGCCCTGCACTATCCCGTGGCAATACAATTTGAGCCCCATGTGTGATCTTTAACTGTATAGCAGCCACATGCAAAAGCATAAACGGCAACAGGTAAAATTAATTTTCATAATAATTGTGCTTAACCCAATATGTACAAAACATTATCTTCTGTTCTACATGGAATCGATATTGGAAGATTATTGAGATATTTTAGATTTTTTTTTTTTCCTACCAGTCTTTGAAACCCAGAAACTCATACAGCACATCTCAATGAAACCAGCCACAGCTCAGGAGTTTAATGGCCACATGTGGCCAGTGGCTGCCCAGTTGGAAAGTACAGCTCTAGACGCCCTACCCCCAACTGTTGCTGATTTCAGATGTCCTCTGACCTTCAGTGCTTAAGGTGGAAAGCCCCGGCTAAACCAGGACAAGTCGGTCTTCCTAACACAGCTTAATTTCTGCATCTGTAAAATGAGGACAGTTGAACGTGAACTTTGAGTAAGGATGAAAAATATGGCAGCAGATAAGAACGTGCTTTGGGGGTGAGGAAAGGAAGGAGGCGTGATTTTGTGGGATTATGAGGGTTAGGACCGACCCTGGTGAGTCCTCAGAACCCACTCGCGTAGACCCCAGGCCGCCTCCCTGGCTTACTACTCTGAACCTCAGTCGCCATGTCCGTCTGTCAGGTGGGGATAAAAACAACTCTTACTTCCTACGACACCCGTGCAGAGGGCTCAGCATCCTGCTTCGCACACGATAAACTCTCAATGACTCGAAACCGCTGCTGTTACCATTCCTTTGGTTGTAGAAACATGCCCCGGGATGGGGAACGGCTCGCCCAAGGTCACGCAGCGAGAGAGTAGTAGCAGACGCTGGCCTATTTTGGCTCCCTCCTTCTCGCTGGCAGTCTTCCCTGAAAGTCAGCCGCTAATTTCCTCGCAGCAAGGTAACTGAAATAAATACAGTGAAACCATGGAACTACTCGAATGAGGCCCAGGGCCAAGTATTGTTTCCATGGTATGTACTCTGGCGTGTATGCACATGTGGTTTTTTTTTGTGTTTTTTTTTTTTAAATCGCAGCTCCAAAGGGCGAGGCTGGGTTATGTTCAATGCCTGGGACCGTGATTAGCGTGAGATTCCTCAGTGTGATTTCAAGCCAAGGGTCCCCTTCTAGAGGGCACATGAAATATCTTTGGCGAGACTGTGATGGACTAAAAAGTGTACGGAATTATAAGCCAGGAAGCCCCCAATCATTACGTATGATATAACAATAACAGGAAACCATTTTTTTCCCCGAGCCTTCACTCAGTGACATTGCCCGGCACCCCGCATTCACTATTTAATCTTACTAGTTACCCAGGGAGGTAGTAATTACTTAATGACCTCATTTTACAGATAAGTAAACTGAGGTTCAGAGAAAATAAAAAAAAAATTAAAAAACAAACAAACAAACAAACAGAAACACAGAGCCAGAAAGGGGTTTAACACTTTTCCCTGTGATAAAAGGGTGGCCAGCTATCCTGGTTGGCCCAGGTGAGGACCCTGCTGGACACTAGCCATCTGTATATTGGGACAAGCAGGTCTTCCTACGGCAGCATAATTTATTCATCTGTAAAATGGAGATAATCGAACCTGACACTGGTCAGGGTAAGGATAAAAATATGGCAGCCAAGGAGAATGTGCTTTGGGGAAGAAAAGGAGGGAGGCCTAGCATTGTGGGGTTGTTATTAGGGTTAGAATTGACTACGGTGAGTGCTCAGAATCCACTCACTCAGACCCAGGGCTTGCATATTCTCTCTCTCTCTCTCTCTCTCTCTCTCTCTCTCTCTCTCTCTGCAGACACTGCCTATCCCAGCCTCTCCCAAGCCCAGCCTTTGGTTGCAGAAACATGCCCCGGGATGGGGAACGGCTTGCCCAAGGTCACGCAGTGAGAGAGTTTCAATTCTTTTCATAGATCAAGCGGCCTTTCTAGGGCCAACCTCTGGGAAATAGCACCCCAGGCTCCCAAGCACCAGCCAACAGCCCTCTCGGATTTAGAAAGCAGCTGAGAAAGAGCGGCAAGGCTGAGAGTGGCTAGGAAGGTTTGTCGATGGCTTTATTTTTTCTTTAAGCCAGCTCCAGCCTCCGTCTTTTGGTGAGGTCTAGCCCAAGCCAGCATGTGGAAGAAGAGATCTTGGGAGCCTCACTTCCCCAAGAACTCACCTTCGAGTCCCTTCTTTAATTAAAGACCATAGCCCGGTGCCAAGCTTGGACACTCAAGAGTGATCTGGAGGTCACAGCTGTCTGTGCCTCCAACGAAACAATGAACATCCCGGTTTTGATACCGGGGAGAAATGAGGCCCAGGGAGAGTTTAAGAAGCAAAGGGGCAGGGTAGACTGAACTTCTCTCCTGTGAGGAAGGACACAGTGGTTCTGGGTGGTTTTCTCTGCAAACCAGAACCCCAGCAGCTAGACGCCGAAAGACGCTCAGTCGGTCAACACATGGGCTGCACATGCTCACACGCACAGCCGAGAAATGACACAGCATGAGGGTGATGCATGAATACACAGAGAGAAACACACACACACAGCAACACCAGATGGAGAAGGCAGCCCGGGCTGGGCCTAGGTGGGTCATTATTCCCTCACCCACACAGAGGGATTGGTGGCGTTACGTAATGCAGGCTGCAAAAGGGGAGGCTGAACTTGCTAACTACCCCACCACCAAGGGATCCAGGAGGTGGTGCCTCCTTCTCATGGAGGGAGTCTGCACCCCTTCCCTGCTCTTGGAGACAGCAGGAGCTTGTCAGCTGCCTCAGCCCTGGGATGACCCCAGGAAGCCACTGAAAGGGAAACGAGAGAGTGCCACTTCGTTAGTCATGGCAGATGGGAGCTCCCTCACCGTGCTAAGGTGTGGCGAAGATGCCGGCAGAAGGGGTGCTGGGGTAGCGACGGGACTGGGGATAAGGAAAGAGATGGGGGGTTCTCTGCTGCGCCCACCTGCCCCTCCTTCATCCGAAACCACAGATCACCTGCTCCAACCCAGACACACAAGACACGCAGCACTGCCTACTGTGAATGTGCCACAGGTGCACACCTCTCCCCTGGGCCTCGGCATCCGGCTGGGTCCCCCGTTGACCATTGGTACCCCAAACACACCTCATTTCCCCAAGCCTGGGGGAGCTCGTGGAAGTTGCAAAAATAACTAGAATATAAATTTTTTTAAAACTAGAGTACACGTTTATAAGCTGAGGCTCAAGAGTGGGGCCAACCTGAGTTCAAACCCTCTCTCTGCCATCATTCTCTCCATGACCTTGGACAAGTCACCCTTCCCAAGCTTTGGTCTTCTCGTGCATTGAAGGGTTACTGTGCAGATCAAAGAAGAGAAAAAGCAAGAGTGTCCATGCTCAGTAAGTGTCCGCTTTGTTTTAGTCTTTTGGGATTTTTCTTTTTCAACAAATACTCACTGAGCACCTGCTACATGCTTATGATCACCTGAGGATACACAGTCCGCTCTTTCTAGTGTTTCTTCATTAGAGTTTCAGTCTGTGGAGTACATATGTCTTTCAAGGTTTTGTGTGGACCCATGCCTTTGGTATGCATTATACCCAAATTGACTTTTAATGTGGCCAAGTCTGTCCTCTTGAACATGGGACAAGTGGATAGTTAGAAAAATGGTCATAAAGACAAATCGACACCTTTCGCAGGCAGTTCCGTGGAAGGCGATATCATTCCCCTTCCCGTGAGTTTGTTGCAGGGGTTTTGGGAGAGGCCAGAATGGAGAGCCCAAAAAGACCCGAGGTGTGGATGGAAAATGTTGGCAAAACACGGAGAGACAAAGGCCCCGTGACAAGTTGGAGGGGTGACTTCTTGCGGTGGGAAAGAAAGAAAAGAGGTCTTGTCATTGTCGCCTTCTGATTTCTGGGCAGACTGTCAGCGGTTTCTCTGGGGCTTTGATCATGGAGATGAAGCCAGACGACCTGCAGCTCACTGTGAAGGCAGACTCCTCAAGGAAGGAGGATTTTGTGTCTAGGTTGGCTTTGGAACTCCAGGGCATCCGGTGGCGAGACTTCTCAGTCGGCTGCGTTTCCCATCTTAGTTTTGGGGGTGGTGTCGGGTACCCCACGTCAGTCTCTCATTTTTAATTGCCTTCATCCCCTCCCTTGTTCCTTCTCTTCAGCTCGAGAAGCCCCAGACCTAATCTGCATCTCACAAGCTGGCGATGCCCAGAGAATAGTCCACAAGCTCATGCATCACCTCCAGACACATCCACCAGACGCTTCTCCTCCCAGTCCGCCTGACCCGTTGCCTAGGGACACGTCTCACCGCTTCTTCTGACGTCTGCCTGACAAACCACCGCTTTCTCAGGGAACGGGAAAGGAAGCAGACGCATGACATCATGCCACCGACGGCCAAACAGCAATGAGTGGGTGACACCGAGTTGACGTCAAGCACAGACAAGACCAAGTCCCATCGCCCCTGCAGCACCAGCCGCCCAGCTCCTTCTTGGCACAGCCCGAGGCTTGGCGGAGTCGTTTTGGCTTGACACATTCTGAGGTCTTCAGAGCCTTGGACACCAGACACCATGGAGAATCACACGTTCAGCGTTCAGCAAATCCAGCCCAACGTGATTTCTGTCCGCCTTTTCAAGCGCAAAGTGGGGGGCCTGGGGTTCCTGGTGAAGGAGCGGGTGAGCAAGCCCCCCGTGATCATTTCCGACCTGATTCGAGGGGGTGCCGCGGAGCAGAGTGGCCTCATCCAGGCGGGAGACATCATCCTCGCAGTCAATGGGCAGCCTTTGGTGGACCTGGCTTATGACAGCGCCCTGGAGGTGCTCAGGGGCATCGCCTCCGAGACCCACGTGGTCCTCATTCTGAGGGGCCCCGAGGGCTTCACCACGCACCTAGAGACCACCTTCACTGGGGACGGGACCCCCAAGACCATCCGGGTGACGCAGCCCTTGGGTCCTTCCACCACAGCTGTTGATCTGTCACACCAGTCGTCGGCCTACAAAGAGCAGCCACTGGCAGTGGACAGGGCCCCAGGTCCAGGTAACGGGCTGCAGTATGCACACGACAATGGGCAGGAAGCGGGCTTGCTGTCCCACACCAACGGTCTGGCTCCCAGGCCCCCAAGCCAGTTCCCTGCCAAGAAAAGTGCCGGGGTCACCCTCCAGGGCAGTGGGGAACACAATGAACTGCTCAAAGAGATAGAGCCTGTGCTGAACCTTCTCACCAGTGGTGGCAGAGGGATCAATGGAGGTGCACCTGCCAAGGTGGAGACAAAAGACGCAGAGGTCCAGGTGGACAGGTAAGCTCCTCAGGTGCGCACGCACATGTGTGTGTGTGTGCTGCATGTGAGCATGTCCCGCACCTCAGCCTCACAGCCCAGACGCCAGGCTGAGCTCTCCTAGGTATCTGCACTGGCACATCCACTCACCTACCCTTACCTCTTTCTCTTAAAATTGCAATTGCAAGAGGAAGATGGGCATAACTTTTAGGAT
Organism: Pteropus medius; assembly: GCF_902729225.1. Taxonomy (NCBI): domain Eukaryota; kingdom Metazoa; phylum Chordata; class Mammalia; order Chiroptera; family Pteropodidae; genus Pteropus; species Pteropus medius. Next base: position 3,736,001 of record NW_024343733.1, on the reverse strand, counting down.
CTATCTCTTGCCACGAATCCCCTAGCTGTTAACTGTGGTAGCCGGCATCATGTCTTCTGATCTTTATCCCATGTAATCCTCCAGCAACCCCACAAGGTGGGCATTTTTGCCCTCCACAGTTCACGGGGCAGAAGACTGAGGCTCAAAGAGGAGGGGCCTTTCCCAAGGTCACCCAGCAAGTGCACGGTAGACTCAGGTGTGGAGTGAGTGTCAAGGCCCTGGAAAGAGAGAGGAAAAGCTGAGCGCGGGGCAGCCCTCAGCCTAAACCTGTTTCCTCCTTGTAACAGCCAGTCGAGGGCAAAGAAAGTTCTAAAAGAGAGGAATGGAATCAAGGTAGAGAATTGGCCCCGACTCCCTACAACAGCCGTGTCGCTCAGGTTGTGTGGGAGCAGAGGCTAGAACTTGAAGGACTTAGTGCCAGCCCCTCTGCATTTGCCAGGTCGGCATTCTCTGATTCTATGGGGAGGAAAGCTGGCAACACAGCGGGTGATTCGAGCTCCTTCTCTGGGGAGGAGCTGGCAGCTGGGCCAGGTGATCGAAGAATAGCGGGCCTGGAGATGGGAGAGAAGTTTCCCTCTGCCCTCTGCCCCTCCTACCTTCGGTCCAGCACTGACCTCCGGCCCCCGATGCTGCCAGGGTGATCTAGGCAGACTCTTCTTATTTCCCCTAAGGAAGGAGGCTCAGGTCTGAGGCCCCCCACAAAAAATCCAGGAAACTTCCCAGCCCCCTCCCCAAGGACCCCTGTGTGTCCCAAGAGTGTCTAGAGGTTGCCAAGAAGTCCCTCGAGGGCCTGGATTAAAGTAGCTCTCCAGGCACCTCTATTGATTTATTTAACAAATATTCATTGAGGACCTAATGTGTGCCAGACACTGTTCTGGGCACCAGGGCTGGAACGATGCATGGAACAGACCAACCCCCCTGACCTTGTGAGTGAATAACATAGACCAGCCCCCTGACCTTGGGGACCTTAGAGTATGGTAGAGAAGACGATGAATGAA
>NW_024343733.1:3733862-3734367 GCF_902729225.1 Pteropus medius | reverse complement strand
CTCAGCTGGGCGTGGTGTGGAGCGGGGTTCGTGAGCATCAGCATCCCCAGGAGCTCTATGTCAGCCCCAGGAATCTGAATCTCCACGGGCGACATGGAGAAGTCCATCCCACGATTGGGAGCTGGGCTCTCTCTCCAAGCAGCCAGTGCGACCCCCTCCACCAGCCAAAGTGGGGACCCCACCGAAGTCTGGCTCAAGACACCAGGCTTGGGTGAGACGTCCCATATGAAGGACTTTTCACGGGACCCTTGTTCTCAGCCAGGCCCTAGCAGCCCCTCCAAACTCCCATTAGGGAAGGAGTTTTTGTCTCCTGGAAGGTGAGGGAAGAGTGTACCCAGCTGATGTGCAGTCTGACCTTCCAGTTTGGAAGGCTGTACCCGAGCTCTCAGCCTCCCCTCATCCATCACGCCCTCCCCCCCACCCCCCCACCCAGGTATCCTGTGTTTGTTAACCTTGCACGTAGTGCGATTGTTTGACCAAAAGCAGCCGAAAAAAGGCTTATTTC
>NW_024343733.1:3584077-3733851 GCF_902729225.1 Pteropus medius | reverse complement strand
GTGTTTGTTAACCTTGCACGTAGTGCGATTGTTTGACCAAAAGCAGCCGAAAAAAGGCTTATTTCGGAGGAGGTAAAATTTGGGAGAAAGTGACGCAGGGCTCCATGAAACCCATTAAGGTCACTGGTTCTGAGGATCAGGACTGTCGAATGACAGATAGTACATGTTCCCTAAGCTCAGTGCTCGCTCATGCCCTTGCTGGACTCAAAGCCCTTCCATTTCTTTAACAAATATTTTGAAATGCAAAATGCCAGAAGCTAATAACGCATGGCTCATATAACCTACCCACACTTCACATGGTTAAAATCAATATAATGCCCTAACTATAAAATAAAAGAAGACAGAGCATAAAAGTAATTCATGATTAAAGAACCTATAATTTAATATATCAGTGCACAGGCATGACTCCTTCAGAACGGTCAGGTGTTTGCGCCCAAAGATAGAATTTTGCGGCAAACACGACCGCGTCAAATGCAGATTGACACAGGTGTGTTGTTCTGGCAACTCGGATGCCACCAGCAGCGTCGCCTTGGTGACGTGATTGTTCCGAAATGGCGGACGGCTCCTGATAAAACAACGTCTCGTCTTTCTTCGATTTAGTTGCAATAGCGGCACGCATGGAAAATTAAGTATATTTTAAGGCCTTATTTAGGTATAAGACCGGACTGGGATCGTGGCTCAGGAATTTAAGCATGTGTTTGGTTTCGTGTTCTATCTGTGTGGATGTCCAAAAGTTGTGTGACAGGACCCTTCCTCCTTGTGTGGGTTTGTCCCTGGCATTGCAAGATGTCCAGCACCCCAGATGCCACCTCCCTCCTGTCGTGATGCTACGAGCACTCTCCACATCATCGTAACAACCAAAAGTGCCCCCACTAATTGCCAGACCGCCTCCTAGGGGCTGAAACAAGTGCCTTGTTAAGAATCAGTGTCCTGAGTCAGGAAGCGGAAGCCCAGAGACAGATTGTCTTTGGGGGTTACTCTCGGGGCTGTCAGGCTGGGGATATTTCAGGCCCCTCAGAGCCCATGGTTGCTTAGAAATTACTCATCCTCCCAGAGGCCTCTCCACCCAGGCTACTTTTGGGGGTGGGGGTCGGAACTGGCATCTTGGATGCTGGATGAACAAACAGGAGACAGCGATGCAGAGCCTCACATCCAGGTCACACTCACCAGCCTGTGGCGTCTGGAGTCCAAGCAGAGGCTGGTGCCATCGCTGGTTCTCAGCAGTGCCCCTGACCTTCTGCTCTCTTGGCCTCGTTCCCTCCCCTCCCTCGTTCCTCTTAAACACCGACTTATGCTCCTTCTCCATCTAGTCCCTTCCTTCCCTGGGGCATCCCTGATCCTGTTGTTTGGGGGGACTGGCCTTTATCAGGGTGGGGCCGGAGGGAAAGCGATGTTTAGTTTAGACACAGCCTCATCTCTTCACCCCTGCGGGGAGGTGGCCCTGGCGGGTGGTGGCACATGTGAGGGAGTGTAAGGAAGAACAATCCGGGGGCATCTGGGGCCTTCTGCACTTGGGAGCGGTCACTTTAAAATGCTGCATATCAGAGGATATCCAGGTTGTCAGCTTGCTGCCCTGAAGGAGGGTTCTAAAGAGGCCAAGGTCCCTGGTCCAGCGTCCATCTGGACCAGCCGGTCAGCCTGGCCCTGTGCTCTGATAACTTCCCCACTCGTAGGGCACTCGGTTACTTACAGATTACCTTCTTGCATGAATTCGGCTCCCTAAGTAGGACGTGCTGTTGTAGCCCCCTTTTATAGACGACGGAACTGAAGCTCAGAGAGGTGAAGCAACTCGCCCGGGGTCACACAGCACTGTCCTGGTTCTACCTACAAATCACACAGTGAGTTCAAGAGAAAGCAGGCAAGAGAGTGTGGCTGGAGGCACAGAAGTCAGTTTTAACCCTAGAGAATCAGCTTAATTGCAGGGAGGAGGCCTCCTTCTGTGACAAGCCTGAGGTTGGTTTGGGGGAATTTGTTTGTGGTATAATTGGTATAGAAGATTATATATACATATCAGGTGTACGAAATTACAGATCGATATTCATATACACTGACAGTGTTCACCACTGTCAGTCTAGTTGCCGTCTATCACCAGACAGTTGATTTCTTTGTCCATTTCTCCCTGCCCCCACCCCCGTTCCCTGTTTGGTAACCACCAATCCGTTCTCTGTATTGTTTGTTTCTGTTTGTTTTGCTTTTTAGATTTCACATGTATGTGAAATTATACAGTTCTTGCCTTTCTTCATCTGATCTATTTCAGTTAGCATCATGCCCTCAAGGTCCATCCGTGTTGCCACAAATGGCCCGAGTTGTGTAATCATTATGCTCAACCTCTGCAGAGCATTCCAGGTGGGCCTGGCCTCATGCGAAGGTCTTTACATCAGGATATTGGTTTGTTCTTCATGGCACCCTCTTTTCCTGATAAGGAGACCAAGGCTCACAGAGGCACAGTTACCTGCTCCGGGTCGCACAGCTAGCAAGCGACAAAGCCAGGGCTTGACTCCGAGCCCATGCTCTTGGTCTCGGCTGACTTTGTAGACCGCGCTGTTAGCCACAGTATACTTGACCTTTAAACCATCAAGTTTCTGAGGACATCAGAATAGTTTCTGAGTTTAAAAGGGAAACTGAGGTCCTGAGGTCCCATCTACCACAGACAGCAGCCCTGGAGGACCAACCTAGACTGGCCAATGACAGCACTGGTTCCCGGTCTGTCTGCATTAGAGCATCTCTCCCCTGCTGCATGTGACATGCCTCGTACCGTCGAATCCCTCCAGTGGCATTTTTCAGCTAAGGAATTAAATCCGAGAACGTTGCCTTTACAGAGACTCTCAGTGCAACTGTTCATCCTCTCCTTGCCCGTTTGAACGTGAGCGGCTTCCCCAGTCCATCCTTCCCTGAGTAGGGGAGAGAGGTGCTAGTCCTCGGGTCACTACGCTTACATCACAACCTCTCTCCATCAGTGTCCCTGCCATCTCATCACCCGGCCACCCAGCTCCTTAATCTGGAATAAGCCCATGAATTGTGTGTAACTCAGGGCTTCTCACAGTCTCTCATTCAACGAATATTTACTGAGCATCTATTCTGCCCCAGGTACTATCCTCAGAACTGGGGGATCCACTGCCCCCATGATGAACTGCTGCCTTTATGCCGTCAGATCATAGACAAGAGATGAATAATAAACAAGTAGACGCATGCAGTCCCTTTAGATCATGATACGTGCTATGAAGGAAATAAAATGATGATTTGAAGCAAAGTGGCTTGGCGTTGGATAGAATGCGAGATCGGAGGGTCATGAAAGGCCTCTCTGAAGAGCCACCATTTGTACTGAGGCCAGAAGGTAAAGACCATGTGCAATCCAAGGAAAGGTGTTCCTGGCAGAGGGTACAGCAGGAGCAGAAGCCCTGGGGCAGGAGCGAGTTTGGGATGTTCAGGGAGTTTAAAGAAGGCCCGTGGGCCCTGAGCGTAGTGAGTAGAGGGACGGTAGTAGGCAGCGAGGTCGGACGTGTGAGCAGGGGCCATCCACCCTCCTACCGTCATGCTACCCCGGCCACCATCCACTCATTATATCATTGTCCTATGGTCGCTGTAGAAGATTACCGCAGACTTGGTGGCTTAAACCAACACACGTTTATTCTCTTACAGTTCCATGGGTCTTAAGGCTGGAGGCTCTAGAAAATAATATGCTTTCTTGCCTCTTCCAGCTTCTAGAGCTGCGTTTCTTGCCTTTCTTGGCTCACGGTCCCTTCCTCCATCTTCAAAGCCAGCGGCGTAGCATCTTGCTCCCATCATCACATGGCCTTCCTCTTTCATAGTCACATCTCCCTGTTTCCTTCTCATGGGGACACGTGATTGTAATTAGGGCCCATCCAGATAATCCAAGATAATCTCTCCATATTCAAGATCCTTAATTTACTCATACCCGCAAAGACTCTTTTTCCATGTAAGATAACAAATATGGGTTTCAGGGATCAGAACTTGATATCTTTGGGGCCATTCTTCAGCCTCATTCCAGGGGGAAGAACTCGAATATCCCTTTAGATCAGAGGTCACAAACTAGGGGTCAAAGGTCACACCTAGTTCTCCTACAAGTTTTATTTGGCTGGCAGAGTTTTCCAAAAAAGTGAATTTGCAGCAAAATAGAAAAACCAAGACATTTCACATTAAAACTGGTTTCCAGCCTCTTAAAAGAAAATATCAAAAGAGCCATTAGAGCAAAGTCCACATCCTGGTGAGATCATCAGCCTTGGGAGCTGGGCAGGGGCTGTCATGGGCTCTCCAGTTTCCCAGGATCCAAACTGAGCCCCGTGCACCCAGCCAGGACCCTGTAGACATAGGAGTTTGAGAATCGCACCCAGCTCTCGTGATATGAATAATTAGAGTTATGGCTGTTTCTGAGCCTGGAGGCCCTCGCCTCACTTCTTAGCTACAGCATTCGCCATAGAATTCTGACTCTCGAGACCAGGCTTTTCTCTTGATCAAGACCTTTTTCCCCTCCAGTGTGATGACATCTAGGAGGAAGTCTTTGCAGAGCCCAGAGTCTTGGTTTCCACGGTCCTCAGGTCTTCCCGCTGTAACTCAGCTCCCTGCCTGAGCGAACAGTGGGAGGCAGAAACCAAAGGCTGTTGGAGTGTGGAAGGCAAGAAGGGGGTGGGGCGGGGTTCAGAAAGAGTGTGGTGTCTGCCGAGAGACACTAGCAGGGCTTCCTGCCAGGACCAGCTGCTCCTCAGCAGCCTCCTTGCCTGCTTGGCCTGAGCGGGCGGCTCCACTGCAGGCTGTGCCGTGCACACAGGCCTGGCCCAGCTGCTCCCCTTCTGGGTCCTCAGGATTGGTTAGCAGTCAGCAGCAGGGTGACCAGTATTTACGCAAACTTTCTGTGGAGTCAGGCCCAGGACCCCGGTCCTTGCCGTGGGAGAGGCCCTGGCTTCCAGGAAGCCTCAGTTGGAAGGGTCTGGCAAAGGTTCCCAGAAGGTTTAGAGTGTGATCGTCCACCTGGCAAGGTGGAAAAAAGAGGACTTTAGTTTAGTCCTTGCCAAAAAGCGTAGAAGACGCTCACCGGGCGGGCGGAAGACAGAGTCCCATACCTGGTCTTACGGGGGGAGGGGAAGCAGCCGGGGAACTGAGGAGAGGGGGCTGGAGGAAGGAAATGAGAGAGAGAGGGTGACATTCCTGGCCAGGAGGGAGCCTGCTGTTCACTGCCAGACTCGGGCCCAGAGCACTCCTGGGGAGACAGGTTTTCAAGGGTGTCCGCGTACCATGTGGGGTGCTGCTGACAAAGTGGGTTCCAGGTTCCCACATACACACATTACTTTATACTCTACAGGAGGTGGCTCAGGTGAATTTTAACAAGCCCCTCGGTTGATTCAGATGTACCCTTAAGTTTGAGAACCACCGACCGTGACCACGTGATGGCTTTGAGGATACTGTTCTACCTCGAATGCCAAGTCCACTAGAGGATGGCCTTTCCAGTGGTTTAAGTTCACCTGAGAGGAGGCGGGAGCCACTTAGTGAAGGCAGGGTCCTTGATCCCATCCGGGAATAAGGGACAATTAAGAAATAAATTCTCCTCAGTCCTTGGGCGGGATAGTGCAAGGTTGAGACCAGGAAGTGTGAGATCGGGGTGCTCAGCCACACCTAGGCCATGTTTCTCTATAGGGAAGAGTGTATTTTGCCCCCTTCCCAAGGGGACATTGAGCATTATCAGGAGACATTTTTGGTTAGCACAACTGGCGAGGGGTGGAAAGGTGGGTGTTACTGACATCTAGTGGGTAGAGGCCAGGGATACTGCTAAACAGCCTACAATACACAGGACACTCCCCACCAAGAGGAAGCGTCCAGCCCCAGATATCAGTAGATCCCAGTTGAGAAACAGATCTGAACTGAAACCACTCAGGTGGTGGGTGAGACCAGGACTCATGAGCGCTCACAAAGGAGCGTCACCATCCATTCTTCTCAGAAGTCAAGACAAGCCCCATCCACCTCCATCTGTGAGCTCCCAAAATATGTATTTAAGTGAGGAAATGATATATTAGATTTATCAAAATTGCATTAAACAAAGAAATACATTCAACACCTCTACCTCATTTGGAGGAGATATCCAACATCTAAATTTGAAATTCTTCACAAGTGTGAGGTCCAAGCAAATGGCTCTGACTTTGAAGCTAATCCCACTGAGCTTCAGTTTCCTTACTTGTCAATGGTGATAACCACAGCTCATGTCTAGTTAGTGCCAACTACATGCTAGGCATTTGACTTGCATGACCTTATTTAATCTCCAGGAGAGGGGGGCATGGAGTGGGTTTTGAAGGATGAGTAGGAGTTAGCTCTCAGCAGGGGGAAGATGTAGGAGTGGGTATGGTATGTTCCTTAGGAAGAGGGGAGAGTGGATATGAGTGTTGACAAAGATGGGAGGTAGGAGTCTGGCAAGCAAGCAGAGAATTCTCTAATTCCTAGGCTCCATGAACAGATAGTGCCTTGTCCAATACTATAACCACTAGCCACCTACGGCTATTTAAATTTAATTACAGTTCAAACAAAATCAAACATTTAGTTCCTCACTGACAATAACCACATTTCAATTGTCCCATGTGCCCAGCGGCTATAATACTGCACAGTGCAAATGGAAATGTTTCTGTCATGGCAGAAAGTTCTACCAGACCACACTAGATTAAAGGGATCGTGACTGTTTTATACAGAGCTAGCATTTTTTTCCTCTCTGTTTCTGTCTGATCAACCCATAGGCAAATTAGTCAAACCAATAGCAGGTACCACACAGCTAAGCACTATAAGCTTTATCTCATTTAACCATTGCAGCAGCCCCGTGAACTAGGTATTATTATTAACTAACACTATTTTAGAGCTGAATAAACTGAGAATTAGAAAGGTTGAGTATCCAGAATATCCAAAGTTTCACAGCTTATAACCAGCAACACCAAGAGTTTGACCCAGTTTCACCCAATCCACAGCCCGTGTTCTTAACCGGCAGGCTACACTGCCCACACGAACCGATCAAGTCCCACAGTGAGCAAATTCATGACAACAAGCCAGGTATCTTCCTCGGACCCGCTTATCACTGACAGAATAGGGGCTGGGAATCTACATAAATCTCCTTCTAATTTTGCCCCAGGATGAATAGAAGCAAAACAGCTCAACCTGCATGTTCCCCATGGTGCCATATTGAAAATATTCTTCCCTTGCTCGTCACACAGGACTCTTAAATAAATTCGTGTTGACAAAACACTTCGAGTGCATTATTTAAACAAAGTTGCTAAAGGCTTAAAAAAGAAAAAAAGAGAGGATGATGATAAAAGCAGCTCTCTCGGCAGATGCACACACGATAAGCCATGTGAGTCATTTCAGAGTTGCCTAGGTAATTGTACCCTGTAATTTTTGTAAACTGGCCTCATTCCGTGAGAGATGTTAGATTACTTGCTCTTTCGCCTCTGGCTTAGCATGAGCATCCTGACTAGTTTTTCCTATCTCTGTTTTTAAAAAGGGAGGTTCTGAGCTGAGCATCAATAAGACCTAGTTTTCAGATCCCAGCTCTGCTCTGTGCTTGCTGTGGGACCTCGGGAAACTTACATAACCTCTCTGGGCTCAGTTTTTGCATCCATAAAAATGGGCTTTTAATGTCTGTGGAGAGTAAATGAAATAACTTCTGTGCAAGTACATTACAGATGCTCTCAGATAATAACTTCTTCCCTCCTCTGCTGAATCCCCATTTATGGTCATGTGATATCATAGCATCTGGAGTGTCAGAGATGAGAGGGAGCTGAGTGACATGAATAGCAGCCCTCTCAACAGACAATTCCTCTGTTTACCACCATGTAGGTAAACCATCGACTTGGGTTCTATAATCAAGAACCATTCCCGGTGTGTTTTGGTGATATCTTAGAGGGTAAAATAGTATGTTCCCTCTGAAAACTGCAGATCTCTCCAAGCAGAAGAGAGAAAGTGGCTTTGACGTGAGCCACCAGGACCCAAATCAGCAACTGGAGTGGCCACTCAGGGCTGTGCACTCGCTTGGGCCCTGACTTCTGTCATCCCAAATGACTGTCAGCTCCAGATGGGGGTGGAGGGCGGGGGAGTCAGGAGAAATGATGGAGCCAGGACCAGGAGTCCCCAAAGCCAGGAACATAGAACAGAGGGCTAGACAAGGGCCAGCCTGGATGCCTGGGACCAAAACCGAGATGGGCTACAGAACAAGCCACAGTGCCCAGAATTGGGGAACAGACAGATGCGCTGGTGTAAAACTGGAGAGGGGGCCTTAATAAGAGGTAGGTTGTCAGAAGCAGGAGGTCAGCTCTTGGAGCTTAAGAGAACAAAAATGAGGTGGGGCTGGTCGGGAGATCTGGATTTTTTAAACCATCAAAATGTTCGCTATATCTATGAGTTTATTTCTATTTTGTTTGTTCATTTATTTGGTACTTTAGATTCTACATATAAGGGAAATCATATGGCACTTGTCTTTCCCTGACTTACTCCACTCAGCACAATACTCTCTTGGTCCATCCATCTTGTAGATGGCAAGATTTCATTCTTCGTTGTGGATGAGTAAGGTTCCATTGTATGTATGGACCACTTCTTTATCTATTGTAAATAATGCTACAGTGAACATATGAATTCACATGTCCCTCTGAAGTAATGTTTTGCGTTTATTCAGATAAATACTTCAGATAAATAAATCTTCAGATAAATTGCTACCCCAGCTTTTTGTTTGTTTGTTTTCATTTTCATGAAATATCTTTTTCCATCTCTTTACTTTCAGTCTATATGTGTCTTTTAATCGAAAGCGAGTCTCTTGTAGGCAGGAGATCTAGATTTTAAATGCAAAGTCAGTCCTGTCTCAGAAGATGGCCAGCCTTTGGAACCAAGCTGAGATAGCTTCCTCCTAGATCTATTCGAGTTCAAAGGCCAGGAGCCAGGAAAGCTTCATGGTTAAGAAATCAGTCTCTAGAGTCAGGAACAAGCCTCGGTTTGAATCCCAACTCCACCGTCACTAGCTGTGTGTCTTAGGATGGTGATTTAACCTCTCTGAGCCTCAGTTTCCTCATCTGGTGATGATTGCGAAGATGATGGTGGTGGTAATTAAGATGCTGATGATGGTCATGAAAGAGAAGGATAGTGGTACTGATAATGATGGTTATGATGAATGATACGTGAAGGTGATTATAATGATGAGAGCGATTATGGCGATGGTGATGTGATAATGAGCGTGATGATAACACTGGTGATGATGGTGATGACGACTAAGGTGGTAATGATGGTTATGCTGATGAAGGGAAGAAGTCGGATGGTGTAGATTATGATAGTGATAATGGTGATGATCATGAGAATGATGGTGATGATCATGATGCTAATAAAGAGATAATAAAGAGAACCTCTGCTTCAGAATGGATGTGAAGAGTAGCCTGGAATATGTACTTTGATCAGCTTAGCTTCTGCCTCACCTCTGCCTTTTATAAAATGGTGATTAATAGTCATACCTCATAGGGTTATCACAAAGATTAAATGAACTAAAACATCCATCACGCGCGTAACACATAGTAAGTACTTAGTAAATGCTAGCTATCATTATAATAGTATTATTCCTTTTGTTGCTATAGTCCCATTATTTTCATAATCATTCCTGTTTATCCTGGGCTGGTATCATTAGTCTTATTATCAATGCCTTAGTCAGTGTTGGAATGACTTACCGGCCTGGCCCACAGAGCTGGTTTCCTTCCCTATTCCTCCTGCCTCCTACTTCCTACACCATTATGTCTGATGACCATTACTTTGTCCGGGGGTTCTGCAAGGAGATGGGCTTCCTACGTTCCTTAGGTCTATGAAGTGAGAGAGGGGTGGGGGAGGAGCAAAACTCATGGCATGGCCATCCCGAAGCGATGTCCACGAAGACGGGTGTGTGCTGGATGTTGGTGCCAGCTTCGGTGAGCTCACCTTTGTGTTTGACAGCGGGGCTGCCTTCCCACCTGTTGCTGGTGATCCTAACGAAGTAGCAAGCGGGCACCCAAAGCTGGCTGGCTCCACGTAGAGCCATGTGGGTGAACCTCGGAAGTTCTGGAATGACTCGGGATTTCCAGACCAGGGCAACCAGCTGGTCACTCCTGACTTCATGCTGTCCTCACTTCCCCCTCCTTGCCTTTCAGAGATCTGGACAGCAAGTCGCACAAACCGCTGCCCCTTGGTGTGGAGAATGACCGAGTCTTCAATGACCTGTGGGGGAAGGGCAATGTGCCCGTGGTCCTCAACAACCCGTATTCAGAGAAGGAGCAGGTGAGTGGGTGGTGCCAGCTGTGGGGTGGGGGCGGGAAGCTGGGGCCTGGCATAAGGATTTTGGCTTCAGTTTGTTTTGTTATCTTTGCGAGCTTGCCCTTTTTCCGATGTTAATTCTGTTTCTGCATTAAAGGCACTCACTTGGTCCTGAATTTAAAAGAGATAAAAAATACACGGTGAAAAGTTTTCCTCTCTCCACTAATCTCAGCCATACAGTTCCCCTCCCCAGAGGCAAGCAATACTCATCATTTTTGTGGTACTTTTAGCAATATTTTATGCATAGATAAATACACACGTGTATTCACATTTTTACATAAATGAGAGCCCGTTGTACGCATTGTTTTGCATCTTGCTTTTTCACTTGTCCACCTATTTTGGAGATAAGTCCTAATTAGTAGGTAAAGAGAGTCCTGGCTCTTTTTCACGGCTGCATAATTTTCCATTGCATGGCTCTGTCATATTCACCGAGCCAGTCCTCCAAAGGACACTTAGGTCCATTGCCAATATTTTGCTATGCCATTGCTGTAACGAATGATACTGAATAAATAAATACCTTATTTGGCACATGGGTAGGCTCATCAATAGAATAAATTCCTAGAAGTGGAATTGTTTGGCCAAAGGTCATATTCACTTGTGATTTGGGTGGAAACTGAGAAATCGCTGACCATAAAGATTGTACCAATTCTACCAGCTAAGGAGGAGAGTGATTGTTTCCCCACAGCCTCGCCAGCTCTGTGTGTTATCAGCCTTTTCAGACTTTGCCTATTTGCCAACATGTATTTTGGCAGCCTTTTGCTCACCTGCTCAGGTAGCTATCAGACCAAGTCAAAGTGACCTTAGCAAAGCATGTGAATTTCCCACCCCTCCTCTGCGTTGCAGTGAAGTACAGGTAGACTGACCAGCGGGACGTCATAACGCGGGTGGTCCAGGCCACTCAGGAGATCATTTCCTTTCTTCCTTCCCCCACAAGCCCTAGACGACACAGGCTAGGTTGCCAAGCTCATTCTTCTGGTACATGATCTATGGCACCTTTCACCATCAGTGCATCTAAGCCATGACTCAAAGCCTCTCCACAAAGCTTCACAGGGGAGGATGGGACATTGCAGAGCCTCAGTGGGAAGTGCTTTCCTCAGCTGCCGATGGCTGGCCAGGAAGATAACATGAGGGATTCTGCAGTAGGTCAGACCCATGCTCCCACCGGATAATTACTCACCTCTGGCGGTGACACCTGGGAACATTTGGAGGACAGCCCACTTGCAGATGTCTATTATGCTGCCTCAGAAATCAAGGTCACACGGTGAGCCTGAGGGGACTATTATCCATTGATTGAATGAACGAAGAAAGTTAATTTTTTCTTTATATTTTTTTTCTTCATTGAAAATAAAGAGGTGTGGAATGATGCAAACCCTCTCAAGACAAAGGACAGAAAGAGACAACCTCGTGTCAGTTCCAGGCTGTAGACTTGATCTGTTAGGTCTGCACTGTCTTATCCTAAGAGACCATTTAGATATGTACTTTGAATTTATTGCCAATATTTCAAAATTTTTTATATAAATATATCGACAACTTCTCTTTCAAATGTGGACAGTCTGGCTACATTGAGCCTATATTCTTATGAGGCAATCATCTCCTGGACGGTGTAGCAGCTGCCTCTCTAGACGGGTCATGGGCTCTCTGGTTTGCCACAATCTCCACCTCTCCCTACTGTGTCCCTCTCATTAAGTTAGGATGAAAGTTTAATCTTTTTGTATCTGTGTCTTTATTATAAGTGGTAGGTAGAGATTGACTGAGAGGTTCATATCTTTGGGGGAAGATACGAATGGTTTCATGTTTTATGAAAGTGAAGAATATTCTTGTGTGCTTAGCGTGCAACCTGGTGTTCTGTCTTGAAATTACTTAGCCTGCTTGGCTGACTTACTTTACCTACCTGCCCCTCCAGGGATCACAGTTGGTAACTGCTGGTTTGCAGTAACCCCCGAGATCTGGAGTATAGGGGAGAAGTAGAGGAGGCCTTGACCCCACCAGAAAGACCCTTAAAGTCCTGCTGAAGTCTGGGCAATAGCAGGAGGGGGGCCATTTCCTTTCACGCCATCTACTTTGGTTAGACAGTGACAGCTTGAAAAACATAACCTTGAACTTCAAGCCTGGGGGGTGGGGATCAATAATGGGACAGGGGCAAGCATGATCAATAGGACCACTGGCCGCCTTCGCAGGGCATCATTGTGCGGTGGTCAGTGTCTTAGTCCTTGAGGGCCTCAATAACAGAATACCATAGACTGGGTGGCTTATAAACAACATAAATTTATTTCTCACGGTTCTGAAGCTGGGAAGTCCAAGATCAAGGAGCCAGCAGATTCAAAGTCTGGTGCAGGCCTGCTTCCTGGTTCATAGACAGCTGTCTTTTTGCTGTGTCCTCACATGGTGGAAGGGACGAGGGCACTCTCTGAGGTCTCTTCTTATAAGGGCACTAATCCCATTCATGAGGGCTCCACCCTCTTGACCTCACCACCTCTCAAGGGCCTCACTGCCCAATGCCATCACATTGGGGATTAGGTTTCAACGTGAGAATTTCGGAGGGAGACAAACATCCAGTCTATAGCAATCAAGGAGACCCAAATGCCTTTGAGTCTCTGCAAAAATGGCAATTTCTTGTCCTTGGAGAAGAAGGAAGGGTTCTGAAGACTAAACCCTCCTGTGGTTAAGATGGCCAGATAGCCTTGGACATGGGAGCCTCGTGCTTCCAGAGGTAGCGCTTGGCATCTACTTTCCATCCTCAGCCATCACCGAGCCCTCAATGTAGCCCATGAGCCAAAAAAGCCCAAAACCACTGGCCTGTGAGATCACCCTGGCTCTGTTGTCTGAGACTCGATTTTCCAAACACCCCTCAGAAATAGAGCTGAAAGGAGCAGAGACCCCAGCATCCAGTTATGTTTGCATCTCAGAGCTAAGGAGGTGCCCTGTTTACCTCCCGCTGGACAGCTCTGTAGCCACGGGCCTCAGACATATTTTGCAGGCTGAGCAAATTCATAAAAACGTCAATGTTCTTCTTTCCGACCTGAAAGGTCAGCTCCTACGCTAGCACACCCTCTACCTGCTCAAAGCCTCTTTACCTGGAGCCTCTGGAACCAGCTTCCTTCCTCCCAGGTGCAACCCACATTTGCTGCTTTTTCAAGCGTTCATCGTGGGGGTTAGCCTTGTTAATAACACAAAGAGAGACCCAGCCACTACCTGAGTCAGGAAGGCAGGAGACCGTGGACCAGCAGCCAAATTGCATTTTCCCCAAGGACTGGGCAAAAGGCAGCAGAGCCCAAGTGGAGCAGGATGGTTGCAGGCTACCCATGAGCAAGGACTTCCTGACTCTGAAATCTATCAACTCTTCGAAAGAATGGTGAGGTCTGTCCCGTCCTCCTCGATGCTCTCTTTTGTCCAAATGCAAGGAAAATCAGCCTCAGAGACACCTTCTGTGGAATAAGTCTCAGAAGGCTGAGCTGTTAATCTCTAGCTAGTGGTCATTTCTCTTGTTAATAGGTCAGCGGTGAGTAGGGCCAGTGAAATTTGAGTCCCTGGTCACCAAACCATGCTGTGTGAGTGACTGTGATGCTCGTCTTTAACACCCCCTTGCAAATTGTATCTGGCCTGGGCTGGTAGTTAGAATGAATCAGTATGCCCATCGCTATTCAGCCCCCACCTGCCATGTGCACAGCTCAAACACTGTCCTCCCTGCCCTTGAGACCTTCACAGACAAATGTGGGGAGACGGACAGTTCATCCCAGAATAGAGAGGGACTCAAAATGCTGTGGGAACATAAATACCTCAGCAGGTATCAGGAAAGGTTTGCCCAAGGAGGTGACGTTTGGTCTTGGTTTCGAAGACTCGTAGGAGTTTGCCTGGAAGAAACCGGGGAAAGATGCGATAGTAAAAGGAACAGCTGTGGCTGATACACTGCATTTTTTCTCCGGCTGAGGATCATTGTTAGATTTCTGAGGTTGTCTTGAGTGTTAATACATCGGAGACACATAGTGAGTTTTGACACCATTCATAATAATCCTCTTAAGCGAAAATGCGAACCTGATTAAATGTCACGAGAAATTGCTGCTGCCCATTCTCCCTGCAAGACTTTAGGATTTGATTCGAGCCCTCTCGCCCTCCCTTGTTATTAAGCATCTATTTCCTTTGCCTGCCTGATCTGCTCTCCTAAGGGCTAAGGGGTGGAACCGTGCCAGGCTTGAGGGTAGAACATCTATTTTCAGATGCTAATTAAGCATCAGTCTAATCCTCAGTGGGGGCGAAGGGGTCTTGGGCTCAGGGGGGAATTGAGAGTTCCATTTGGGGTTCTTCTCTCTTATTCAGCCTGCTGCCCCTCTCTCCAGCCTCTCACTGACAAAGGCTGCTGGTCCTTGCACATCCACTCCCCCCTCCCACCACCTCACCGGGAGCCTGGCACTTCCTCACCCCTGGGGACCTAGGGCTTGCTGGCTGCCTTCCAAATGTCAAAATCTGTCGAGAAGCTTTTCTCTCCTTCCAGGTGTCAGCATCACCCCAGCCTCTCTGGAGAGCTCCAAATTATGAGGCAAGTGGGGAGTGCATGTGGGTCCCCAATTTTCAAAGGATCAGAGGTCACCAGGGCCCCTCGCTCCAGGAGCGCACACCTCAAACTGGCCAACCGGTGCCGGTTTTGCCGAAAACCCAAAATGGGGCAGCCAGACCCAGCTAGGCTGTGTGTGAATGAAGGTAAACCCTGCAGAACACTCTGCCTCTCAGTGACAACTCGGCATGCCGCAGGGGGACCTTTTAAGTCAGCCCCGACTCCCTGCAAATTAATGATGTCGGGATAAAAATAACAATAATGCTGATATTCATACCACCTTGTAGGGGTGTGGCCATTCTAACCCTCAGACTTACCCACAGCCCTGGGCCAAGCACTCAGCTCTGGGGGGCAGCCCACGTTCCGCCTCTTCTCACTGGTGACCTTGGTCAGACAACTAATTAATATCTGTTCTGACCTTCATTTCCTAACAGGGACTAATAGATTCATCAAGCTATGGGAAGGATAAAGTGAGATAACGTATGAGATGATAGCATCACTTATAGCAGTAACAGCTAAGGTTTGTTGAGCCATGTCAGGCGTGGTGCTAAGCGCTGGAGGCCCTTGGTCTCCCTTAATCCCCAGCCCAACCCAATGAAGTCCTAGTGCTGTCCTCACTTTACAGATGAATAAACTGAGGCACAGAGGGTTTAACAGCTTAATGAAGGTCACATGACTAGTAAGCGGGAGGGAGAGATCCGACTTGAACCCAGGCCAGTGGAGCCCGAGCCCACTCTTAACTCTACAGAGCCTGGCACTGACTAAGTGCTCCCAAAATGTGTATTATTATTGTTGTTATTTGGTTAATTATTGCTAAGTTAGGTTTTATATTGCTGATTTAAATAGAGCTATATGACTAATTGCTGTATCGCTAATGTGAGGCAGATAGGGCAAGAAGCACTCTTCCTGTTTTACGGATGGCACCCTTGTGGCCCAGAAAGGGAAAGCGAGCATTCACAGAGTCCAGGTGACAGACCTGTACCTCTATCCCTGTACGACCACCTCATCATCCTAGTCAATCATTCGAATCAATGTTGCATATGTTATTTATGCCTCTTAGAAGCCAGGCTCTGGGAGCACACAGAGGAGAAAGCAGTAAGTGGAAAAGCAGGAACTTTGAGAGCCTGGATTCCATCCACGCCCAGCCCTGTTGCCTGTGAGATATTAATGGAAGGAGAGCCATTTGACCTCTTAGAGCCTCTGTTTCCACATCTAAAAAATGGGTGACCATGACAATGCAACGAACCAGTGGATGCACAAGGACCTAGCTAAGTTGGACACAAAATATAGGCATTTACTAAGTGTTATTCAAAACGAAATAGAATTGAACATGATCACTGACCTTAAGGAGCTCACAGCCGAAGCATCATCTTTTCATCAAACATTTGCCTTGACCTCCAGAAAGTGCCACTTCCAAGACAAACTACAGACAAAGACACACACACAGCCATTCTCTCCCTGTGAGGGTTGGGGATTTGTAGAACCACGCATGGACCTGTCCCCCACTGGCTGGCTCCGGCAGATCCCTTTGGCTCCATTTAGGCTGATATCTTGGGGTGCCTGCTGATAATAACTCCCTTCTCTAAGCCTCTTAGAAGCACTTGAGAAACCTGTGTTTTGAGATTAACTTCTCTCTCTGGGAGGGTACCCCAAATCCCTAGCTATAACTTGCTATGAAACTCACTTTTGCCCCCCCAACTCAATCAGGCCAGCTATCCCTTACCTTGATCTGGCTCATGAGTGGAGTTAGACACCCAGGTTGGATTGTTCCAAAAGCATCTTTCGTCCCCTCCTCTTTCTCAAGTTATCCACTGTTCCTGGGCATCTTCAACCAGGGAACAAAGGACCCTCCATAAAGATGCTTTCCAGGAATTTACAGTGAACAGTTCTCCCCCAGGCCCCCAAGCCAGCAGAATCCAAATCTTGCTGGTGTTTCTCTTTCCTCCACTCAAACCGTCACCTGCTCGGTGACCCCCAGAGTGTTTATAGGTCACTTAGCTGTGAAACCAACTTTCCGTGTCCTGTTGCCCTTGGTGTTCAGAACCAGGGTAGAGCCAGGAAGTGGGGCCTGAGTTGTTGGGCGTTTGGGTTCAGCCCTGCTGGAATTTCCACCTATTTTGCTAACTGTTTGTTTTAGTAGTGAGTATATTCAATGCAAGCTGTCCCAACTGTTGTCTGAGTGGGACAATGACATTCTGGTTCAGTAATCAGTGACATCACTGCATGCTCATTCATTGCATCAAAGTATATGCACATTTTTTCCCCCAGATAAGGCCAAGTTGGGTCAAAGTCATTTTTCCCTCCTCTCTTTGCAAATTGATACCAGTGACCAAAACGCCCTCCAAACAGATCCCAGAGGTCAGTAGATACCCTACCTACTTCCATTTTCTGAGAGTCCCAGGATATTTTAAAAGGTGAAAAGGTCAAAACATAATCATAAAGCTTGCGTATTTTAAATATTTACATTTAGCAAGTTAATGCTTTTAATAAACACACGCACGTACAGTACAGTGCAATGTAACGGGGGAAGGCCACCAGATCATTGTAGGATTTATTCTGAAATTAATTCGGAGCACACATATACATCGTAGTCTGGTAATGGGACCAAGTTTATAGTTGTGTAATACCATCTGGTCATCCCGTGACGTCACTGCCACTGTAAACATAAACCCGCTTGGAGAAAACCAACAATCTGACTTACAGACCCCTAATCTCCAGAGGCCCTCATCCGTGGACCCGAACTGTGCTGGGTCTGACTCTGAGCTCCCCCTTCCTTAATCCTCCTCCACAGACTGTAGAACAGCAACTGTTGAATCAGGGGAGAGGCAGAGAGAGGAGGTGGAAAGAATAAGCGATTTCAAGCTTCCGCGGAGTTATTATAAAGAGTGAATCACTTTAGAAATAATGCTTTGAATACACTACAAGGAAATTATATTCCGAGGTACTAAACACAGTTGGTTAAGTTTTATAAGTAGCAATTTTTTAATTGCACGGATGGGTGCGTACCTGCTGGTTTTCAGGTCTGCGGTTCTGGACCCTGAGCTGCGACAGCTCGTAACTGGGTTATCTTTGCAGCCACGAAGAGGTGGTACCCACAGGTTGGAGCTGTGCTGCGGGGAGCTGCAGCTAAGCGCACGGTGTGTGGCGTCTGGCCTCTGGTGTGGATGGCCTGCTGCCCAGCTCAACCCCAGTGTGCTGCCCTCATTCCAGGACGAGCCACGCAGGGCAGGTTGCTACAGGCCTATAATGAAGGAGCTGTCGCTGGTGCCAGCAGGGAAAGAATAAGAAGCTGCTTGCTTTGTACAGGTTTGGGCCTCGGCTCTGGGATTCGTTTCCTAGCTCTGTCTTAAGAAAGCACCATAAACCGGGTGGCTTAAACAACAGAAATCGATTGTCTCCCAGTTCTGGCGGCTGGAAGTCTAAAGTCAAGGTGTTGGCAGGGTTGGTTCCTTCTGAGGGCTGTGAGGGAGGGATCTGCTTTGGCTCGCAGATGGCCATCTTCATGTTCACATGGCTTTCTCCCGATGTGCGTGCCTGTCTCCACATTTCCGCTTTTTACGAGACACCCGCCCTATGGGGTTAGGGCCCACTCTAATGACCTCATTTTAATTTAATGACCTCATTAAAGACTCCCGATGAAGTCCTATCTGCGGTCTTATATATAAATCGGAGCAGGACATATAAATTGGGGAGGGACACAGTTCAACCCATGACAGTTCCTGAGATGTTTTGTGTCTCACAGGTGCCTCCCTCCCTGCTGTCAGGCTCTTATCCTAGTTTCACTGTGAGGCTCCTGATGGTGACAGCCTATACGTGGGGGAGGGCAGGGTGCTTGGCTTCTGTTTCCAGCTCTTCCCGATTCTGATGTGTGGCGTTTCTCTTCCTACCCTAAGATCCTCCCTCCTTCACCTTCCCATCTCTCCGGCACCTCACTCCCCAGCTTCCGCCGCAAGGCCCACCGAGCTCCCACTTACTCAGGCCGGAAGCTTCTGAGTTGTGTCAACTTGGTCCTTTGCCTTCTCGTTCCCTCCCCCTGCTTCCCGCACCCCGATCTCCGCCTCCTCCTCCTCTCCTGTCCTCTGCTGCTGCAGCTGTCTTTTCCACCCCGGTGGCCTCTCGCCTGCATCGCTGCCACCGCCCCCTCAGGGGTCTCCCTGCCTCCACCCTCCAACCTACCGTCCTGGCAGTCACACGTTTCCCCAAACTCAGTTTTGATAAGGTCACTCCCTCGATCAGGCATCTTCGGGGTTCTCCATTTTCTACTCGATCGAGATCAAAGTCTCTGGCTTAGCCTTTAAGGGACTCCACAACTTGGCAAGGCCTTTAGACCTTATAGTAGTCAGCTCAAAATGCCGAAAGAAAATTCCACAGACTGGGCGACTTACACGACAGAAAGTTATGCCTCACAGTTCTGGAGGCTGGAAGTCCAAGGTCAGGGTACCAGTGTGGTCGCATTTGGTGAGAGCGCTTCCTGGCTTGCGGATGGCTACCTTCACTGTGACCTTACGTGGCCTTTCTTCTGTGTGTGTGGAGAGAGAGAAAAAGAGAGATGTCTCTTCCTCTACTTATAAGGACACCAGTCCTATCAGATTAGGGTCCCACCCCTATCGCCTCACTTAACCTTAATCACCTCCTAAAGGACCCGTCTACAAACACAGTCATATGGGAAATTAGGGCTTCAATCTATAAATTTGGGAGGTCCACAGCAGACCTCAAGTGCGTGTTGAACATGTACTATGTTTTGGGCTCTGGTCTAGGGGTTGGAGATAGAGCCAAGTGAATAGTGGGTAGGCAGAAAACGATATAGATACACATATAAATCTAAAAGGTATACACGTGAACATATAAATACATATACACTCATAATAATTGCAAGGAATGGTAAGCGCTATGAAGGAAAATATAGCATAGTAACAATAGTGAGGGATCAGACAGTCACAAGGATGGAGCACTGTTTTAACAAATGATCAGGAAAGATCCCTAATACAGCAACCTTTACGCAGATGGAGACACAGAAAATAACTTAGAGTTCGACCCCTGGAATTCGATCCTTTAGATCAGGAGTCTGCAAACTTTTCCTATAACGGACAAGATAGGAAATATCTTTGGTTTCATGGGCCATACAATGTTAGTCTCCATCACAACTACCCGTTCTGCTGTATCTCAAAAGCCGTCACAGACAATACAGAAATAAAGGAGTGTAGCTGTGTGCCAATAAAACTTTATTTAGGGACTCCGAATTTGAACATCATATAACTTGCATGTGTCATGAAACATTATTCTTCTTTTGATTTTTTTTTTTTTTAAATTTAACAAGCTTGGGGGGAAAAAAAACATTCTTAGGCTGCACCAAAACAAACGATGGACCAGATTTGGCCCATAGGCCATAGTTAGCAGACCCCTGCTTTCAAGCACACAGCTGTGAGGTCTTCTTCCCAGCTGTGGGATGGGAGTGGGGACCACCACAGGGCCTGGCACACAAGTCCCTGGCACACGGTAGGTGCTCCATAGTATTCACTGAAGGAGAGAAAGAAGGAACGGAAGAAGAGAGAAGAAGGAATCAGGGTATCGAAACCCCTACAAACCCCTACAAATTCCTGGCTCCAAGCCCCAGGCTGACGTGACCTCACCTCACTGTCTCCTCTTAGGCCGCAAGACCATTTCATTTCCTGGGAACCTCTGCAGGCTCTGATGCAAATAGGTGTTGACACAACCATTGAAATGCCCACAAACTCAGAGCCTGCTTTCCGAATCTAAGAGCAGGCAGCCCTCCCACAGAGCCCACTAGATCCAGTCACGGTCTCCTGTCACCCGAAAAGCTTCCATTGTCCACCCCAGACACAAATCCAGAAAAGGACACATAAAGCCACAGCCCAAAGCCCACTTGTGCCCTGTCCCCAGCATAATAACTCACAAGTGCCACTAATCTGCATTTTTAATCAGAGCACTTCAGTCCCCACTCAGAAAAGTCATTTGCATCCCCCATGCAGGGCCCCTGACTGCTATATTAATCTCCCATTTGTCCCCTCCTGAGTCATCTAATATTACTGCTGGCTAATTAAAACATCAAAGCCCCAAGTACAACAGCCCTGCCTAGGCCTCCTAATGCTGGGTTTCAAGTGTGCAGTTCAGCACAACCCAGGCTGGGGAGTGGCCGGGCTGGCGCTCGGGCCCCCAATTACCGTGCTCATAATGACCACCCCTCGCACATCTGGAACCTCAACAGATGGCCTCTTTTATTAGGCCTGTTAGCTTGCTCCCTCTGCTCCCTGCCAATCAAGGCTGCCGGCTGCCCACCCACCCACCGGCCACACGCACACCTCTTCCTCCTGCGTCGGCTGCCCTCCCGCCCTTTCCACAGGTCATGGGGCTCAACCCCCATGCCAGGACCACCCCTGTAATCCTCCCTGGGATTCCAGCTGCTCCCCAGCCTTCAGGGCATAAATGTGGGTGGACCAGAGAGTTTCTAAACCGGCTGAGTGATGCCTAGTGTGTAGGGAGGATGGCTGGGTGCCTCCCACATGAGCAAGGTAGGACTGATTTTGCTACTGAGTACAGGTTGTCCACACCATCAGAGGAATTTGTCACGACAAATTCCAGATGTGACTTCCATCCAGATGTGACTTCCATCACCTGCATATCTGCTAGAAGAGACAACAGTGGAGACAGAATCCTAAAGAAGTATTTAGAATGTCTTTCCGGGCCTTCAGAGGAAGCGGGGTTGTTGGTACGTGGCTACACATGGGGACGCGAGTAAAATAACTTAGACTTTGGCAGGAAAGGAAGTGCAAAGGAAGGGAAGAACTCATCCAAATCCCTCTCCTCCTGCTCCCAGTATGGTAGTAGGATAGTAATAATACTTATAGCAACAGCCATAGCAGTAATAATACTAGATACTGTACTAGCATTAGCAGAGTAATAACACCAATTGTAACAGGCAATGGCTAACATTTAGGAGGTGATTTCAGTTGTACAAGTGAGAGACGATAGTGCCTTGGATAAAGGAATGGATGGATCTATTTAGAAAGCTAAGATTGATAGGGGTGGGGAGGATTAGGTTCGGGAGATAAAAAGGATGATGTCCAGGACCGCTCCCACCTGTGGCTTGTCCAGGTGAGGGGATGCTGGTGCCCAGCACTGAGATGGGAACCACTGGTCCAGCCAGGGAGGAGTGGGAGGCCATGAGTCACGGCACCCTCCATTTGTTCTCTGCTTTCTCTGCCTGCACTGTTCTAGAGCTATCTTGAATCATGGTATGCTGTTCACCTGCCTCCTCTTTCCCAGACTCCAGTGTGGCAGCGTGGACATTTTAGTACAGAGCTGGCCACCAGCCAGAAGGGTGACTATGATATGCCCTTCACCTCAGGACCTTTGCACAAGCTGTTCTCTCTACCTGCAAGACCCTGCTCCCCCTTCTTTGCCTGGTGAATACCTACTTGTCTTGACTTAGAAGTTAAATGCTCTGTCTGGATCAGGTGCCTCTTTTATGCGATTCCACAGCCTCCTATATACTGCCAGCGTCCCATGTTATTGCACCCATTGCTCTCAATTATAGCGGCTCATTCAATTGTGATTCCACCCCGCCCCACCAATCCATCGGATTGTGAACTCCATGAGAACAGAGATCACATGTGTTTAGTTTGTCACTGCAGCCCTGGCCCTTGCTACCTTGCTTAGCACATAGGCCATACTCAATGAACATGTGTTCAATGAATGAGTAAATGATGGCCAAGTAGCACAGTTGTCAAGCCGTCAAGGGCATGGTTTGAGAGCAAGACTCCTGGCTCCAGCTTACTAGGTCTGTTAATCTCTTGGACAACTTAATTAACCTGTCTGTGCCTCACCTGTGAAATGAGGAGGATAAGGTTTTGCTCGGCATGTACTAAGTGCTCATAGAAGGGTAGCTTTCGGGAGCAGTCCTTCAGGGCTCTCCGTGGCTTCTGTCCTGGACTTAGCCCATTGAATGGTAATTCGCAGCTCCCTCACCCACCTAAGACCCTCCAGGCTGATGAGATGTGGACCCTACCTCCCTTCTGACTTCATCTCCTCGCACTTGCCCTGATTCATATACTCCAGCCACACTGGCGTCCTCTCTGACCCTGTAAACTGAACAAGCTCATTCATCTCTACCTCAGGACCTTTGCACTTGCCTTTGCCTTCTCCACTTAATCACTTAATCACCTCCCTCTGCTTCATATCCTTAGCACCACCGGAAATTCTATTGTTCACGTATTTGTTCACTTCCTGTCTCCACTTCTCCCGCAACAATGCTCCAGAAGGGCAAGCGCCCTGTCTGTCTCGTTCACCACAGTGTCCGTAGTGCCCAATAGCACCTAGCACATCGTAGGGGTCCAAGAAATGCTAGTTGAATATATGAATGCTCTACCTCAAGGTCACTGCCCATTGCTGTACTCTTCAGCATGATGCCGCTCAGCTTCAGCTCTTCTTCTCCGCTTCCTTCCTTGGCCGTCGTGTCAGGATGTGCCCACTGCCTCTCCCTTACGGTTGCTGAGTGACTGATCCTTGTCCAGGGCATGGGCACGCCTCCGCCCAGGCAGGTAGACGACGACTCAGAATCACCCATGGCAGAATGTGATCTTTATCCGTGAGTCTGAAATGGAGAGGCCACGTCAGTTAGCCCAGGACTTATCCTCCTTCACCTACTGGACAATTTTCTTACAGACGTGAACACAAATGGTGGACTGAAGGAGTTCAAGACAGAGGGAACGGTATGAGCAAAGGCCCGGAGGCAGGGTCATGCTTGGCATTTCTGAGAAGCAGAAACCTGAAATTTGAGGAAAATGTTCGATGCTTCAAACCTTTCTAATTTAAACCTTCTGTTTTCTCAGTGCTTGCTAGAAATAGTGAGTTTGGGTGGTAGCCGGAAGGCCCAGAAAGCCAAGTAACTTGACCCAGCTTCAGGCTTTTTTNTATTTTCTGATGCAGCCTCAGGTTTGATTGCTCAGCCTAGAGGACTGTTATCCTTCGGAGAGACTGACGGCATCCTTTCAGTCATTTATTCATTCAACAAACATTCATTGAGTCCTCGCTATGTGCCAGACCCCGTGCTGGACACCAGAGAGACCATCTTTGAATTCCTGACCCTGCTCCCCAGAACAGAACCCAAAAGGCTCTTCCATGGCACCTCATTCTGCACAGCTGGAGGAACCAGGTTCTCAGCCACCTTGCACAGGCCAACCAGGGAGAATCCGCATCTCTGTGCAGACAGCTGGTAACTTGAAGCAGATTCCAGGAAGAGCAACGCCTCTTCCTGTCCCACTAGAGACAGTTTTCCAATGTTCTCAAGACCTGCCTAACATCCCGTCTTCATTGTCTCCTCCAGCCCCCCGCCTCGGGAAAACAGTCCCCCACAAAGAATGGCAGCCCCTCCAAGTGCCCCCGCTTCCTCAAGGTCAAGAACTGGGAGACTGACGTGGTTCTCACTGACACTCTCCACCTTAAGAGCACATTGGTGAGTATTTCAAGAGGGCGCAGACCAGGATTTCTCAATCTCAGCACTTTCCACATTGGGGGCTGGATAATTCTTTGTTATAGGGATTATCCTGTGCATTGGAGGCTGTTTCGCATCACCACTGGTCTGTACCCACCCAATGTCAGTAGCCCCCCTGAAGCTGTGACTACCAAAAATGTCTCCACATATTGCCAGTTGTCCCCTGGGTAGAAAATTCATATCTGTTTGAGAACTACTGTTGGACACTTACTCACGCATGTAAACACTTTCGTTTGTGTGCCACGGACCCAAAAGAATCTAACGGGAGTCGCCGGTTCCAAATGCATTCTCTTTGTCTCTCACAGTCTCACCACTGATGGAGTATTGAGAAAACTCTTTCGTACTTTCACAGTGCGACCTCTAAATTTTTATATCATACTTTTAGCCGTTAACAATGTATTGTTTTAAAATTTTGTCGAAAACGGGCCTCTCGGAGGAATGTTGTGTCAGTTATCTAGCTATTGTAGTGTAACAAATTGCCCCCAAATTTAATGGCTTAAAAACAACAACCACTTATTATTTTCCAAAGTCTGTGGATTGTCTGGGTGGTTCTGCTGATCACAGTTGATCTCATACATCTGTAGTCATCTGAGCAGTCAGCTAAGGTCCAGGATGGCCCTGGCTGGGATAACTCAGCTCTGCTCCATGTGGTCTCTCATCCTCCAGCAAGCTAGCTCGGCCTTGTTCACGTGGTAGTCACAGGGTACTGAGAGAATGAGCAGAAACATGCAAGATCTCTTGAAGTCTAACCATGACTTACGTCGCATTCTTTGGGCCAAATCAGCCCAGATTCAAGAGTTGAGAGAATAAGTGCCAACTCATGCTAGAGAGTTGCTATAAAGTCACATTGCACAGGGCGTAGATACAGAAAGAAGAAGATTTCTTTTTTTGCAATCAACATACCGTAGATGTGTTTAAATGAATTACTGTAGTCACTCTACTATCTCCTTCTTGATCAACATAGGATCAGAAAATATTTTGGGATTCAGTAACAGCGGTTCTGATTCCCAGGGAACGACAGTTGAGTAGAGCAAACACTTTCAGAAACTTAATATGCTGTTCGTCATCCCTTACCTTGGCTGATGACCACATCCAACAATGGTCGGAAGCTGGTATTTGAGAAATCCCCTTTGGGAATTAAAGGCCAGGTAAATTCCATCGTGAATATCAGATCCAGGTCTACAGCCCCAAACCTGCCATACTTGTGCAGAACCAAGCAATAGCCCAAACATCTCTTTTCCTTCCAGGAAACGGGATGCAGCGAGCACATCTGTATGGGCTCCATCATGCACGTGGCTCAGCAGGTAAGAAGGCCCGAAGACGTCCGCACAAGAGAACAGCTCTTCCCTCTCGCCAAAGAGTTTATTGATCAGTACTACTCGTCGATTAAAAGGTAAGTTTATGTTGACTCTGAGGAGCCTGGGGTAAGTTACTGAGTACTGGGGACGAAGATTTCAGCTCCAACTTTGCAGATAGTTGAACTAAGGCCTGAGCATAAGGCCTCTGCCTGCCATACACAGAGGTTGAAAACTGGTGGCCCAAGGGCCAAATCTGGCCCCCTAAAATGTTTTTATTTGGTCTGCAGAGTGTTGCTTAAATTTGAAACATTTCAAGCAATTTCGCACCTAGTTATATATCCTAAAGAAACTCTCACACTGGAGCACAAGAAGACATGCATAAAAATGTTCACTGAAGCATTATTATAATAGGGAAAAAATAAAATTAAAGGACCAACTGGAAATCACAACTCCAGGAGAATCTGTAAAGAAGGTAGTGTTTTCTGTGATGGAATGCTATACAGCCATAAAAAATGAATGGATTAGCATTCTGCATGTTCATGGGAATGAAGCTCAAAAATGACTTTGAGCGAAAGAAAGAAAGGACAAGTTATAAAAGGAGACATTCAGGACATCTCCATTTATATAAAAATTTTAAACATGCAGAATAACACTGTCCATGACTTAGAGGATAAATACACATGTGGCAGAAGTATATAAAGCATGAGAATGGTAAATGCCACATTCAAAATAGCAGTCACTTCTGGGGAGAAAGTAGGCTGTGATAGGGAAGTAGTCCCCAAGGAGTTATAATATTATTTCTTTTTTATTTATTTTTCTTAGGCTTGGGGCATGAGAGTTCATTATATTATTCCCTATACCTTTTTGAAAGTCTGAATTTTTTCATAATAATTTTTTTTTAACTTTCTGAATTTGAATTCATTGCCATCATTTAAAATCAAAAGAGTTTCTTTTAAAAATCAGGTTTCTCGTCTCTTTTGAAAGAAGACGTGGCAGCCCTGGCCCGTATTCCAATCAAGCAACAACTGGCTAGAGCAGAGTTGTGGCTGTCCCCAGGGACTCACCTGTTTGCCACAGTCCCCACTCAGCCAGTCCAGTCACTGCTGGGCCTTTGTGGGCATTTGAGTGTGCAGTCTCTGCTTTATCCTTGAATTATTGTGTCCAGAAATCAACCCGGACTTTCTGTGGTTTCTGGCCTCCAGTAATAGCTCGTTCCTCCCACCAACCTCTGATTGTGAAGAAAAGGTGATACTCCCGTGTCCCTTCCCTCCTCACTCAGATTTGGCTCCAAAGCCCACATGGAGAGGCTGGACGAGGTGAACAAAGAGATTGAAATCACCAGCACCTACCAACTCAAAGACACGGAGCTCATCTACGGGGCCAAGCATGCCTGGAGGAATGCCTCCCGCTGCGTCGGCAGGATCCAGTGGTCCAAGCTGCAGGTAGGCGGTGAGGCTCCTGGACCTTGACAAGCCCTTAGACAGAGGAGATCGGGTGGAGGGCGGGGAGATGAGCTCTACCCAGGGCACCTGTGGCCATGGCGAACTATCAGATAATGGTCATCACTACCAAATCTGCTTTACAGTTATGTCCCATTCGGCCAACCAATGTTTTTTTTTAAGTGGATGCGTGCATCTCTTGGCAGAGCTTGTATGCTCCGGTCTACGGCAGACCTCACCACTCCCTTTTGCTTTGCACCTACCCTCTTTGCTTATTGATATCATCTGCCTCCATGAAAACATCAGATTCTGTGTCCCCTGGTATGATTTTTTTTCCCCCCTCTGGGAAAGAGCTTCAGGTTGGAAGTACATTAGTTATCAAGCTCAAGGGTTTTTCTTTAATCCGATTTTTGTTTTATTTTTTAATCTCTAATCCCTAAGAATCTGACAGAAACGATGACCAGCACACTAAAAATCTCTCCTTTACTTCGCCATCTCTTACCCACACCACTAATGCCCCACGCCTACTTTTCGGGGATTTTTCCTGGTTTGATGGAGTAGTGAGATGCTCACTAGTCCAATGGGGAGGCAGCTGGAGTGGGCTCTGGGCCCTCCACCCATGGGAAGCGGTGCTGGGGAGCCGAGGAGGGGAGGAGGCCGTCGTTCCCATGATGCCCCTCTTCCAGGTGTTCGATGCCCGTGACTGCACCACGGCTCACGGGATGTTCAACTACATCTGCAACCACATCAAGTATGCCACCAACAAAGGGAATCTCAGGTGAGCTGACCAGCTCGGGGCGGGGAAGTCTAATGTCACCGCCTGGGTCTGGAAATGTCCTCCCTCTCCCCTCCGGGAGATAGGCCAAGCCGAGAGAGGTGGCTTGGCACCCTTGCTCCACCCTCTGTGACCCATCTCTTCTGGGAGAAACAGATTCCCATGTGGTTTGCAAAGCTACAACCACCAAAATCACGCTCAACCCACAGTTCATTATCACCCACGGAGGGGGCAGGAAGGGACGTTTCTCATTCCTGGGAATCAGAAAGTCCTGTTGCCAGCGGTGACCTGCTTGTACCAGCTCCAGCTTCTGTTGCCTGGAGCTGCCTCAGAATCCCTCTCCGATTAAAAGGCAGTTTCTCTTCTCGCTGCTGTGGGGACTGCTCCTTCAGGCTCCACCAAGCCACGCCACGCCTTGGACTCCTCTTGCCCCATACGAAGAACAAAGCCACCAGGGAGGCACCATTGTGAGCTGGTGGCTTCCACACCAGCAAGCCACAGCTGGGTGAGGAGCAGCTGGAAGGGAACAGCTGGGGCCCCCACAGACAGGCGGTTACACTTGTTAATCCTGCTCAATTAGTCCTGCCCCGGCATCTGTTCCCCGCTCCGGAGGACCAGCCCCAGCTCAGGGCTGCTGCAGAGATATTCCCACAAGCCTCCGGGCTGCACTGAGCTCATCCCCAAACTGGCTTGTTAGCATTGAGCATGGGGTTTCTCACATGAGTCTCTTCCTTGGGAAGGCGGCAGTGTTCGCCCGCCAAGCCTGCCAGTTAGGACAGGCCTGTCATCTAAGCTCGGGGCCTGTGTGGGGAATTAGTACGGGTGATCCCTGAACACGGGTTTCAACTGCATGGGCTCACTTGTATGCAGGTTATTTTTCAAGAAATGCAGTGTGTTTTCTCTTCCTTGTGATTTTCTTCATAATATTTTCTCTTCTCTAGCTTACTTTGTTGTAAGAATACATTATATAAGACATAGAGCATACAAAATACATTGTTTATGTTATTCGTAAGGCTTCCTTCCGGTCAACGATAGGCTATTAGTAGTTACATTTTGCGGGAGTCAAAAATTAGAGGCGGATTTTAAACTGCACAGGGAGTCAGTGCCCCTAAACCCCGCACTATTCAAGGGTCAACTGTATATCTTTTTCCTAAAACACCTCACCCCTCAGAGAACATCCTGCATATCCTGGCTGTTAAAGGCAATCTCGGCCTCAAGGGGCGTGCGGGACATTCTGGTAGTTTTCAGAATGTGCTGTGACAAGGTGATATTGGGTGGGAGGCGGGGGGAGCTCATGGGCCAGACACCACACCTCCACTTTTATCAGTTATCTATTGGGGAATCTTCATGAGATTTTCCATTGAAGAAAATATTCAGCTGATTCTTTTTTGACACATTCTAAACCACACATCCAGACACCGAGAGGCCATAAGAGAATGTGTACCACATATAGAAATAATCTAAACATAGGCAGGCAGGCAAGAGAGAAGAAGGAGGAGAGAGAGAGAGAGATGTAATTCCAACAGTGCAAGGCATTCGACCTGCCACGCAGCGAGCTTCTGCTTAGGAGACACACGCAGGAGGTGGGAGAGGCGTAAATGTGTCGCGTTTCTGCCATTGGTCTCGGTGAAATGTGTCGCATTTCTGCCATTGGTCTCGGTTCCTGCACACAGAGTAAGCATCCCACTGTCTATGATTCTGCTGTTTCTAAACGTGCTTTTTAAATGTATATATTACACAAACACCCTTTATCTGGTGCTCAACCAGAGGAACGGCAGTGTGTTTTACAAGGAACGGCAGTGTGTTTTACTGCTGGAGGGGAAACCGCTGATTTGACTCATCCTGTGTTCGTCTCCAATAGGGCACCGTTGCGAAGAGATTTTTGAGCGAGCCTCTGGTTCTCTGTGACTTTTGCCTTTGCCTCTGCCCCCACCCAGGTGCCTCACTCCGCCCCTGCTGTACTATGCACAGTATTGTCCTGAGCCGACGATAAGATCCGACTATGCTCAGGAAGAAGACTTCGGGAGCTAGATGAGACAGGGGATGCTATGTGGAGAAAGTGAACTTGAGTAGGCCTTGAATTTGGATTCGTGACAGCGCAGAGGGATTTCGGCCAAGGGGGCAGCAGGGCCAAGTTCCCGGGGCAGGACGTGTATGGGAGAAGCTCTGCGAGGAATGGGTTGGGCCCACAGGGCGACCCTCATGCAGACACAAGCCAGGATGGGGCACACGGCCTGGGATTCAGTCCGCTGAGGGGACTGGTGAACCCTGGTGGCAGGAGCTCCTGGCTTGATGTAACATTGAACCACACCATGAAAAAGTTATTCTCTTGTCAAGTTCTATTAAACCCTTCTGATGAGGCCAAGGAGAAAGTCTCAGTTTGGCGCTAAACCATCGTTAACGTCCCCCTGATGCTGCTGATCTCCCATTAACAAAAAGAGAGCAGGGCTCTACCTAGGTGCCTTCGGCAGGCAGCAACGTCTTTCTACAGTTTAATAACAGTGTACGGTCTCGTAGTCGCCTAGTTAGGTAGGTGAGGCCAGTGGGGATCTATTAATACGAGTACAAATGGCAGTTGATTTCTTTTTAGTCATAAGTCTATAGACTTTGGTATCCTGTGGTGGGACGGGGCGGGGGGGGAATTGGGCAAGAATTAACGATGGTAGTGACGATGGTAGGAGAAAGACAAGAACTATCAATCGATGGTGCATTCCTAAAGGCGAGCAGGGCCGGACGTCCTTTTCCTGGAGATTACCCACTGTGAAAGAGCTCCCTGGAAAACTGGCCCGAGTCAAACTTGTTTAAAAGTCTCACCAGAGAGGCATTTCCTTCCTTCTGCCAGCTGACATGGGGCCTCCAGGCCTCCACCCCTTCTCAGACCAGTGGTCCCGTGGAGGGTTGGTTAGGGTCCTTCCCTTCCCATAACTGCGCCATGAGCCCTGGGGACCTTGACACAGCTGTAATGCACCCTGAGCCTCATGCAGTCATTGGCTTGGGCAACACCTTTTCCAATGCGTCCCCAAAGTACAGGCCCCGCCCTGACACCAGATGTCCCCCTCTCTCCACTACAGATCTGCTATCACCATATTTCCGCAGAGGATCGACAGCAAGCATGATTTCCGAGTCTGGAACTCCCAGCTCATCCGCTATGCCGGCTACAAGCAGCCTGACGGCTCCATCCTGGGGGATCCAGCCAGTGTGGAGCTCACAGAGGTATGTGCACCCCACACCGGGCCCCCCGCCTGGGCTCCCATCTCCCCAAACCATCTTTATCTACAGGCTTTGCTCAGTTTAATATTATCATCACATGGAGAGCAGCAAATGGGGTGCAGTTTATTCTTCCCCAGATTCCTTCTCCCTTTGGCTGCCCCAAGTCCAGCTGGTTCTTTTACAGCTGGTCATCTGGACACTTTCATGCCATTACCTTGTCCGACTCTAATGATGGGAACCATTATCCCATTTTGCAGACGGGTAGACTGAGTCTCGCCAAGGCCAAATGAGTTATCCAAGGCTATAAATGAACAGAAGGAAAGCTAGAAGTACAGTCCAAATCTCCTGCCTCCCACCCGGAGGAGAGGAGCTGACATATGGGAGCCTTGTCTGGCATCTACCTTTTCTGAGTTGAGTTATATGTCAGACTCATATCATTTATTCACTCACTTGTTCATACAACTATTCTACCCACCAGTGCCTCTTGAGGTGGGCTGGACTCTCCATGGTACCAGCACTGCCACAATTGCTGGCATCCGAAGTCAATCCATAAAAGCCACCAGGAACACGACCACCACCATCCAAGGTTCCTTCCAGGTAGCACAGCTAAGGCATGGTAGCTTATAGCATCTGTGCCCACAGGAGATACCACAGGCAGGCCCCGTGCCTACAGTGAGCTCAGGCACACAGACCGGGTACCCACGCTTATTGATCACCCACTCCTCCCCAGTTGAATTTCATCTTTGTCCTTTCCTCAAACCCCCCTCAGAGTCTACCCTACTAGCTCCCCAGAGATGGAGCTGGTGTGGCAAGGGTTTCCCCACTGCCTCAGTCCCTGCTGACTTCATTTGCATGTGACTTTTCTTATTAAAATGTTATTCTCCAGAAAAGGGGGCTGTCACCAGGGCGACCAGGAGTTGCATCTGTGCCATTTTAGACTCAGCCAGACTCTCTGCTCCACTTGGCTGAGTGCTAACTGTATACTTGGCTGACCTTGTCCTCATGGCCACCAGAACATAAACGCCACACAGCCAGCCTCTTCCTCGCCTCCTGTCTCCAGAAACCTCGCTGACAGGACACGTTCTCCTAAGCCCTGGATTTCATGCTTCCTCTTTCTCCTAACACAGCAGAGAGAATCACCTCAAACGTAACCACGTGACTGGATCTTTTGAAACCCTCTAACCTTGCACTGTCCAGTATGGCAGCCACTGGCCACGTGTGGCTAGCAAGCGCTTGATGTATGGTGGGTCCAAACCGAGACAAGCATAAGAGTAAAATACATGCCAGGTTTCCAAGACAGAGAACAACAACAAAAAAGAGTAGAAAGCATCTCGTAAATAGTTTTTATCTTGATTACATCTTGAAAGAATAATATTGCAGATAATATTGAGCAAAACTATTTTATTTATTAACAAATTAATACATTTATTATCAGGTTAATAAATATATTTAATTTTGTGTTAAATATACTATCATTACTAACTTAATAATTTATCATTAATAAATTAGTGGTGCTATTTAGTGCATTTAATTATATTTTATATGACATATTTTATTTATTAGATTAATAAATATATTTTGCATTTAATTTTAATGTCAAATATATTATTAAAATACATTTATATTAATAAATGTATTTTAATAATATATTTTAATACACTATTACTTTAATACACTATTGATAACTAATATTAATATCAATGTAACTAATATAAGCATTATCATTAATAATTAATTAGTACTCAAATATTAAAATTAAATTATATTATTTTGAAAGAATAGATTATTAAAATTACTTTCACCTGTTTGGGTTTTTTTTTTTTAACTTTTAAAATGTAGCCACCAGAAAATTTCAAATTATTTATGGGGCTCGCTTTGTACTTTGATTAGACAGTTGCTCTAACAGATGCATTTTATGTACTAATTCTAATACATCCACTCTCATCACATTCAGTAGCTTCTCTTCACATCTCAAGGCACCCAATGCAAACACTTCCAGCTGAATGCCCACCATGTGCCAGGCCCTGTGTATGAGGGTATTGCAGATGCAACAGTCACGTTTATCCCATGCCCTTCAGGGGTTCCCAGTGGGCAGGGGAGACCCAGAAAACATAAGAAGGTACGATGCTGGAGGACAGGTTCGCCCTCTGTCCCATGGGGCCACAAGAAGTGATACTGGTTACCTGGTGACATCAGGGAGAACTTGATAAAGAAGGCGTGTGTGGCTCAGAGCCCCCGGAGGAAGCGGGTGCTGGTGGGCCAGCTCTGGGGCCTCTGCCCCTCCCCATCGCCATTGTGTTTGGAGGGCTTGGTGACCTGACCTGGCTGGGTCTGGTTGCAGATCTGCATGCAGCAGGGTTGGAAACCCCCAAGAGGCCGCTTCGATGTCCTGCCGCTCCTGCTGCAGGCCAACGGCAACGACCCCGAGCTCTTTCAGATCCCTCCGGAGCTGGTGCTGGAAGTGCCCATCAGACACCCCAAGTAAGAGGGACAGGCAGGGGGTGGGCGAGGGTGGGCTGACTTGCCCAGTGCCCCTCTCTGCCCATTCCCATATGCACCTGGCTCTTTCTCCAGCCCGGACACAGGCGAAATTAAAGGGGGTGTTGGTTCTAATCCTCACTGTGGGGCCTAGGTAGAGTGGGACCCCTAAGAATCAATAATTCCTTCTTGACCAGCTTGGGGACTGCCATCTTTTCCTGAATTATAATCTTCCTCCTCACCTCACTCCTAAGCGATCAACCAGGACCTGCCCTTTTTCCAGCCCAAAGGGTTAAACTGAGCGGGAGCGCCTACTGTCTTGTTGCGTGCACAAATTTGAAATAGAGGGAGCCATTTAAAGCACTGCGTGACCTGATGTAGGTCAAATGGAAAAGGGATTTGGAGCCAGGAAGGAGCTGTGATGCCTGGGACAAGCAGCACAAGCAGAATTTACACTTTGAGAGTGAAGGAAATCCACAGCGAGGCACTGGATCTAGGGACAAAATTGAGGCAGGCACCAAAAAACTCAATAATATTTGAATGCAATATTTTTAAAAATCAAAAATAACTTTAAAAAAATCGATGATGTACAACCTATCAAAATTTTAAATAAAGGCACCATCCAGTTCAGGGCTGAGATTAGAGTGAGGCGAACCAGGTGAGTCATGCAAATACAGGGTGAGATTGTGTCTTTATTTAAAGTTTCGATATTACCTGTATAACCACCTAATTCCAAGAAAATGGTGCAATAGAAATTTTATGGTGCCTAGAGACACAAAGTCACCTGACCCAACCCATACTGGCCATCGGGAAAGACTTCTTAGAGTAAAAACAGTTTCACTGAGAATTAAGGTGTGGGTTGGAGCTGAACAGACAGAGAAGGAAGAGAAAAGATCCCAGGAGGAAGGAACTGCCGTTCAAAGGCCCTGGGGTTGGAAGGAACTCACTTTCTCTTAGACTAACTTTTAGAGTGAGTTTGGGAGAAATACAGCAGCCCAAGGCAGTGTAGTTCCCAGGCCTGGATGTCCATCCAAGTGGCAACTGGGGAGATGTTGTTTAAGTTATACAGATAAGTAAGTTCTGGAGATCTAAGGCTGTTCCGTTGCTAAAAATGCATATTCTCAGGCCCTGTGGTTCTATAGATCTGAGGCGGAGCCCAAGAATCGAGTTCTAGCATTGTCCATCCCAGCCAGTCACTGGCGTTTCCGTGTCCCCAGACTAAGGCCATCCCAACACGAGTCTACCTGTGAGACTTGCGCCCCAGACTGAGACGGGCTGTGCTGCTCTCTGCAGGTTGGAGTGGTTCAAGGACCTGGGGCTGAAGTGGTATGGCCTCCCAGCGGTGGCCAACATGCTTTTGGAGATTGGTGGCCTGGAGTTCAGCGCCTGTCCCTTCAGCGGCTGGTATATGGGCACAGAGATTGGCGTCCGCGACTACTGTGACAACTCTCGATACAACATCCTCGAGGTGAGGTCTCTCCTCAGTCGCCCTGACAGGAAAGCACAAGGCAGATGGGGAGGGCTCAGTAGTCCTTGGGGCTTGGAAACTGGAAGGAGTTAAAATGCATCCCACAGTCCCGGTGAAGCCCCTGCAGTTCCAGAGGCACCCAAGGCACTGACAGTGCCTGTGCTGTGTGCCAGGCACTGTGCAAAGCACTTTGCACAGATTACACGCTCATTTAATTCCCCCCATAACCTCCAGGTATAAAAATCCCCCTCTCACAGATGAGAAAATGACAGCCTTTTGGAGAGATGAAATGACAAGCTCAAGGTCACGCTGCCAACAAGTGGCAGAGCTGGGACGCAAACCAGTCTGACTTTATGGTCCAAGTTCATAACCACTCTGCTACACTGCATCTCAATGTCAAATGCTGTTGGAATGACCCGTGATCTTGGGACTTTTTGGTCTGTTTTCTAAAAAACAAAGGAAGAGGATTGGCAGTTGTTCCTTACCATACGCATTTCTCAGTGGAGGTTCTGTTTTCCTTCCGGGCTGAGTCATCCTCATCTACTAAAAAGTGCTGGGCCAGAGTGCTTCCTGGAGCTCAACTTTGGTGAAAGCATCAGGATTGGTGTGATTTTGTCAGCAAATGTTGTTCCTAACAGCAGTCAGCTGTAGTTGGCCTCATTTCAAAATAGGGCACTGAGAAACAGAAGTTAAGTGCAGGGCCTATGTCCCACAGTAGATAAGGTACAGAGTCAAAATCTATGGTCGTCCACATGGATGGACCTTGGGGGCATCATGCCAAGCAAGCTAAGTCGGACCCAGAAAGATAAGCACTGTTCGATCTTACGTATACGTACAGTCTAAAAAAGTCGAACTTATAAAAAGAGTAGAATGGTGGTTGCCGGGGCTGGGGTCGGGGATGGGTGTTGGGGAGATGTTGTTTAAGTTATTATACAGATAAATGAGTTCTGGAGATCTAATGCACAGCATCATGGTTATAGTCAACTGTACTGTATTATAAACTTCAAAGCTGCCAAGAGACTAGACCTTAATTATTCTCACCACAAAAAAAAAAGGAGAGAAACAATTATGTGATATAGTAGAAGTGTAAACTGATGTGGTAATAATATTGCAATATAGAAATGTATCAAACCACCTTAAACTGTGCACCTTAAGCTTACACAATGTTATATTCAATTACATCTCAATTTTTTTAAAAATTCCGTGAGTGTCTGCCTGGAAAACAGAAGCTGAAGTCCTCAGCCTTGCCACGTACTGGAATGACCTAAAGAGATTCGTGATGCCCAGGTCTTTCTCCCCAGGATTCAGATATAATTGTCCCAGGAT
Source organism: Pteropus medius (assembly GCF_902729225.1). Taxonomy (NCBI): domain Eukaryota; kingdom Metazoa; phylum Chordata; class Mammalia; order Chiroptera; family Pteropodidae; genus Pteropus; species Pteropus medius. The sequence goes on along the minus strand of NW_024343733.1, from coordinate 3,697,492 downwards.
GGGGCCAGGGCTTCACTCTTTTTCAGAGCTCCCTAGAAAATTCTACTGGGCAGCCACTGAGCTGTACAAACTTCTGGCAGGAAAGGAAAAGACATTTCAGACCATTTTCATAGTTGTGTGGCTCTAGTCACATTTGAGGATTTTTAAAGTCGTATAAAGTTTTTAATTTTTTTTTCCTGCAACTAATTTCTATTCTTTCAAAGTATAAACAAAATAATGCCTAGAAGTAACAATTGCAGCATGACTGGCTGTATACACTCTCTTTTATAAAAGAACTCAAGTTTTATATATATTTATGTAAAGCAGCAAATTTCTCACTTTTTGCATTTTTATCACTGCTAAAAGACCTCAAGCAGAACCTAACGCCTCAGCCTCAAAGAGTAAATATAATAACTCTGCTTTCATGATCTCTGCTTACATTCGATTGCAAAGAGTAGTCACTGGGCAAGTTAAATGAGGCTCCCTCCCACCCCTGCCCTCCAGTTTCAACTGCCATTACGTACAAATGTTGACAGCTGGGACTGGGAAACGATTTACCCAAAGCTGAGAAATTGTCGCATTCTAGCCCCGTAATGAGACTTGGGTTCCCACAAGTGACTAGAACTGACAGGGTAAGTGAAAAGCAAGTCTCTAATTAGTGAATTTGCTATTGGGTCTTCCCCATGCCTGACATCAGCTTCCGCATCAGCTTGAGCTGTGACAGAAATATCAGAGGATGATTTTTCCCAAGCAGTTTTGCCAAAGGAGGCAGCTGGTTTGGGAGTGGCCCCCAGCTCTTGGGCAGTATGCATCTCCCTGGGCTCCGCCTCCGAGGCCAACTGGCTCTATGGACTTTAAGCAAGTCCAGGCACCTCTCTGAGCCTCAGTTTCTTCATCCGTCAAATGGAGTCAGGCAGGTGTCTCCACGAGCCTAAAGAATCCACGTTCCAGGATGGAGCAGGTTGGGTGGAGAGCTTCTCATACTAAGAAGCAGATGATGTCACTTCCAGATCCACGTCTCTGCTTAAAACCTCACAAGGACCCTCTTTGTCATGCTTGAAACAAAATCCTGGCTCCTTGGCCCATCCTCCGTGATCCTGCATGATCCAGACCTGCCCCTCTCGGTCACCAGCTCCTCCTGGCTCACCGCCCTCCATGTCCACTCACCTTCTTCCCATATCTCAAATGCTGCAAGCCTGATCCCTTCTCAGGGACTCTCACCTGCTGTCTCTCTGCCTAGAATCTTCCCTCCCTCCATCTGCAAATGTCTTGCTTTTTATCATCCTGGTCTCGCCTAGAATGCCACTTCTGCAGTGGGCCTGGCTATCCTGGTTCCATGAACTCTGTCCTCATATCCCTCTTTATCCCATTTCTTTGTCATATTTTCTTCCTAGGAATTAGCACTCATAACAGTGTTCACTTTCTCCCATATTAGAAGATACACTCAGTAATAAAGGGCCAGCCGAGTCTCTCTAGTCTCCTGTTACCAGTAGTTCCTCAATAGAAAAATCTTCAGAGTGAATGAGTTCATCAGTCTGCCCACAAATTGATGACACTAGCTAGCCCTGTCCCTCTTTAGTCTGAGGTGTTCCAGCCTGTGAGTCTGTTTCCTTTCCCTTTCAGGAAGTGGCCAAGAAGATGAACTTGGACATGAGGAAGACCTCCTCCTTGTGGAAGGACCAGGCGCTGGTGGAGATCAACATTGCAGTTCTCTACAGCTTCCAGGTAGCACCAGGGTCCAGGCTGTTAAGCCTCAAAGGGAAGCTAAACCTTTCAGAGCCTTGGAGCAGAAGGTCGAGTGCCCTAGGTGCTAGGACCTGCCTTTGGGAGAGTCTGCCCACCAGCATGGTCTACTTCCCATTATGCATGCCTTACTCTCCATTGTGGATCTTGGATGGGCACTGTTTGAAGAAGAGATGAATAGATGAGGGGTTGTGACTTGTCACTTATGATTTTTTACAATCGAGATAGCAGGCATCCTCTATGTCTTGCCATGTCTTAGGGACTCCGCCTAAAAGAGACAAATCTTCATCATCATTATCAGAAGCATGTGGGCTCCTCAGTGCATGTGGTCCCATGGCAAATGGTATTATAGCAAAGTGACCATAGAATTTATCATCTAAACCACAAATTTTTGAGAGCAAAAGAAAGACACCACTAATAATTGTGCTAGGGCAATGAGCACGAGCCAGGTTGCTCCTGGGCAAACCAGGAGACTATAAAATAGAAGTCATGCTCTAAACTGAGGCCAGCTCTGTCCTCCAGGGGCTGACAGTCTAGAAAGCTCAGTCTCTATAGATGTGCATGGAAGGCACACACAGACAGTAGGATGAGCATAACCAGTCATGGACAGACGTGAATGTAAACCATCGGTCCCCATGTCAGGAGTAGAGAGAATGGGTACACCGAGGAATACTCCAGGGAAAAGACAAGTTGAAATGGAGTCGGGGGAAGGAGGCCCCCTCCCTTCTCTCTGAGTCATAGGAGTGAGGTTGCAGGAGTTGTTGAAAACAATGGAGCATGGTTCGGTCAGCTGGTGTGAAGACCCACGAGCCAGAGACAGCACAGGCAGAAAAGCTTAGGACGGGGACAAGGGTTTGTGGGCAGAGAGGGGAGACCACTGCGTGGGTGTGAGTCCAACCCAGCCAGGTTACCCGGTCAGCCCACCTCTGCTGTGACTTCCTTGTTTTAACTTTAATAAGTTCAATTTTATTACTTACAAATTTTATTTTAAGAAGATTCCGTATCACCACCATCGGTAGAGAACCAATATCAGTTGGTATAAATAGAAGAGAACTGTAAATTTAAATAAGTAAACACAATGAATAACAAAACAAAGTTGTTCAATTCTAACTAGATAAGAGAGAGTTTTTCTCTTATTAAAAAGGGAGGAGGGTTGGGGAAGGAGAGAGGAACATTGGCAAGAGAGGAATTAAAGATACGTTAGCACGAAGCAGAGACTTTCTCCCGGGTTTAATCAGAAGGATCGAGAGAGAGATGCAGAGAAGCACCTGACACTGCCTCAAATCACCTCCAGGCCCACCCTTTGGGAAACGCAGCTCTACGGGGGAGGGAGCCCGAAAAATACCCCAGCTTCTCTTACCTCCTGACCCCTTGTCCCATCTGCTCCCACAGAGTGACAAAGTGACCATCGTCGACCACCACTCCGCCACCGAGTCCTTCATTAAGCACATGGAAAATGAATACCGCTGTCGCGGGGGCTGCCCAGCTGACTGGGTGTGGATCGTGCCCCCCATGTCCGGCAGCATCACCCCTGTCTTCCACCAGGAGATGCTCAACTACCGGCTCACCCCCTCCTTCGAGTACCAGGTCCTGCCCCCTCCCTGCCTGTCTTGGGTTATGCTTGGAGCATGTCTCGATGCAGACCAGCACCCCGGACACTCAAGTGCTCCATAGCCATGGTGAACAGTACAGAGCTAGCTGAAAGGCTAACAGAGATGAAATGAGCAGTCTGGGGCCACCAGGAAAGTGTGTAAGAGGGACCGAGGGCTGAGTGGGGAGGTCTTATAGGACAACACGGGGAGGCTGCACCAGCCACGAGGACCCCTACGGTCACCACCGGCAGAATCACGCCCTTCAGGGGCTGAGGGTTGGCATGGCTGGGCAGCCACAAGCCCCCAGGGATTCTGAGCATCTCCCACGAGGAGCCAGATTCCCTCACTGCAATGACCATGATCTTCTCTTTGCAGCCTGACCCTTGGAACACCCATGTCTGGAAAGGCACCAATGGGACCCCCACGAAGAGGCGAGCCATTGGCTTCAAGAAGCTAGCAGAGTAAGTCTCCTGAAGTAGGTTGGGGGGATGTCTATTCCTCAAAACTCAGAGAGCCCCAGAAAAGGAGGCTGGATAAGTGCTCATTCCTCGAACCTCTCATGTGACATGAATTCTGTACTTTCTCTGACCCCTTTGTTGCCTTCTTGGACCCAGAGTCTGGGATGTGAATGTCCCACACAACTCTTAACCTTCCTAGTTTTATTTTTCCTCACCCTAGTTTCATAAATTCTTGTCCTGGAGGCAGTGGTGTGTTGGTAAATCAACTTTCCTAATAATAATAATGTTAAGAGTAGTAATAGTGGTGGATTTGTGACATTTGTCAGTTTCTGTTGTCTAAATATTCTCACCATGGCCAATTTCAGGCTACCAACAGGAAGTCACTAACCCCAAAGTGGGGAGGAGCTGGGATGAGCCAACTCCAGCACACCACTGCTTAGAGAGTGTGCTTGTCCAGGGCTGAATGCTAAGTACTCATTCATTCATTCATTCATTCATTTGGCCAACGAGTCAATACTGAGTGCCTACTCTGTGCCAGGCACTGTGCGAGGCTCCAGGGATGCCATCATGAGCCAGAGAAATGTGGTCCCTACCCTAATGAAGCTCACAGTCATTCATCGTCAAAGAACCACACAATTATGGTAAACACTGCACGCATCATCAAGGAAGATTCATGGTACCATAGAACAGTCTTCGGGAGGTCGGAGAGGGCTTCCTGCAAGAGATGACAATTGAGCTGAAGAATGAGATGAATAAGACATAACTGAGAAAAGAAGGGAGGGAAGGGGGTCATGGGTCAAGGTCACTAAAGAACAACTGTCCTGAAGAATGTGTGACCAGCCAAGGGACCAGCTAACAAGTGGGGTGGAGCCAAGTGAGGTGCTTTTTATAGGGATGCCAGCCTTCTCCTAAAGAACACTGATCTACTCCGAGACACACCTGTTTGGAGCTACCTTTTTGAGCAGAGCAGTTAGGTGTGCAGAGAACTTCTTACTCTCTCTCTTCAGCACCCTTGGGTCCAGAACTCTCTATGGATGGTACCTAGTTGAGCAAAAGGGGTCATCCATGCAAAGGACCCCAGAAGCAGGACAATGGTGGGTCTCGTAGGGACTCAACCCCAGATCCCGGCTCTGTTAATATGGCCCATGACATCTCTCTCTCTCCTTCCCCCTAACCCCATCTTCCAGCCAAGCAGGGGCACAGCAACAGCCATTTCCGTCCTTCCCACAACAAAAGAATTACAGATATTCTCAGGGAGGGCAGCCTTTGGCTTCCTTCGGTTCAACTGTCTCCTGGGGGAAAACGGGAGGGAGAAATCTAAAACCTTAATTGCACTATTAAGTTTGGGGGAGAAACAATGGAAGTTAATTATAGCTGCTTCATTATTCTCTAGTCGTTCTAAGGGAACCTCCAGGCACCTTTTATTCTTCTGTTTCTGCCCCTGAGCCAGAGTGCTCCTGTTGCGTGGGTGGTTTCCCTGATTCTAAAAAAATGATGAATCTACCATCAATAATCCCCATGTGGGAGTAATTAGCAGTTTGTCTACACCGAGCTTCCTTGTTGGAACAGCGGTGCTTGCTCAGAAGGTAAGCCCAGGGATTTCTGCGCCTCTGGCCTGTCTGCCATCCCCATGCCCTCTTGGATGGGAAGGAAAAGACACTGATTATGAATTCTCCATTTAGCCAGAAAGAGCCTGGACTTGACATTTAACCTCCCCAAGGCTTTGATGGTAGCAGCAAATTCCTTCTTCCTTTTGGTAAATATGTACTTAGTGCCTATTTGGTACCAGGCTCTGTGCAAGACCCTGGGTTTCCATGGTGGACTAAACCAGACCTGGTCCTTCCTTTGTAGATCAATAAATCTCTAAAATCTCTTCAAACTCAATACCTGGTGGTTTATTAGTGATTTGTTCCCACCCGCCTCATGAATTTATGTCCCGTGATGGCTACTTGTCCATAGCTACATTCTCTATGTTCCTCAGTCACTATGCCCGGCACATAGTTAGGCACTCAGCACACCTTTGATGAATGAAAGAATGGGCAAATAAATGACTAATCACCTTTTGGGGACGATGCTTGGCAAAGCAAGCTTCTGAAGACTGGGATCGATCTATTAAGTAACAACCTGATCAAACTGACCAACCATTTTAGCTCATGACTCTGGGGGGACTTAATAAAGGGTAAAGGGGTGTGTATTCTATATGGTGCCTAAACTCAGGGTGTGAGTCTCCCCAAGGCCATCAGAGATCAGGACAGTAAGTCCTTTCCTGTTATATTTCATGAGTCATGGTTCTCGCCCCAAAGTCCCAACCTAGCATTTCCCATTTTCCTCTCTGTCCTCTTCCTCCCAGAGCTGTCAAGTTCTCGGCCAAGCTGATGGGGCAGGCAATGGCCAAGAGGGTCAAGGCGACCATCCTTTATGCCACAGAGACAGGCAAATCGCAGGCCTACGCCAAAACCTTGTGTGAGATCTTCAAACACGCCTTCGATGCCAAGGTGGGTAGGGGGCAGTGCCAGTTCCCCGGCCCCTCGTGGTAGATAAAGTTGGGAGGGAGAGAGGGAAGTCGACAGAGACAAACCCTTTGAGGATGGAGGAGAGCACATCCCTCGTTGCCCTGTAGCACACGCGTGCACATTTGCATCAATTTCAGGGGGCGGTGATGCCCCTCTCCCTGTGAACCCTCCAGGAGTCCATGAACCACAAAAATAAAACCCCCATCGCTGGACCAAATGTTCAAGGGTTTATAAAAATCCATTTTGGAATCAGTTTGGGAAGCTCTGCATTCAATACAGTTCAATGGGCGTCTTTGCTGCAGGACTTCTCAGAGCCTTTAATCTGCAAGTGTGTGTTACAATCTCCAAAAGAGAAGGGGAGAGAATATAAATTTTTCCCAAGCATGTTTGTTTATGGCTCAATAATTTTCAAGGAACATCTCAGGAAACGGGGCTTCCCTAGAACCTATTTAAGAAATGTTGCTCAGGTGATATTAAGACAGAGAGCAACAATCTTTGCCTAAAGCAGGTGTCTCAGACTTGTTTGGCCCAGGTCGGCCACACTGCTCGAGGGAGGGTTAGCTAGAAAGGAGGCTGAGAAGCTGGTCAGATCCAGCCAGCCAGGTTATCTCCAGCCTAGATGTGTCAAGAAGGTTGACCACAGAATCAGGTGGTTCTGAGAAGCTCGAGGGTCTCAGACAAAATCTTTCTCTACCATCAGCCAATCTCTTACACCACTGCCCCAGATTCTCTACGGTCCTTCAGGCCACGTGACCACAGAGAGGCCCCACCCTACCCAAAGGCTTTCAGTTCTGCTCATTTGAGGCCATTGAAATAGTGACATCTAGAATCTTTGGTTCTCCTTTCAAACGAAATGGCTTAAGACGACTCATCTTTTTTTTTCCCTCTCTCTCTCTTCTACTCCTTCCCCCATCATTCTTGTTCTGTCCCACTTCTTCTCTCTCACCATCTTCTTCCTCCCCCTCCCCACCATTCTCTCACCTAGGTGATGTCCATGGAAGAATATGACATCGTGCACCTGGAACACGAAACTCTGGTCCTGGTCGTCACCAGCACCTTCGGCAATGGAGACCCGCCTGAGAACGGGGAGGTGAGATGAGTATTCGTCGGTTCCGGCGTGCGTGTTTGTCAGCGGGGAGAAGGAGGGGGCAGCAGTTACACCTGCTATTCAGTCGCACATCCTCCCCGAGCCTCGAAACCAGTGACTTCAGTGTACATCCAAGTTCTTCAAAGGTTGGACAATTCCAGGTCCTCAGATTCTTGGTGTCCACTGACCAGCTGGCCCCTAGTGAAAATGTTGTCACCTGAGTAAGTTGCTTCTTTAAAATTGGGTGCTCCCACAAAGAGCTTGGTGTCCCCTGCTCCGGATGAGAGAAGTAGGGGCAAGTATTTTTATGGAGAGAAAGCCACAAAGGGGATTTGTGTGTGGGGGCAGTGGAGCCCCTATCTGCAGTCCTGTAAACAGCTGGCCCTTCCACGGGCATCTGCAGCTCAAGCATTGCTGCCCAGCCCGAGCCCCTGACCACCTCTGATATCCTGGCCCCTAAGTGTCAGCCAGGAACCCAGACCCTCCGTGCCTGTCCCTGTTCTGGATTCAGTAACACACGCTTCACATTTCACTCATCTCTTTTGGCCTCCAGAAATTCGGCTGTGCTTTGATGGAAATGAGGCACCCCAACTCTGTGCATGAGGAAAGGAAGTAAGTGAACGATCCTTCTGGGTCACACGACACCCCGTGGTGGGTAACTGGAAATTGTCTTCACGCACCTAGGGTTCACATTCGAGTTCTGGATGGATGAGGGTCGTGACCTGAAGTCCATATGTGACCTATTTTAGCAGTGGATGTCTGTGCCCCACTGGAGCTGATAGTTTTTTGGTTTCTGACTAGAAAGTTTTGGCTTGGTCGCTTCACACCCCTGGGCCTCACTTGCTTTTTCCATCAAATAGGGTTTATTCTACCTGCCTGAACTTTCTAATTTGTAAGAATCGAATCAGAAAATAGACGTACTGGTCCCGTGAAAAGTTAGGAGCACCGTGTAAATATCCGTTCTTATCTGCCACCTTTGGAAACCTACCTTCAGAATCGGTGAAATGAGCATCTGTCTCTAGAACTTTTCCATCTGATGCTCACTGTAGAGTTGCAGCTGCTGTGGAAGTAACATTCCAAAGAGAGCCAGAAGCGCCTGTCGCCGAAGGACGTTCATGGCGAAATCGCATCCAGCGTGGTGTTGGGCTCTAAAGATATTTCATAGGGCGAAAGACACCTGTAATCGACATCGCCCTTGAAAAGCCCTTAAATCCCCCGCAACGTAGAGAACATATGGCCCGTGCATGCCGAGCTGCCTGTCAGTGAGGCCAGCGCAGCGTCTCCCCCAGCATGGAGCGGATCCCCGTGTTTTCGGCTGAGCCTCAAATGCTGGAGCTGGCTGGTGTGGAGAGGCTGTGTTATCCACGAAATCGCTCCTGGCTTTCGTTTTGCCAAGCCCGTTTTGCCACACTCGCAAACGTCCCACGTCCAGGGGCTAGCTGGGTCCCCGGTGGTCAGCCCTCGTTCTGTGCCAACTGCCCCACTCCCTCCCTGCCCTTCTCCTTCCCGCCCCATCGGTGACCTCCAGGAGGTTCTCCTCACCCCTCCTTCAGGGAGAGATAGGGCACCATCCATTCTCCCCTCTAGGTACCCGGAACCCTTGCGTTTCTTTCCCCGTAAAGGGTCTCCCCTTCCCCGAGGTGACACAGAAGTCTGTGGTCTGGCTACCGCCCGTGACAGCCAGCACAGGTAGAGCATGTGTGTGTGTGTGTGTGTGTGTGTGTGTGTGTGTGAGCATGTGTGTGCATGCATGCACATGTGTGCAGGTGTGTGTGCACGTAGATGTCTGTGCACACGTGCGTGCGTGCATGCCCAACGCCAGAACTTCCAAGGCCACATCCGGGTCTCAGGGAGACCTCAAGTCTAACCCAGGCTGTACCACTAACTCACTAAGCAACCTCGAGCAAAGTCCTTGACCCCTCTGGGCCTTGGTCTTTCTCCTCTGCCAAATGGGGAGAAAAAGCTCCACCCTGACCACCTCTGGGAGCTGTCATGTGGACAGAAGGATAACGACAAAGAGGAAAGCGTTTGGGAAAACCTCAGACCTCATACAAATACACGTGCTGTTATTCTTACCCCACGACCGTCAGCCAGCGCCCCCACACTAACAACACAGCCACCCCCTGATATGTTGCATGACTTATTTGGAGAAGTGACTCAATGTGAGACAATTTTAGGGCAGAAAATACACTTACATATATTTAGAACTTTCCCAATGCTGGAGCGAAAACTTTGAAGAACATCCAGCTTAGAAACCCTGCTGCCAGAATATGCAATTTCTTTTTTCATCTTTTGCACTTAGATTTGTGTGTTGAGTTTTTGTGTCTTGTTTTTGTTTTGGGGTTTGGTCTTTTGGTCGGTTGTTTGGTTTGGTTGGGTCTTGGGGTTTTTTTGTTAATTTTGTTTTATGTTTTGTTTTTGCCTTGTCTGAGAATGAAACTTACCACTTTGAGAGAAAGACTGGAACGCTGGATATTTTGTTTCAGTCTCAAGGCTCCTGAGCTTCGAATACTGAAGCTTAAGACTTCCTTCCCCTTCAAAGCGATTCAATAAGAAATCCAATCTCTCTTCATGCCGCATGTCAGCGCTGAACATTTTTCACGTTGACTCGGAGTGTGGAATGTGGCAGACCCTAGAAATGTCTAAGGATTATAACTTCATGGAGAGTATTGAATGGGGTAGTCCAGCACCACCCAATAAATGACGTAAATGTTATATCTGTGCCTTCCGATACGGCATGTGGCTATTGAGCACTTGACATATGGCTACTGCAAGTGAGGAAAAGAATTTTTCATTATATTTAATCTGAATTAATTTAAATTTAAACAGACGCACGTAGCCAGTGGCTACCACAGTGGACAACACGAGTCTAGATCCTGCTGTTCAAAATGAGGGCAGGGGACTAGCAGCATCAGCATCTCCTGGGAGTTTATTAGAAACGCGGAATCTCAGGCTGTGTTTCTAATCTACTGAATCAGGATCTGCATTTTAATCATGTCCTGGGCTGATGTTTAGGCACATTAAAATTTGGGAAGCATGAAGCATGGTGTCTGATGGGTAGGGGGTGGTCTGTTCTATCCCTGACTTCTTGCCAATTAAATCATTTTGACTGTTGGGGTCTCAAGTTTCCTGAGTGGAGTGTGGTCACAGACCTTTTGAACACAGGAAGCGTCAAGCCCACATGGCTAGCTGTCATTGTGGTGGGTGAGGGTAAGTTGATACATTCTAGAAGAGACTGTGGGAGTATTCTGATCTAACTCAATACACAAGAGAAGGTCCTGGAAGCAGGACTGGTCATTTGAAGATCCTTTGTGGGGCTGACCTCAGGAGGGAGCTCCAAGCTAGAGCTCATTACTCTCTTTCCTCTTGACAGGAGCTACAAGGTCAGGTTCAATAGCGTTTCCTCATATTCCGACGCCCGCAAATCATCCGGCAATGGGCCGGACCTCAGAGACAACTTTGAGAGCGCTGGACCCCTGGCAAATGTGAGGTGAGCAAGGGGCTTGGGCACTTGGGACGTGGAAGGCTCTGGGGCAACTGGACTTAGTTGCAAAGTGGGCTCTTTGTTGGGGGGGCTGTCTCCCTCCCGTGTCCATCCATCCCTCCAACAACCAGGTACACCCCGGCTGCCCCTGACTCCTCTTTCTATACATACACCCTCAGAGCCCCCATCACCCACGTTTCACTCCATCACACACATTTCACTCCAAAATCAGCACGTCATTTGTGATAAAGGATGCTGACCCCTAGAAATGACTCAATAAGCTGCCCTTCCCACGTGATATGTTTTGCACTTAATAGAAGCTTCTGGAGACACCCTGCCATGACCTGGATGCACATCAAAATCACCTGGAGATATTTGTAATAACCAATAACCAATCCTCACCTCCAAGGATTCTGGTATCATCGGTCTAGAATTGGGCCCAAGCACTGTTTTTTTTTCTTTAATTTCTCTGACTGACTCTAATATATACTGGCTTCACCTCTTGTTTTCCAAAGCATAGTCACATGCCATGAGATGATTTTAGGTAGTAAGTGGACGACTATTTTGTATTTCGATAGCTGTGTATATCAGTTTAATGGCTATTTGGAAGGAAATAAAATCAGACGTCAAGCCCTTAGTTTCACAGATATTGGTCAAGATGAGGCTGATCTCAGCAGAGTATCCAGGCCTGGCCACAGATCTCTCAGACTTTCACAAACTGAACCTCTTCTACACCTGCTCAGGGCAGTGCTTACATGATACAGAGCACAGCGTTCTTAGATATCGAAGGACTGTGTCTATGAGTACGCTTTTCAAGAGACTTAATTTTTAAGAAGTTTTAGGTTCATAGCAAAATTGAGGGGAAAGTACAAAGATTTTTCATATACGCTCTGCTCCCACTGTCCCTGACACACCCACGAAAACGGCCACCTCTGCCATCAACATGTGCAACCGATGAACCCACACGGACACGTGACAGTCACACACAGTCCATAGTGTACATCAGGGTTCACTCTCGGCGTCGTACGTTTAATAGGTTTTGCCATCAGCACATTTTTTTAGCTTGACGTTGGAATATCAGTTCTCTAATTTGACAGACTCATTTTTCCCTTTTTAAGTCTACCACGGCTTAGAGCAGATAGTGATGAGCCGCAGCCTGCGGGCCAAACCCAGCCTGGCCACTGTATACTTTTATATAAACCATGAGCTAAGAATGGTTTTTACAGATGAACATTTGCAATTCACTACTTTTAAGCCCCAAATAAGCCAAATGGTATCCCCCCGAAAAAGTTACATTGTCATTAGTAGAAATATATTACTAAAAAAGTGTATTCGACTATAACTATTATAACTATTCTTATCATTATTATTATAGTATTTTTAACTTTGTCAAAAAATGCACGGCAATTTGTTTTCTTTCTTGTTGTATAAGTAGCTGTATAATAGCTTTGATTTTGCTTCTTCGAGGGCCTACAAGCCTAAAAATATTTGCTATCTAGCCCCATATATAGTAAGTTTGCCAACTCCTGGTTTCGAGGTTTCAAATAGGAATTCTAAAGCCATAAGGTGAACATTGTGATGGAAACGTGAATCTAGGAAGTGACTATGATGCGGGTCTTCTGGTGCAACGGGCAGCATATTCATGAATTAATCACCTGAACCATCCGTTAGTGAACACTAGTGGGCTTGATGAGCACAAATAAAAAGCAAGTTAAATAATACTAATAAGTAACTAATGCCATTGGGGATAGTCGTGTATGGCTGATGTGACGAAGTTAACGAAGGTTTGGGGAGCGACGCCTTGACCATATGGCATGACTAGTGCTAGGGGTTTCCAAAGACGCTTAGGCTAAGGGCACCCCTCAAACGTCCACTCCTGGTCACCAGTTCTCTCTACCCATCAGGCTGCTGTCCTTTGAGGAAAAGGTGAAGAATCCAGGTCCATGGAGATAATAGATGAAAGACCGATGGGGGAAAGGCTGCCTAGTCCCACATACTTTCCTTGGAAAGGCTCTGGAACCCCGGGTTGGGGAGCGGGGAGGAAGAGGGCCGGAAAGAAGAGGAAAGTGAGATGAGAAACCATGACCGTGGATTTGAAAAGAGTGGTCATTAATCTATGTTAACCTTCACGGGATCTGAGAGACACTTGGACTCATCTCGAGTTCAGTCTCCAATGACAGAGTCCCTTCCCAACTTCCCCCATCTTTTCCTCAGCCCCCATTTCACCATCTTGACCCCCTTATCCTAAAAAGAGCCAGATCCTGTATGGAGGAGGTTAAAAAGCTTCACTCCTTGGCCCGAGAGGACAGCAGAGTGCTGTGACCCGGGAAGGAAGTAGGGAGGGTGTTCTTGTCCCACTTGAGAACCTGCCACTCCGATCCCCATGAGGCTGAGAACTACGGCCAGGACCGAAAGTTCTGGAAGTGTGACATCAAGTGTCTGTGAGACACCGTGACCTAGCAAAAGGGGCCGTGTAGGACACAGCCCTCCACTTCCCATGCTTCAAAGCGGCCCCGCCTCGATGTAGAGAAAGTTTTTACTAACTTGGCCCCATCGATTCGAACACCGACATTTTCTTGGTGCTGGTTTGTGAGGCATATTAATTTTACAGACATTGCAAGGGGTGGAGCCATGTTTACAAATCTTTCATTCCTTTTTAGAAGAACCTGTTTGTGCACCAGCATTTGATGAGTTAACAACAGGTCCTCCTGACCTCACTAATGCTGGTCCCTGGGGGCCTCTGAGTTGTAGTTTTCATTATCTTTGTACTTAAAACTGATCTAGTTTGATAGAATTACAAAACTTATAGAATTCAAGCCTTTCGATAATGTAGACTAATTTCCTCAATGAGTCCAGCTTAGAAAGAGACACACAAGAAATAGCCGATCATTCTGGACCATGGCTTTCCCCAACCCGTCCTGCTTAGGACGGCCTCCCAGGTTTAAGATGGCCTTCCCCAGGTGTGCTCGGGGTTGCCTGACCACCGGGAGCTAAATGCAGTCCTTCTGGAGATACCAGATGTGTCAGTCTGCTTGGACAGCCATAACAAAATATCACAGACTCGTTGGCTTCAGCAACAGAAGTGTATTTTCTCACAGTTCTGCAGGTACAAGCCCAAGATCAAGGTGTTAATAGGACTGGTTTCTGATAAGGCCTCTCTTTCCGACTTTCAGACAGCCACCTTCCTGCTGTGTCATCACGTGGCCTTTCCACTGGGCACGTGGAGAGAGTGTGTGAGAGAGAGAGTCTCTAGTGTCTCTCCCTCTTCTTATAAGGGCACCAGACCCATTGGATTAGGGCCCTAATGCTATGACCTCATTTAACCTCAGTTTCCACCTTAAAGGCTCCGTCTCTGAATACAGTCATGTTGGAGTTAGGGCTTCAGCATTTAAACTTTGGGGGGAACATAGTTCTGCCTGTAGCACCAGGTACCCCCCCAAAACCCCCACAGTCCCCTAGCATGGACTTTCTGTTGTCTTCTTGGCAGGTTCTCAGTGTTCGGCCTTGGCTCACGGGCATACCCTCACTTCTGCGCCTTCGGACACGCCGTAGACACCCTCCTGGAAGAGCTGGGAGGAGAGAGGATCCTGAAGATGAGAGAGGGGGACGAGCTCTGTGGGCAGGAAGAGGCTTTCAGGACCTGGGCCAAGAAGGTCTTCAAGGTAACCATCTGCCCAGCTCTCATACTAGGGGGAGAAGTCATCTCCCACAACCCACGAAGACAGAGTACCTAAGCCATCAGAAATAAAAGAAATTTGAGAGCTGCCCTGGTACTTCCGTCAGGTGTCCAGCCAGATGAGTGTGAGTGGTCTCAAAGCACGCATTCTCCACCCTAAATCCAACCTCCTGCATTATAGTCTATAAAAAAATTATAGAGTCTTGGAATTTCAGGGCTGGAAGGAATCCAGCTCTCACTCACGTATGGTAGGCAAGTAGATCAAACACACAGAGTGAGTTAACCAAACCAGGGGCCGTACCTCAGCCTGGAACTCAGATCCCACCAATTTGTCTACTTTGACAAGCTATTCCTCTTATGCTAGATTGGCACCAACCAGTATGGTAGCCATGAGCCACATGCGACTATTTACGTGTAAAAGTAAACTAATTCACATTAAGTATGATGAATGGATAAATGAAATGTAGCATGTTCATACGATGGAATAACATCCAGCCATGAAAAGGAATAAAGTACTGAGCATGCTCCAACATGGGTGAACCTTGAAAACGTGGCGCTAAGTGAAAGAAGCCAGGCAGAAGAGACTGAATATTATATTATTCCATTTTATGAAATGTGCAGAATAGACAAATCTGTAGAGACAGGAAGTAGATTCGCAGCTGGGGGGAGCGGAAGTCAGAGTTGCTGCTAATGGGTGCGGGGTTTCTCTGGGGTCATGAAAATCTTCTGAAAGTGGACAATGGAGTGGATGCACTACCTTGTAAATACACAAAAATCCCCAGAACTGTCCGTTTTTAAATGGTGAAATTTCCTGTTGTGTGAATGATCTCTTCCCACTCTCTCTGTGCGTAACAATATATTAGCTCTATAGCAAATATAGTTAACGCATATGTCAATTCTATGTTACTGTATTATAACATTATATGTTATTCTGTATTATATGTTTATAAATTAAATTGTGGAGTCTTGGAATTTCAGGGCTGGAAGGAAATTTCAGGGCTGAAAAGTCCCATTTCCCTGCAGCATGAGCCACATTTCACGTGCTCAGTAGCCACAAGTGCTTGGTGGTTACCATGTTAGAGAGCACAGAACACATCCATCATGATGGAACCTCCAATCATACAGCACTATTCTGGACATGAGGTCACAAGAGAACAAATAAATAATGGCCTTCCGTTAGCCATGTGGGGCATGATGCAGTTGTTCACCCCGGGAAAAACAAAAAAAGCAATGAACGCGGACCCACCTACCCCTGCTCCTTCCTTGGCCTTAGAATCCATTCTCATGGACAGCCCCAAGAGAAAGGGGACTATGCGACCTTCTGTCATTCAGTTGACACTTTTCATCCTAAAAGCAAAGGCAGGCAGAGAGCACAGGGAGAGACTGAGGCCCCTGAGCTATAAAGATATCTATGTAGAAAGGCGGTGTCAATAAGCCGGTTCCTGCATCTCTTCCTAGACAAGAATAGAGATAACTTGGGTTTTTTTCTTTACACACCTCAAGACAACTGCACAGTTCTTGACTTCAGTCAGCCAGCTTTGAGCATCCCAGAAGCAGAGCCTTTAGCTATCACAGCTCCCCGACCCTCCCATCCCACGCCTGGTCCTGGTAACCACTACTCTACTTTCTGTCTCCAGATTCGTCTATTCTAGATATTTTATATGATCGGGATCATATGATATGTGGTCTCTTGTAACTGGAGTTGTTCATTTTAGTATCATGTTCTCAGGGTTCGCCCTGTAGCACGTGTCAATACTTCTTTTCTTTTTCTCCATTTTTAAATATTTCTTTATTTTATAATAATTTAAGATATATAAAACAGTAGCAAGGATGTTCCCTTCGCCCATTTTGCCCCGCTGTTAACATAACCATGGTTCGATTGTCAAACTGAGAACACATACAATATATTATTTAAGCTACAGGCTTTATTTGGGTTTCACCAGCGTTCCCACTAATGCCCCTTTTCTGTTTCAACATCAAATCCAGGATACCATATTGCATTAAGTCCAGGATACCATATTGCATTAAGTCTTTCATCTCCTAGGCTGTGTGTCTCAGTCTTTCCTTTTTAGAGTGGGGCTATGGGTTTCGGGGAAGAACATCACAGAAGTGAGGTGTCCTCGTCACATCATACCAGGGGTCACAGAGTCAACACGACTTATTTTGGAGATGTTAACCATGATCTCAATAAAGGTGCATTCCTTTTCATGGCCAAATAATATTCCATCATATGGATATACCATAATTTGTTTATAATACATCAGTTGATAAACATTTTAATTGTCTGAAAATCAACACCAGGCCAAAAAATAGTAAAAGCTATCCTCGATAACCTTTCGAATTATCCAAGGCTTTTATCTCAAAAAATAATTCTGAACAGTAATTCTTAGGATTAGTAAAGTTACACAGCTTATGAATTTGGCAAAGAAAAAATGAAAAAGAAAGAAATCAAAAGAAAAATGTATAAGGTATCCAGATATTCAATATGTTCTGCCTTTATCATAATTTTTAAAATCTTTAGAGGAAAATGAATAGGAAATTCTAAAGTATTTACTTTCTTGTTGAATATTAGGCCTCTTCACATGCTGGTTTCAGGAATAAGTGACAGCGTTCTGAATTAAATGTAGGTTAGGTCCTCAAATCAGTAATAATTGTAATATGTCCCGCACATCGAAGGCACTCAAAAAATATATGATGGATTAGTAGATAGATCAATGAATGCGTAGGTGGTATTTGCGTGGATGGGTGGGTGGGCGGGTGGGTAAGTGGAACAAGGGAAGGAGGGAGCAAGAGATGGATGGATGAATAGATGGTAGGTGGGTGGATGGATGGATGGATGGATGCATGAAAGGATGGATGCATGAAAGGATGGATGGAAGGAAGGAAAGATGGGCAGACGCAGGGACTTGGAGTCCCTCTTGGCTGAAGGAGGTCACTGAAAGCCTCATGTGCGCCACAGGCAGCCTGTGACGTGTTCTGCGTGGGGGATGACGTCAACATTGAGAAGGCGAACAACTCTCTCATCAGCAATGATCGCAGCTGGAAGAGGAACAAGTTCCGCCTCACCTATGTGGCCGAAGCTCCAGAACTTACACAAGGTACCTGTCTCCCCCAGCCCGGGGAGGCATACATGACGGTAGGGGGGAACAGAAAGACAAGTTCTCAAGCACCTAAGAGGTGCTCGGAGAAAGTGGGTTTAATCGCTTTAGTCTCCCTTTAAGACAATCCTCCCAAAATAAATACACCACTGCTGCTCCATGCTCAGTAAAGCATGCGTAGAAGTGTCTCTCTCCAGCAGAGTGGCACGTTACCCCGAACCACCCCCTCTCAGCTAAGTTCAGCCAGATTCACTTTGTGTTCTGCATTATCCACAACCACGCCGGATCCACCCCAAACAATGCCTGCCTGACCTCTTCTCTGTTGTCTGCTCGCTTTACTCCACAAGACGGTGGAAGCGTGAGTCGAGTGTCACTAGAAGCTGAAGGCTTTTTACTGACACCTGTTTAACCCCGTCTCAGGAAGACTGTGGTTTTTCTCCCCACAGGTCTATCCAATGTCCACAAAAAGCGGGTCTCGGCCGCTCGTCTCCTCAGCCGTCAAAACCTTCAGAGTCCTAAATCCAGGTAGGGCTACCTTGTTCACTCAGATTACCCACCTCTGCTCCAGGTGCCCCCACAAAGAGGGAGGGGTCCTTTTGACTCCAAAGACTGGCTTCCTGTTACCCTCCCAAGGGCCACCGAGACCCTTCGCTGCTTTGTAGCCTCTCGGTTTCCTGCTTTCCCCTTGCCAAGCTCCAACCTGCAGCGACAGAGAGAGGAGAGGGTGGTTGGTGGTCATTTTGGGAAGAGGAAAGAGAATGGCCTTATAAGGAAATTTTAGCACAGACCATATGCCCTTGTAGAACTGCTCATTGTGCTGCGGCATCTTATTCAGAAATCACTAATCCAGGCATTTCCTCCTTGCTTGTGATCCTTCTCTGGAGACCTGAAAAAATGGCTACCCAGACTCTGCAGAGATTCCTTTAGAATGGCAGGAGGCTCATTACTGCACAAAACAGCCCCACTCTGTGTTTCGAAGTCCTAATTATGTTAGAAATTATCTGACTGTTGCTTAGAACCAAAGCATACTTTGGTTCCCAGCACTTCATTTCAATTCCAGTAACACTCCCCAGTGACACCCCAGACAAACTCGGTTCTTCCAGCTGAGAGACTTGCAAAGAGCCCAGGACTTTGTCCTGGATCCTGATTCCTTCCGATCATTCTTCCTAAAACGTGGTTTCCCAAGCCTTTTGCTTTAGTGAAAGGACACACCATGTCATGCTGGGAAGGACATTCTCAGACCTGGTCACAATGCCATGGAGGCTCTGTGACCACTGCCAAGCACCCCTGATCTGAACACGACGCACCGATGTTGCCCGAGGTTGCAGGCCTTGTTCTAAGGGCCATGCTGTTCCCCTGTTAGGCTTATATTTTGCTACTCTTAGATATCAAGTCTTTTCAGAATGAGCCAGCCAGGTCTGTCCATCCCTCCACTTGTACAAGTTTGGTAACTCTGATGAAGCTCTTTGCATTGGTCCCTGTTGAATGGAATCTTTGTCACTTTGCAGTTACAGGCCATGAATCTTTTGAAATCTCGATTCTTTGTGTGGCGTAGGACAAAGCGTGGGCTCTCGAGTGGACGGCCTTGGGTTCTGACCCCAGCTCTGCCATGCAACAGCTGTGAGACCTCGGGCAAGTCCCTCGAGTCCTCTAAGCCCCTGTCTCCTTACCTAAAATGAGAATGGTGGCTATAAGGATTACCGATGTTTATCCAGTTCTTTCTGTGTTCCAAGCACCATTTGGAGTCCACTCTGTGCAGGATCTCTCATAATTCTGACAAGCCCAGGAAGTAGGTAGCATTATCCTCCACATTTTAAATATGAGAAACGACCATTAGAAAATGCAAGTTACTTTGCCAAGGTCACACGGACTTGGTGTCTCTGACTCCAAAGTAAATATGCCGAATGCCTATACGCGTGGCCTCCACGGCATTGCAAGGCTGATGTGAGTATTACAGATGGTGTACACGGAGCAACAGCATATCCTATGTCCCCGTCACTATGCCTTCTCCAGCCCAGCTTCATACATCTGCAAATTTAGTGTGCATGCTTTCTGATGTGGACTTCAAGACTTCGAACAAGCGACCAGCAGGATGAAGTCCCAGGGCTTCTGCCTTCTCTCCTAGATCCTCAAACATTAAAGGAATGGCTTGGGGAATGGAGCCCTCTGAATAACTAGTTAAATGCAATATTCAGAACATAACAATCTCTGATATAGAGAAGGACTCTGCATGTGAAATATTAAGCATCTTACTTTTTCCATTTCCGTCCTGTGGAAAGGTATGACTTAAGTAGCGTTATAAGAAAAAGCACTAAGAATGTCCTGAAAATTTCTTTCAGCAACAAACTGTAAAAGACCAGATCACAAAAAAAAATGAATCCCTAAGCTGTAGTACATGAAAAGCAAGTGGATTTGCAAATGTTTTGATGCTAAGTTGGAACAAAGTCCCAGAATGACCCCTCTCGAATGACCCCTCTCCTGCCTCTGGAAAAGGCAGCTGACTCTATGCCAAATGACTTACAAGAGAATATTTCAGCAAGGTCAGGAACTGGAAGACAGTATGGATTAGCACAAAAATGATCAAATTGTGTCTAGGTGTTTATCTCTTTAAAAGCATACTCTGTAGCACTACCTTTTTTCAGGCTTACTACCATTTCCAGCTTCATAAGGGCTTTTTTTTTTTTTTTTAATGATAATTGAGTAAAAAAGCATGACACTCTACTTCATTTTCTCCTGCCCAAGGCCGCGGTCGGGCTGTCTGATGCAGGAAGCCATAAGCAAGATATCATAAATCACCCCACTAGAGACCCTTAACTGCAAGCAAAGTGTTTAGGAGGGAGTAAACAGCCTTTTGAGGGTGGTCCTTGCAAACCTCAGAGAGAACAGTGACTGCAGTCACTGCCAAGCCAGGAAATAGATTTTCTAATGTATTAACGCCAATTAGCAAACAATACAGGAGAGAGTGTAATGGAGCGCTAATGGGTGCGGTGCAGAAATAAGTCCTAGAAGTCAGACGGAGGAGGGAAAATGCAGGGTAGGCGTTAGATAGGCCAGTGAGAAAGGAGGAGGGACATCTAGAAAGAGAGTGGCAGGAATGAAAAAGTGCAGGAGGGGCCTGAGCACGGGTCCCTCTTGGAGAATGGCAGGACCTTACCACAGAGAGTTCTTAGCGCGCGAACTCTCGGTTTCCAGTTCCCCTCGGATAAACTGCCCCTCTCCAGCCTTCGCTGTCTCAACAGAGGACATCAATATTTGGCTTAAGCCGAAACCTCGAGTCTCCTCCTCACCACCTCTCACACTGCACATCCGGCTCTCAGCTGCCGCCTTGAGCAAAGCCATGGTCATCTCTGGTCTGCATTAGACACCTAAGCCGTCTGTCTCCTAGTATTTTGGGCTTTGCTCTCAAAGATCTAGTTTCTAAACAGGCATCCAGAGGAATCTTTTAAAGACCTAAAGGGAAGCCTGTCACTCCACAGCTTCACACCCTCCAACGGTTTCCCATGAGACTCGGAAACCTCCAAAGTCCTCGCCGTGACGGGCCCTGACAAGGTCCTCATGCGTTGGCCTCTGCCCGGCTCTCTGACCCTCCTTTTCCCATCGCTCTCCGAACACTCCAGCCTCCTTTCTCTTCCTTGACCGTGCCACGCTATTTCCTGCCTCAGGGCCTTGGCATGCGCCGCTCCCCCTTTCAGGAACTCTTCCCCCGGATCTTTGCATATCTACTTCCTTCTCATTGCTTAGGTCTCTGCTCGAATGTCAAATCACCAGAGAGGCCACCCTGACCCTCCTGTATGATGGTCTCTCAGCCCACCGCTCCCAACCCATCCCCACCCACCCATCCATGTCACGGGCCCCATCTGAGATCTTTTTTTTTTTTTGTAGGCGAGGCCATCCTTGGTTGACCTCACAGATTGCAAGGACCTTGTCAGCTTACAATCCCTTATTTTTTATTTTTTATGCCTACAGCACCTGGTCTTCCTAGGTGGTCTCCCATCCAACTACTAACCAGGCCTGACCCTGCTTAGCTTCTGAGATCAGACGGGATCGGGCTTGTTCAGGGTGGCATGGCCGTAGACCCTGTCTGAGATCTTTGTAAGTTACTTCTCAATGAGAATGGGGCACTTTGTTGTCTTTATCCATCACTCTCTCACCCTAGAACAGAGCCTGATACCCAATATAAATTCGTTGAATGAATGAACTTTATGAACTGCTCATGACAGACCATGTTTACCCTCTTCTTCAAAAAATCAACATTAGCTCTTTTTTTTTTTTCATTTAATGATGGACGTTAGCAGACTGTTCTTTCATCTGGGAACCTGTCATTGAACCACTGCCAAGTGCACGCACACACGTGTGTGTGTGTTATGCTTCTGCGAGCGGATATAAATACATTGCAAGCAGGGAGCAGTGGAGAAGCCCCAAATCTATCCCCAAGACTGCCCTTTCTTCCTCCCTTAATACTTTCAATAATCCATTTGTGTCCCAAGCTTTAAAGAGAGAGAAAGAGACAGAGACAGAGAGAGAATGAAAATCCTATGCTTAGAAACCCCCAACAGAACTGAGATTTAGGACAGTCAGACTCCAGGCTAGTGCTGCCCACCAGGATACAGCTTCTTGCAAAGCCGAAGGACCAACCCATCCAGGTACCATGCAGGTACCCCGGATCATGCAGCCATTCATTGCTGGGGTTCTCAGTGAGCCATATTTGGTCAGTGACTTGCAAAGTCCCCTTGGCTGAATTCGTAGCACAGGCAGAGCCAGGACTCACCTTCTAGCTAACCTGCCAGGTACACCCCCGTTCCCGCCCCTTATCTGCCTGACCACCTTCTGCCATGTTCGAGAGGACTTGGGGGAAGTTGCTGGGAACGTGAGCCAGCTCAGCAAGTCCGGGTCCTCTGCATTTCTATTTTGTACTGGCCAAAAGAATAGAGGCAAAATATACTTCTGAAAGGAATCGTGATCGTGGAGAAAGTGAGAATTGATTGGCGGGCCCTTCCAAAGGCTTCCTGTGGTTGGCGCAGGAGGCTCCCAAATGAGCAGCCCCACAGCGCCCCCTGCTGGCTATCGGCCTCCTCTCATGCCCTTCCTGGAGCCAGCAGGGGGCGATGATGTCTGCTCTCCAGGAACCGAGATTGGTGTGAGCTCGGAGCAGAATGGGTCTGGCAAGTCCACATAATTGATAAAATTAGTACCCCAGAGAGGACAAAATCTGCCCAAGGAAGGAGAGTGGGATTCCAGACCCTAACACCCCCCACTCACAATTTCAGTCACCAAGTTCCCCGCCATTTTAAGGACGAGAGAGCCTTGCTTCAGGAAAACACTTGACGCCCCAAAAAGTAAATATGCCAGCACAGTTCTTTTTAATAACGGTGGCTATTTTCATCTCAGAAGGGTTCTTGGTTGTGCCAAAAACTCTCTTAAATCATGAGTCCCGTTGGTCTAGTCCAGTGTTATTTACGTGCCACGGAAAATGTAGAAACTTCATGTTAAATATCAAGTGTCTATCAGCCGAAAACCAGTTGGCAGTGAAGCAAAGGCAGATCTGAAGTGCAAACGGAACCCGAAGTGTACAAAAGATTTGATTTACCAGAGCGGAATCAAACCCAGCGTGCTCAGGTATTGTGTGAAACGCAGTGGCTGTACGAAAACTTTTGAAAGGACCGGAATAACCATAGTCTGAGAATTCATTCTGGAAGCCGTTCGCTTAGCACAGGCCTCCTGCACTTGGAATACAAAAGTCAGGGCGAAAGGGCATGACCCGGCAGGCGTTAATAAGCTCCTGGGGGGACTGCGTCCTCAGGCCTCTCAACTGTACACGGTTGGTGCGTTTGTGTATGACAGAAACCCAAGCTTAAGGCCAAGTCCTTTTCTCTTTTCCATGAAAATATGAAGACCCCGCTTGCAAAAGGGTGTGGAGCTAGGAGAGGTGGAATTTCACAAACTGGGGACATCCCTGGCTCCAATGGGGGGATGGTTGCCGAGACAACCCTGATTGGTACGGAGAGCAGAGCCTGTTCCAGCAGCCGGGAGACGGAGGCTCCTTCAATCAACAAACATTTCCTGAGCACCTACTATGTGCCGTGCACTGTCCTAGGTGCCAGGAATAGAGCAGCGGACAAAACAGACAAGCTCTCTGCCCTCTAGAGTTTATGTTGTCTGGGGACCAGGGTGGGGCAGGCAGGGGAGACAGACCACAGGCTAGCTAACAAAGCAGCTGGTCAGACGATGGTGCCTGCTGTGGAGAAAAGGGAAGTAAGGAAGAGAGAAAAGCCAAGAGGTCTGAGGACTGGACCCTAGGGGTCTCCCGTGCCCAGAATTAAGGGTGATGAGAAGGAACCAGCAAAGGAGGCTGAGCCAGGGACAGCCAGAGGGACGATCAGGCGAGCCCAGCGTGCCAGAATCCACGAGGAGAAGGAAATGGGCTGCATCCACGATCTCGATGAGTCCTGGGAACTGGCTGTTGGGTCTCCAAGGAGAAGCTCATTGCTAAAAGCTATGGTGTGGATGGCGGAGACGGAAGTCTGGTCACCGTGGGCCCCAAGGAGAATGGAAGGAGGGAACTTGCAGCCACAGGACAGACAAAGGAGCCAAGAAAGGGGACAGAGGCTGATGGCCCTTATCCGATCATTCCCCTGTCCTTCCCTCTAGCCGATCCACCATCTTCGTGCGTCTCCACACCAATGGGAATCAGGAGCTGCAGTACCAGCCTGGGGACCACCTGGGTGTCTTCCCTGGCAATCACGAGGACCTCGTGAACGCCTTGATCGAGCGGCTGGAGGACGCGCCCCCTGTCAACCAGCTGGTGAAGGTGGAGCTGCTGGAGGAGCGGACCACAGCTTTGGGTAATTACGGCACACAGGGCACCCCGCTCTGGCACCTCCCAAGGCCCCTTCCCTTCTCTAGAGAGTTCCAGAGGCAGTGGGTGTCTGGGGAAGAGGAGACCCATTCTTCTTCCCAGTCGCCAATCCAGGTAAGAGAATGGAGCTCTGTCACCTCTGGCTTAAGAGACGTAACACTCCCCATTGCTCTTGGCTGAATGACCCTGGCTCGCTGGCTCTCCATGGTGCCCGGACATCCATGGTTCATCGCAGGGAAGGGGCTCTACCTGCCTTCATCAGCTAGAAGCTCCCTTCCTTTGTCGTTGCCACCCCACTGCACACTGAGGAAAGAGCCACCGAACTTGACCCTGCCTCCTCCGAGAGTCAGAAGGCACTACACGAAGCCCGGTGGTCAACCAGGAATTGAACCACACATTTCTGACCTCATTATGTCAAGTTCCGACCTGTTTCAGGGACCATTCTTGACATTCCCTTTGAAGAACTTTCAAAGGCAAATGGGTCTCAGTGCAGATGGGTCATCTCAGTAAGTGCGGGTGACTTCAGGGCTCAGGTACAAGGAACAGCAGTGACCTTGCATGGCAGCCCATGGTACAGTGACATAGCACCTTTACAAAGGAGCTAGGATATAAGGTCAGGGCAGAATGTGAAAACAGTGTGTCGTCAAAGCCCTCTTGAAAATCCCTTAGGAGGGTACCATTCTGGAGAGACACACCTCGTAACAAATCCAACCCAGCCGGTTCTCACTCCATGTTGGAACTGTGCATTCTTATCTTGGGTTGAGTCCCTGATGGAGAGGCTTTTGTTTAGGGCTTATGCGGGATGAAAAGTACACAGGGGCAGCACAGCGGAGTCATTAGCACAAGGTCTAGAGCCAGACTGCCTGACTCCGCGCTTATGGGCTGTGTAACCTTGGGCAAATTCCTTAACCTCTCTGTGCTTCCATTTTCCTCAATTGCAAAATGCAGATGATAATAGCACCTACCACCTAAGATCGTGGTGAGTTTGGGGAGATGAGAAGGATTATATGAGTTAAGAATATAGAGTGCTGAGAATAGTACTTTCCAAGTAGAAAGTACCAGATAAGTGTTAACCACGTTTGTAATTTTAAACACTGGAATCCCACTCAAAGGACTGAGAGGCTGACACCATGAGAGGACAGACAGAGCCAAAATAGATGCATAGCTCACGCTCAGATGGTGGCTCACTGTGTAGAATGCCAGGGGACTGTCGCATGCTGTTTTCATATTTGTTTATGTGTTAATTTTTAGACTAGGTTGCTCAATTGATCTTGGATACCTGCTCCTTGCACACGTGAGATGATCACGCAGTACCCAGGACCCTGCGTATAGGTGTGCGATGTGGAAGATGGAGAGCTGAGGGGTTGTTTGGCTCTCTCCCAGCCCCTCAGAGCTCAAACTCTCCTCCCCCAACCCTCCTGTAACCTCCAGTGTGCCTCCACAGGTGTTATCAGTAACTGGACGGACGAGCTCCGCCTCCCGCCCTGCACCATCTTCCAGGCCTTCAAGTACTACTTGGACATCACCACACCCCCGACGCCACTGCAGCTGCAGCAGTTTGCCTCCCTGGCCACCAGTGAGAAAGAGAAGCAGCGTCTGCTGGTCCTCAGCAAGGTGGGTCCCTGGCCTCCTACTGCAAACTCAGGGGAGAGTTGTGTGGTTCTTACAACAGCTTTCCAGCAGATGGCAGCCTCGAGCAAGGAGTGCCACGCTGGCTAGTCCAGTGGGGCTGTTCCTGACCAACCCCTCTTATTCTAAGGCCTCACAGAATGAGCGACCTCATTGAATCTGAGTTCTTTGGCCACAGTAGAAATGGCTATTTCTCCTTCCTTTAGAACCCTTAAGCTTCCATTAGTTCCACATTAGCCAATGCTTAGAAGAAAGAGACACAGAGAATCCCACGGTGCCCTGTTTTACAGAGAAACCTTTTCTGATACAGAGAAACAGTAGTTAGGACTTTAAGTTCAAGGAAGCATCTGATGGTAAAGTGAACCAAACAAACACAGCTTCTACCACCCTTGCTTAGACACCAAGGGCTCGCCTTCCCGCAGCTACTGCAAAGCCTTACTCAGCTTGCTCAGCTCCAAATCCCACCTGGGAAGACTAAACAGACTTCTCCCAGAGGGGTCTTCCTCCCGCCGAGCAAACCACCAGCAGGGGATGGTTTCGCTTTCTTCTGCTGTCCAGGAGAGATGGTCAGCGAGGAAAAGGCTAACTCAAGGAGCGTGTATTATTTAGAAATAGGAGAATAAACAGCAAAAGAAACACTTAAAGAGTTGCAAGTGTTTACCTCTGGGGAGCTGGAAACAGATTGGAGAGGTAGAACAGCAGAGCATCTACGTTTCATCATAAGCTGTGCAGAATTATTTAACTTTTAAACTGTACCTGCGTAACTTCAATTTAAATTTTTGTAATTAATGGGAGGGGGATGGCTGATATGAAGAGGAACCAGAGCTTGCACTGTTTGTGTGGGGTGATTTAAAGTAGGACTTGATGTAAGTCTATGGATTAGTTCGTTTCTTCCAAAAAGCACCAACCCCAAGGTGAGATTAAAGGAACGAGGATTTTTATTAGAGGAAACACCTGCGTGAGAGAACCTGGGAAGGACGTCAGATAAGGCTGGGAGAACCGTCGGACCTCAAAAACAGTCTGACCCCAAGTGAAGGAGAGGAAGGAAGGCTCAATGGAAGTGTCCAGGGCTGCACATGCAGTCTAAGGAGGGACCAACAGGTGACAGGTGATCCTGTCAGTTTCAGGCGATGTCAGTTTCAGAGGCTAGCTGCTGGGGATCTTGACCAATGCACCCCTGTAGCTGGGAGTCGATGAGGCTGGGAGACACATCCTCAACGATACCAAACCCTGTCAATAAAGCAAGGACGGCCTTTAGGGACATGGGAAAAGGCTTTGTTAGAAATGCGCTTATCATGGGCTTTACCCCTCCGCAAAATCTGAGCCTCTAGAAGCAATAAGGGACTGCCCAGGGCCACTTCTGAGATGTAGGAAAAATAACTCCAGAGCCCTATTGAGTTTCTTTTTGTTCCCAGCTGGGTTTTCACAGCTGGGTTTTGCTGTCAGCACACCCACCCCCCGCCACACATGCCCCCCTCCAACCCCGTAATCTGTTACTTCCTGGCTATCATTTATCATTTAACTATGCTCTCTGCAAGTGCACCTCCAGCCTTGCAAACCCACAGATCGCGAGCCTACATTCTGTACCTGCAAGTCATCACCCCCTTCTCAGTGTGTGTCTCTCTTGACCTTTGTATAGGGCAGGAGTGTGTGATGGTGAGGCGCCCAGATTCCGGGGCCAGACTGCCTGGGGCAGGCTCAGCGCACTTTTTCCATAAAGGACCAGGCAGTAAATAGTTTAGGCTCCCGGTCCATTTGGTCTGTCGCAACTGTCCACCTCTGCATCTATCTGTAGCACAACAGCGTAAACAATTCATGAGTGAGTGGGTGTAGCTGGTTCCAACCCGACTTTATGTATGGACACTGAAATTTGAATTTTATATCAGATTCTTGTGTCATGAAGTAGTACTCTTCTTTGGATTTCCACCGCCCACCCCCATCCCCCTTGCCCAACCATTTAAACATACAAAGCAGGTGGTGAGCCAGGTTTGGCTCGCGGCCTGAAGTTTGCCACCTCCTGACCTAGATTCAAAACCCAGAATCACCACCTCATAGCCACAGGGCCTCTGCATCCTTCAGCTGCCTCATCTATAAAACGAAGATAACAGTCATACTTATTTCATAAGGTCCCGGCGAGAATTAAAACCTGGTACAGAATCGATACTACATAAGTGTTGACCATGGTTATTTTTATTTGCCTTCTTCCCCAGACCTCCTCAAGCTCTCCTTGGAAATTCGTACCAGGAACTAGGCTCAAGCTTCCCTCTGTCCCTCTCCTTGACACAGGGCTTGCAGGAGTACGAGGAATGGAAATGGGGCAAGAACCCCACCATCGTGGAGGTGCTGGAGGAGTTCCGGTCCATCCAGATGCCCACCACGCTGCTCCTGACCCAGCTGTCCCTGTTGCAGCCTCGCTACTACTCCATCAGCTCCTCGCCTGACATGTACCCCGATGAGGTGCACCTGACCGTGGCCATCGTCTCCTACCGCACCCGAGGTGGGCACAGGTGCTGGGAGAGCCTCTGAGTCTGTGTTTCTCCCCACAGGGGCCTCTGCAGGTCTGCCCAATCCCACACCCGTGGGCGGAGACCCTCTCCCAAACCAGAAAAGTGGAGGGAAGAAGCAGAGCGATTGTCCCCTTAAGTAGTGCCAGCTCTGTGCAGAAGTAGGAAGGAGATGAGTCATGCATTACCCCTAAAGCTTGAGGACCTGCGTATTCCCTTCCTCCCCTTACACCCCCCAAGACAGCAGCTAGAGCAAGCCGCCATCACCCATTTCCTTGGAGGCGGGAAGCTGTCTGCTGTAGGATATCTAGCTGGTTGTAGGTCTGTCAGATAACTCGACAATTTTCTCCCATACCTGAAGCCTCGTTGATAAAGCAATTAAAATGCATGGTGCCGGAGAGGGCTCTGACACTGGGATCCCAGCAGGCCACCAAGAGTATATTGACCAAAGGCTTTTCAGTGGGCAGGATTTGAATCTGACCCACCCCTACCCAACAGACCCTTGGGCACTTTCAGACACAAGCTCACCACTAGCTATACCATTTCCTCTTATCCCTCAGAGGACTAAAAGGGGTGGGAGGCCAATGACAGGGAAGCCTGGGGACAGTGGGTGAGCCAGACCACCTTGGTTCTTCCCCTAGATGGAGAAGGACCAATTCACCACGGCGTGTGCTCCTCCTGGCTCAACCGGATACAGTCTGACGAAGTGGTCCCCTGTTTCGTGAGAGGGTGAGTGGCAAATGAAGAGAAACGAGCAGCCATCCCAAATCTGCATATTGCTGTCCTGAGTTGGGGTGGGTGGACCAGCCCAAAACATTCTAGGGAAGTAGCTGAGTCAGATGGGATCAAGATCAATGTTCTGCATCCTTCCACATTGTTAAGGAAACCAGCTCATGAGACAGAATGTAGCAGAAGCTAAGGAAGTTCTCTACTCAATGTCAGGTCAACGTGACATATGTATCAAGTGCAAGTCCTGTGTTAGATGCTGGGGCTACAGTAAGCCAACCAGGCTAATGCAGTCTCAGCCTTCGTGGACTTTGCAAACTAAGGGAAGTTCTATCCAAATTCTGTCGGACACCGCATCTGTCCCCAGCTTCTCAGAGATGGGAAAAATCCAAACACCTGCTCTCGGCCTCATCAAGCAAAGCCTCTCAAATTCAGTTTTAAAGGATATTCCTACCTATAGTTAACAATGCTGTGTTGTGCACTTAAAAATTTATCAAGAGGGTAGATTTCATGTTAAGTGTTCTTATCACAATCAGCCAAATAAAAAATATAACTTAAAAAAATAAATATAAAATAATTAAAGGATACGACTGAGCTTAGTTAGGCTTACTGTAGGTGCCTGTGTTGTCAATCGGTAACTTCTTCACCTGAGCAGTGGCCTTGGCCAGCCATTTTTCTCAGCCTCTGAAGGTAGAACGTTCATAGGGTGGTCCACATACCATCAGGGGAGCTTCAAAAATACAGCCTTGGTGCCAAACTTACTCCTTGCCTAGAAATCCACACCTGTTTTGACACTCCCAGATGATTCTTTTATACCTGGAAGTCTGTGACTCCCTGAGCGTACGAGATCTCATAGACGCTTAAATCAGTGGTCCTCAGCCGAGGGTACCTTTGTCCCCAGGGGACATTTAGCAATGTCCAGAAGATGTTCCTGGCACCTGATGGGGGTTGGAGGCCAGGAGCATCACTCAATGTCCCACGAACACACAGAACAGCCTCCATGACAGGGAAGTAAGTATGCAGCCCCGAACAAAAGGAGGGCCGAGGTATGGAAACCCTGAGTTAAATCGGTCTCAAGGCCTTTTGGGGCTCAGCACAGCAAGGGGGATACCTGAGAAGTGGAGTGATAGCCAGACTCTAAGGACCTCCTCTTTGGGGTCTCCCACCCTACTACAAGGGCACATGGCCCAGGGTGAAGAGCCACAGTCCTGCTGTAGTTGTACCCAAGACAGCCACCTGGTCTACCTGAGACCCAACCGTTCCTGATCACACTGAACTCAGCAAACCCTCTGACTCTCTCTTCTTTGGACAGAGCACCCAGCTTCCACCTGCCCCGAAATCCCCAAGTGCCCTGCATCCTGGTCGGCCCCGGCACTGGCATTGCCCCTTTTCGAAGCTTCTGGCAGCAACGGCAGTTCGATATCCAACACAAAGGTGGGTCGCGGTCCCATGGCCACGTGGCTTCCCCACCGTGGACCCTGGGAGGCCCCCCTGTGTCTCAGAAGCCCCGAAATGTACTGGCGGTCTCTCTCTACTGCATCACTGCCAGGGAAGGGGTGGGGATGGGCGCTGTACTGACCTGACCCGTGGCATAATTCAAAGGACTTGTCCAAACAATTCTTCCACTCAGCTTATCTGAGGGCCTGAGAGTCCCTGACCCCTTGCTGCAATTCAAAGGACCTGTTCAAACACATCTTCCACTCGGCTTATCCCAGGGCCTAAAATTCCACATTTCTGTGACCATTAAGATAGGATCCCTTCTGAAAATTCAAGCAGCCCTCAAAGGGGTAAGCACGAAGCCTTATCGAATGGATGTGTGTTTACGGGATTCTCAGACTCTTAATCAAGGGCAGGCTTTGCTGTGTGAGGGACACGCAAATCAGCTGTGGGAGGAGAGAGAAAAAGAAACCCACAGTGACAGCCATGCATTAACCAAGGATTTACCGAGCATCTAATAAATGCCACACATTCTCGTAAGCGCTAGATGCATAGCGATGACCGAGACAGAAACAACTTGAAAAAACAAAAACAAAAACCCTGCCCTGTGGAACGGTCATTCTAGGGGAATGGCTAACTTGTATAAAGTATTCGCTAGGTACCAGGCACAGTTCTAATGTCTGACGCTCATTTCTCACGATAACCCTGTGAGGTCGTTGCTGTTTTGTAAGTGGAGAAAGGGAGACAGACAAAGTTAAGTAAGTTAGTTGCTCATTGTCACACACAGCGGGGACCTGAACCCAGGCAGTGGACCTGCAAAGTCTGGAGTTTTAGCCCTGGCCGCGAGGGCCGGAGGAAAGGCAGACCCAGAGAAGACAGATCTGAACACACGTTACCGACTTCCCTCAGAGAGAGAGTGAGAGCGTGTGTGTGTGAAACGTGTGTGCAAGTCCTGCCATGTTCACGTCCCTCGATGCATGGCACCCACCGAGGTCCCCAGCACCACCAGCCGCACCCCCGACTCAGGGATCAGAGCCTTCGGTGACATGACATCTTCCCGGTCCCCAGGAATGAGCCCTTGCCCCATGGTCCTGGTCTTTGGGTGCCGGCAATCCAAGATGGATCACATCTACAGGGAAGAGACCCTACAGGCCAGGGACACAGGCGTCTTCAGAGAACTGTACGCGGCCTACTCCCGCGAGCCAGACAAACCAAAGGTAACCCCGGCGCTCCGCTCCGCGCGGCCGCCCAGCGCGCACACGCACGCGCGTCCCCTCCCAGATACGCCCTCGCCGGTTCTGAAGCCTCCTCTGTGAAACCTCTCTGTGTGTCAGGGAGCATGGAGCCTGAAAATATCAACTGAAAATATTTAGCAGCCCATATTATATGATGCCGCTTATATGACATATCCAGAAGAGCCGAATCCATGGAGACAGGAAGCAGAGTCGTGGTTGCCAGGGTCTGGGCAGGGAGGGGAGGAGGAGTGATCGCCAATGGGGTGGGTCTGACGCCTCAGCTGGGCTGGGGAAAAGGTTCTGGACCTCGATAGTGCTGATGGCTGCCCAACACTGTGATGCACTTAACGCCCCTGAACCGTACACTTTGAAATGGTTAAACGGCACATTTTATGTGACGTGTATTTAGTCACAATAAGGGCATTTTTCATGTGAATTTAAAAGAATATTTAACAGCCCATCAGAAGCCCTGCCGGTCAGAATGGACACAGGCCACAGGTTTGGGGCATGCTCCTACTGGATCTTGGGGAGGCCGGGGGCAGGGGGGGGAGTGATTCAAGGAAAGGAACCAGGACGACTGGGTGGGAAGCACTCAAAAGGTCTGGGCAGTGGCTGTTTGACAACTGGGGTAGAAGGACATCAACATTTTGACAGCCATGCCAGGACCTAGCAGCTGAATGTCAGCCTCACCTGGGAGGGAGTTTCCAGGACAACTGGACAGATTCCCTGGAGGCCGTTTGTCCTGGTGGCCACCCTTGTGCCCCCCTCGTATGTCCTCAGCCCTCTTCTTAGTCCAGCTATTGCTGCAGCAGCTGGCCTTGCACAGGTAGAACCAGCCAGCCCCTCAGCCGGCCCCATCTCTTGCTGTCTCTGCCTGGGGCTTCTCTGGTACCCCAGCATAAGATGCCTGCAGCCTGCATTAAGAACCCTGTCCTACAAGTGTACGGGCATTCACATCCTAGGGGTGACCACTGATTATCAGAGGAGCAAGCAGAGATTCCCCCCTTATGTCCCTCCAGGGGATGCTTCTGGGGTGTGTTCTACACGGCCCCCCTAGAAGGTCCTCAGCAGAGTTGAGGTCCAAGGTGGAGAGCAGCTCATTCACATGGCCTCAGGTTGGCTGTCCCCGCTCCCTGACTCCACACTTCCCAGTCCCCTGGGATCACCTCGGGAACTGCCCTACCTGCCACAAGCTCCCGTGTCAGGCTCCGCTCCCTGGAGGAGAGTGAGCGACACAGGAGCGTCACCCAGCCTGGCGCCTTCTCCCTGGTCCTCCTGCTCCCACCCCGCAGAAGTACGTGCAGGATATCCTGCAAGAGCAGCTGGCGGAAACTGTGTACCGAGCCCTGAAGGAGCAGGGGGGCCACATTTACGTCTGCGGGGATGTCACGATGGCCGCCGACGTCCTCAAAGCCATCCAGCGCATCATGACCCAGCAGGGGAAGCTCTCGGTGGAAGATGCCGGCGTGTTCATCAGCCGGCTGAGGGTGAGTGACGAGCTGGCTCTTCCCCGACATCCAGGGTCCTGTCCCCTCTTCCTCATCCCACCTGTCTCGATGATTAGAGGACACATAATGACATCTCTGCTCCCACTTTTCCATGGATGGCCAGGGGTAGAGGATTTAGGTGATCCCAAACCATAGCTGAGAGAGAAGGAAGGATGGGCGGGAGGCGTGCGGGTGGGGATCGTGGTGTGGGACAATGACAAGTGGGTGAACCACTGGGTAGCTAGACAGAAACCGTCCTCACCCAGCTTTCCCTGCCTCTAGAACCAAGCGGTCCCTCTCTCCTATGCAGCCATGCACAAAAAGGTCTGTCCGAGGGAAGCAAGTGGCAGCTGAAAGCCACCCCGTGCTTGGCTCTCCAGGCCATGCACCTCGGCGTGGAACTGCGTCCACCCCAGAAGGATGAGCCCCTTCTCCTAATTTGCATAAAGGCTCGGAGCAGCCCAGCATGCCAAGTCCTAACTGTGTGACCAACTTCCCCAAATAGAAAAGAAACTGAGTCCAGGCCTCCACGAAGCTCCGAGGGACTCCCGTCCTTCCCCCCGCTTCCCTAAATGAGCAGAAATCAAACATTTCTTTGCAGAAGAACCCCTTGCTCTAAATATATTGCTAAACATCAGTGGGCTTAAAAAAAAAAAAAAAAACTTGGTAGAAATGTCAGCAATCCCAGGAGGGCTGCGGAGGCCCCCGTCACTTGGTCCCTTTGGTGGTCTCCTCAGGAAATGTTTTCATAGATTCCGGAGAGCTCTGCAGAATGAGGCTGAAAACCCAACCCAACTAAAAACACACCCACTCTACAGAAGAACGACCTTCTTCAAAACCTCCCGCACGTTTAAATCTGTGCGGCGCTGTGCCCACGAGGGCTCAGCTTCGGCCACTGGGGAGGTGCTGCCCGTCTCTGCTGCTCTCTGTGGGCTGTAATGCTGCCCACTAAAGCCAGCCGTGCCGGGTCTCAGCTTGCAGGAGCCAGGAGAGGGGAGAATGTGAAGGTTTCCATTTAACCTCCTCACCTCTGCTGTCTGCACAGTCGACGGAGCAGCACCACGGTCCTGGTTGGGAACACCGGTGTTCTTTGCCATCTGGGCTGGAGCGGTCCCATGCCCTGGCGGGCAGACGGGCTTGCTGACCAGCCCTGGAGACTGAGGGTCCCTCAGGGCCTCTGGGTCACCCCTCCGTTTCTCCAGGACCATTTTCCTTAGGGTCAGTCCACTGCCCCTCTCCGTGCCCTCAGCTGGCATTTAAGGGCTGTGTCCTGACTGTTTCTGTCCCCTAGGATGACAACCGCTACCATGAGGATATTTTCGGGGTCACTCTGCGAACGTATGAAGTGACCAACCGCCTTAGATCTGAATCCATTGCCTTCATTGAAGAGAGCAAAAAGGACACGGACGAGTAAGCTGGCCCCATCCCATGCGCGAGGGGCGGCCGGAGCCCTCTCTTCCGGTTCCTGGCGTGTAGGGATGTCTGACTTCATTACCGTGGTTTTCCCACAGAGGGGTCCCCCAGGGACAGCAGCATCAGCAGCACCTGGGAATAGGTTAGACATGCAAATTCTAGGCCACCCCAGACCAGCTGAAGCTGAAACCCTGGGGTTAGGATGAGCGTTTTAATGAGCCCTCCAGGAGATTCTGAGGCCCCCTCCAGTGTGGGGACCCCAGCGTTGGATGCCAGCTTCTGCCTGGGGCACCCCCTAGTGGAATGATGGCTCTCGGCTCTGCAAAGTTGTGTTCTAGCATCTATATCCATGTCTCTCACTCCGCCCGCCCCCTCCAAACTGCTGGGAACAGTCTCACTGATGCAAATTCCACTGATGCATTATTTTGACAATTTCGCTCGTCCTCTAGAAACTGCTGGAAACAATCCAGGACACCACAAGATTGAGATTAAGTCTCATTATGTAAACCTTACCTCGATGCCATCACGCATCATCCTCGACTATAATCTCACCCCCGCCCCCACCCGCCATTCTCTGCCTCAAAACCACCACGGTGTGTCCTTTACGTTCAATTAAGAAGGAATTCAGCCTCCTCATTTTCAGGAGCTTGGGGCACACGCTTCATTTCTCCAGCATCCTCATGTCTTTCGCCTTATGACACAGCAGCCTCGAAAACGTACTTTTGTGCTCAGTAGGCTCCCGTTATCGCCAAGATCACAACTCCTGTGGTTGTCACAAAGCTGTTTCGAATGTCCCTCTTCCTGGCCGGTTGTATGGGTGAGCAAGCATTCATTCATTCGTTCGTTCGTTCGGTCATTCAGGACGAGCCCCAACTAGGTGCCAGGTCCTGTCCGAGACACTAAGGCGTCAGAGGAGATGAAAGCGACAGAAGCCCCTGCACTTAGTCGAGGTGGTTATCCCTGGGTCGTTCAGGACACAGAGCAGCCTCGCTCCTGTGGCACTAACTCGCTCCTCCCTTTTCCTCCCACAGGGTTTTTAGCTCCTAACTGGATCCTCTTGCCCAGACGGATGGCAGGGGAGCTGGCTGCCTCCGGTGGGGGAGGCGGCAGGTTTTGTAAGCATGGACACTGCTGAACCTTTCCTGTGGGACCCCGTGTGGCCCCTGCTCCACCTCTCGTCCTGTCGACGCCGTGTCCTGGTTCTCCTCTCCTGGGTCCTCGCCTCTCAGTGTTTCCTTGGCCTTCTTGGGTTTTCTCCTTGAGTTTTCCTGCTGCAATGCAACGCCTTTATAATCCGCAGTGGCTCTTACAAAACTGTCCCCCTACCCTTCCTGACAAAGACAGATCAGTGGTGCGTGGAAGCACTGGAATGTGGGTGTCGCTCGTGGCAGGGCTTGTTTTCTGGGGTTCCCCTGAAGAGGCTGCAGGGACCACACAGAAGAGTTTTCTGAGCCAGTCCCTCGGCCGCCGAAATCTCCCCCTTATCCCTTTTGATGATGACGTTCTGGTTATGCGTCTGTGTGCGTGTGACAGGCCTGGGTCTCCGTCTGTCCTCGTGTCTGTGCGAGCGTGTTGCCTACAGACCCCTGGTGACAAGAACCATGCCCCAACATTTGTTGGTTCTTCACATGTCCATAACTAAGGGTCTGCGGTAGTGTCCCTATAACACTGGGAAGCACTCTAATCGTCCTGGTTATAAAGGGTCGGGCCTTGGGCGGGCAGGGGGTGGGGGGAGATGATTCAGGGGAAAAGCTCCAGCAAAAGGGGGAATCAAAGAATCAGATGTGTTTAGATTCTGGCACCCGTTAGCGGGGCCCTCTCTGGGAAGTAAACCCACCTCCCCAACCCCACCCACCCCACCTGAATTGCGTGCCCCCCTGCCCCCGGGGCAGTCCCACCCACAAGGCCAGAAGTAATGTTGATCAAGGGAGCATGCTGGAAATACGAATCTTCTCTCATATTTGCCACCTGGTGACTCTGGACCCCTGTCCTCAGTTTCCCCTAGTCGTAATGTTACGGAGCTGAAAAGCATGAACGGATCAAACTTTAAAGTCGCGAAGACTGGAAAAGATATCAAGGAAGAGTGTCATTGTTACGTTTCTATCCCACCACGTGGCTTTTTCTACGGGGCCGCAGCTGAGGGTGGGAAGAAACTGGCCTTCAGTCTTTGCCCTTCTAAGAGTGATCCCCCAAACTTTTCACCTGATCAAATAATTTGGACAAATAAATTACACTTAGATCAAAAAATGGGCAGCAAAGTCTTTAGCAGGAATCAGGGTCAGTACAATCTCTCCCCTGGCAGGCCACCTGCTGTGAGGGTATTCTCTCAGAGTAAATGGCACTAGAAAGTCCGTTTCACACTTAAGTGCTAAAAAATCAATGGCAGGCAGTGCCCAGAGAGAGCCAAGAAATTGCAGGCCCCTCCTCCACGAGGGAAGGGAAGGGGTCTGCCTTGGGCCCCCAGGGTTGCAGGGGAAGCATTCGGCCAGGCCCATCTTTCTACATGGTTTGGTTTTGTCGCATAGAAAGACGACATTTCCTTTACATAATGCACAGTGGGCATTTCTTTCTGATGTTCAGTGTGAGGGGTTGCCACGGGAAAGTGCCCTGGCCCTCTTTGGAAGGGCTTTAGAAAGGGGGTGCCAAAGAGGTGTTGGGGGGGATAACCTCCAAGACTCTTAAAGTCGAAGGGCGAACTCTGTCTTTCTTTTCCCCACCCTGCGGGGCAGCTCCCGCTGGTGACCCATGCCTGGGACAGAGGCATGATCTCAGGCTTCTGTGGGCATAGAGGCCAAACACTCAGCATGCTTCCTGACCCTTGCTAACCCAGAGGGATGCCCGTCGTCAACACCATCTTTCTTGCAACCACGATTCTGGCTCCTACTAGCTTTCCTCTCAGGGGCTTTCTTTCCAACCCCTTATGCCTTTTGGAGGTATTTCCTAAGCTGTCACTCGCTCCCCAGGGACTGAACCGCTGTGTCCAACCTCCTACGAAGAGGAATTGATCAGGGCCTCCCTCTCCAAATTAAGCTTTATACATGCATGTTTCCTCATCAACGCATACACACTTCCGAGCATTCAGTATGTGCCAGGCAGCTTCTTCCTTTATCCCTATCCTAGTAGCTGGCAGCTAGATGGAAATAGCATCTTGTTTTATCAGGAAGTCCAAGGAAATGATTATATAACCAGGAGTCATCTTTCTTCTAAAGAACGATTTTATTTTTCCAAAGAACGATTTTTTTTTTTAAAGTAAATACAGCTGCTTCATAACTCCTGGCTAGAAGACGGGAGACGGGACCGATCTGTTTCTCTCGTGTATCAGAATCGCCGATACCAAAAGCCTGGCTTTAACGAGCCTATCCAGAGGCAGAGTGGAGATGCGATTTGGGGTTTAGCTCTGATCCAGAACGTGTCAATGCTGCCCTCCCGCGGTGGTTTTCAGTTCCGTCCCCAGTCGCCAAAAATAGGTGCGAAATTTGGTTTTAACAATAAGTGAGCGAAAATGGGGTTGAATAGACATTTGAGGTTACTCAGGTGACAGCCCTTTAATTTCCCCTCCTCCTTGAAATGGCCTAGAGTGGTTCCAACCTCATTTAACGGAAGTGAGTTTGGCCCGGAGGAACTGGGTCATCCCCAGCAACAGGAAAGCTGGGATAGCCATGTTCTCCTAGCATTAATGTGAATCTCATTCCCAAACCTTGTGCTGGGAAAGGAGCAGAAGTAGTTAAACTCCCTGAGAGGAGATGGTTTTTGCTTGGTTTCCACGGAGTGAGACAGCCAAGTAGCTTTCAGACCCACCAAAATGGAGTTTTGGAAGCAGACCTGAGTCCAAACGCTAACTCTGCCCCAGTTTCCGCAGACAGCTATGAGCTGCTGACTTTTTAACCTTTTGAGTCTGTATGTCCGCCTTATAACATAGATGGATTAAATGAGATACTGTTCCTAAGATGCACAGTTGCAGGACCTGGTCCATGGAAGTGATCAAATTTTTTTTTTTTCACTTAATCCATAACATTTGTTGCTTCTCCAGTATGCAGAAGGCATGGTGGAGCATACAGTGCAAATCACAGTTCCTCTCTTCTAGGTTAGAATCTGGTATGTAGAGACAAGTCTTAGAATCAATTTAAATGAGTGGGGTTCCACCAGCGGGTTTGAGGAGACAGGTCTGCCAGGAAGTAGAGTGAGTGAGAAGAAAGGCATGACCAGGGAACATGTAGGGTAAATCGGGGATGGCGTCAGATGTAGCCCAGCTCTGGAAGGCTGGGGGAGGATCAGAATGGTGACAGAGATGCTGGGAAGATGGTCAGGGACCCAGCGGTAGGGAGGAGTGAGTGGCATGTTAAGGAATTTTGACTTTATTTGGTAGGCAACAGGGAGTTCTCAAAAGTGTTTTTAAAAAGGGAAAATGTGGTGTTTGGAGTTTTGCTGGGAAGAGAATGTGCTGGCTGCAGCATAGAGCAGGGATGGCTGTCCTGTTGACCTACTGGTAGGTGACTGCAGTAACCAAGGCTGGAATGAGGGAAGCAGCAGATGCAGTGATAAGAGACATTCCAGGGGGTGAATCAACAGGACCTGGGACCATCTGCTGTGGAAGCTGAAAACAAGACGAAAACGAACAAGAAAGTCGAGATTCTTGCCTGTAGGCTGGCTGAGAATGGGGCCTCATGAGAGAAAAACAGGCTAAAGGGAAAGATGAGTTTGAGAAGCTGAGGTGATACTCAGCTTCTCCCCGAGTCAACGGGGTCAGTCCTCCTAAGGTCCAGCCAGGCCGAGAAGCACAGAGAAAACTGACCCCCAGCCAGCAGACTTTGGCCTTTGAACACAGGGTTTTCCTGCCAGACATACTCTCTAGAGCCACAGGCTTTGGGCTCTAAAAGGAGATCAGGTTTTGCTCTGAGTCCAAAACCAGTGAGGCTCTCTGACCCAGATAATGGGGCACACGGCTTCTGCCGGAATGGGCAAGCTGAATGTCTGGGCTCCTTCACCCCTGTAGCACCGGCCCCCAAAAGGGCCTTTTAATTCCTGCCATTAGGAAAACTGTGGACTTAAGAGATTGTTTTCAGCTGGCCATGTTTACGTGTACATTTTCTCTCCACTGCCCTGATCCCAGCATGTCACTGCACCCACCTCATCTACAAAGACTTTTGTCTGAATTGGCGAGTTAATCTAAGGCTGCCTTCAAGTGACAAGAAGAAATACTCACTGGAGCTTCCGATATCATCTGCCCATATTCCCTGTCTTCTCCCAACCCTTGTAACATCTCCTGCATCCAGATGCCCTGTTTGGCTCAAAAATGAAAGGCCAGGAGCTGGGGTGGAGGAAACATGGGTCTGACAGTCTGAGGGAGTAGCCCTGCCTCCCAGGGACTCAACACAGAGGGTCCCCATGAACCTGAATTTGGCCTCCAGGGGCTGCCGCCTACCTGGTCTCTCCTCTTTCTCTCACACTGACCCTGTCCTTAGTCGACTGCCTGTCCCTACCTGGTGGCGAAAGGGCCAGAGAGGAAAAGCTGCCTCTCCCCAAACAGATGCGTCTCAGACGTGAGGACCTAGATAAACTGTCACTCCTAAAAAGAAAGTCT
The DNA here is from genome assembly GCF_902729225.1 of Pteropus medius. Classification (NCBI taxonomy): domain Eukaryota; kingdom Metazoa; phylum Chordata; class Mammalia; order Chiroptera; family Pteropodidae; genus Pteropus; species Pteropus medius. The sequence continues at coordinate 3,656,994 of NW_024343733.1, read as the reverse complement.
GTTTGGGGTCTCTTGTCAAAGCCACATGCCAGGGAGGAGGTCAGGAGGAAATATGCCTTATTGTGTTTATCATTTTGTTTGTCCTAGAATATTTGAGTGGTTCTGAATGAGTAGGGCATGTGTGTTCGGTCCAGAATAGAGCCCACACTGACCGAGGTGGCCCTGACAGGCAAGGACAAAGCCACCTTACGATGCTGTTTTTCACAGCCTTCTAGAAAACGACCCCAGGATATCGAAGGGCCCAGACTTGGCTCCTAAGCAATTAGGAGACTCTAGTCCAGGGTCTGTCAACCTCAGCACTATTGGCATTTGGAGCTGGAGAATTCCTTGTGGTGGGGGCTGTCCTGGGCATTGGAGGACACTGAGCGGCATCCCTGGCCACCACCCACTAGATGCTAGTAGCAGTCCCCCAACTGTGACAACCAAATATGTCTTCAGCCATTGCCAGACGTCCCTGGGAGCAACAGAATCTGCCCTGGCTGCCCTCGGCCGTCTCATCGTGGACCGTCTAGAGTGAGCAGAGCACGCCTCAGCCCGACGATTTTGCTTTCGTTACCTGCTGCCAAACAGAGACGTGGGGGACTCTGAGGGGGAATCGAAAGGCGCGGTCTCGCCAACGCCCGCCCGAGACAGAAGGACGGCAGCTCCGTTTCAGAAACACACGACGCCCTCGGCGTCCACTCTGCTCCAGCCCCACGGAGGCCCCCTGTCCTCCTGTGCCCTGCCTCCTGCCTCCGCCCTGTTTTCCTTGCTGTCGTGTTGTCGTTATGATTGTTAAGACCCACCCCGGGCTCAGCAGTGGTTTTCTGGAAGGCTGAGCGAGAGAGAGCGCGCACGCGTGCGTTCCGCGGCTCACGCGACTGGGGGCTTCCATCCCGGGGTCGGGGAGCTGGGGAGGTGGGCGGAGTGGCGTCGCATCTCACCACACACACGCACGCACGCACGCACGCACGCACGCACGCACGCACGCTGTCAGAAGCTCGGACCTCCCCCTACCTCTGAGCTCTCGATGCTGCTAATCTCTGCCAAGTGTCACGTGAGCTCCAGCACCTTCCGCAAAGGACCGACGCCCGCCCCACGCTCTTTGCGAGGCTGTCCAGGCTGTGTTCGCCGCATGCTCTTCTTCTGTATAGTTCTCACCTTCTAATTTGATGAAATTCGACAAAAGTCTTCTTCTGCCTGTTTGCATTATGGTTAAAATATTAAAAAGTGGACTCGACGTGGCCGACTGCTGTCTTTTGTTGCGTTCGCTTGGAATTTCTCACGCCTTTGCCCTGTCACAGGCCAGGGGCCCCCAGGAAGGCCACCTTGACACAGAGGTGGCAGGAGGCTGATTGGGGAGTGGTCTTGGGGGCGGGGGTGGGGAGGGAAAACATCCTGACTAGTCGGAGAGAGAGCCTGAGCTGCGGTATCGTCTCAACCAAAACTTCGGCCTACCCTGCAGAAAATCCTGAAGACGACTTCAGTGTGAGATGCAGTCAGAGATGGGGCAGGAGTCAAGGTTCCCCAGTGCCAGGCTCCACACTGCCCCACAGGAGTCAGTTAATTAAAATAACGGCTATCCGTTGTTAGATACCAGTGTTCATTGGAACATCTCAACGTGTTAGCATTGCTCTCCCTGGTTTAAAAGTTGAGAAACTGAGGCACAAAGCAATTGGCCAGCTTGAGCAAGGTCAATAGAGCTAGGAAATGTCAGCAGTGAAGTCCGAATCCAGATCGTTCAACTCTAGAATCTACTACATTCTTAACCATCACCCTGCTGCTAAGAGACCCAGACTGTCACAGTTCAAATCCAAGCGGTGCTTCCTAGCTGTGCAACTTTGGATAAGTTACCCAGCCTCACTGTGCCTTCATTTCTTTATTGTAAATAGGCTGTGATTGTTTCAAATTCACTGCATTGAGATAGGATTAAGTGGGTTAATATATACAACACACATAGAATAGAATAGAACAGAACCGAACAGAACAGCCCTATACATTATCGGAGGAGTGGGCCAGGGTCACTAGCAGAACCAAGCACTAAGCACCAAGGATTGCAGTGGAGAAAGATTGGCTGTTATGAATGGCACCACCCAGGAGATTGGGAAGCTAATGCTCAAAAGCCCGAACTCCCCATGGCGTGTAGGTTACAAATTATACAGGGTGAAATCCCAAGATACCACGGGTTGGGGGGTTCGGGGTCGTGCAGGGAGCTGATTGGTGGGAGGTGAGGTAAGGTTAATAAATCATTTCTTCAGGCCTCGAAGACGGTTCAGAGGTCTGCTCTGGCGTCCCTTTGTCTGGTTTCATAGGAAAGTAGCCAGGGGGTTGTTCTACCTCAGGGCTCAGGAGCCGAAACAGAACTTAGGTCAAGATGTTATCTTTAGCCTCCTGGATGTGTGACCATTAGTCAGGTCCAGGCCACTGGCCTCGGGGGTTGCCGATGACCCAGGGGGAGAGGCGGGATCTCTGAGGGGTGTAGAGAAAGAGAAAGACGATTTCTAAAGTTAGGATTTCAAGTTAAATTTAATCAAAGTCATAAGGAGCCTCGTTTTCATATACACGAGGCGATAGACGAAGAGCCATGCTCTGGTTTCTTCCCAATCATTCAGCTCTTCTCTCTTATGGAAGCTCAAACAGCCCCATCTTGATGTCATTTGCCATTTGATACTTAGGCCTCCTCGGAACACTTGCCATTGCAGGGGCCACTCGTTTTAAAAGCCAGTTCCTGGCCTCTCCCCCAACCTGCCCGTTCAGAATAAGGTCTGACACCTGCTGGCATTTTTAACGTAATTCATACACGCACTGGAGTTTTGACAGGCCCAGCCTATGAGGAGGCTGGGGACAATTTAACATTTATATGCATCCTGACTGGGGTGGCTCCTGTTGCCTAGAAACCTGGAAACCAGGTGAAAAACCCAAGTTTACCCCCGAAATAGAACCTCCCCAACCACAAATTGAAAAAAGGGGTGGGAAACAGTGGTGAGCGGGATTTCTGAGTCGCTGCAAATCAATAGAGAATATGGGCTTCACGGTCAGTTAAATAGTGAAAACGTACTTGTTTTTTCTTTGTACCTTTGGCAGAATCAGCAAGAGAGAAAAAGCAGGGAAAGTATTTACAATCAGGAGGATCAATACAGAGCTTAACCTACATCACTGAAAGGAAACCGCTTTAGCCAGGGCCTCTGGAGAAAAATAAGATGAAGTTAATCAAATAGCAGAAAATTAAAACCGGAGTAATTAGTAAAGTGATTTAAAAAAAAAAACAAAAAAACCTCAAATCTTTAGTATTATTAGTCTTGCGGGTGAGGGGTTGGGTACAGGGATGGGTGGTCTCCTGGCTTCTTTGCATCTCTACTAGAGCTCAGAGGTGAGGTTGGAAGTTGACACTGAAAGCCTGACTCTCTCAGTCCCTCGCCACCCCTCCCGCCCCAATTTTCTGTTTCCAAGAATTTCAAGATCCTCAAGGGTGATGAGTTTCCACTCCTCTCTGCTCCCGTTCCTGATCTCCCAGGGATGTGACCAGGTAAAGAAACCAAGTGAGAGAAAGCCTCTGAGATATGCTATAAACTCAAGGTGTAGTATCTGTGGCTTTAATTAAACCTTATGCACTGAATAATTGAATTGGTTTTGTTGTGAAGCCTTTAAAAAGTCGCTAATGGAAATGCAGTTATTAGCAGAAGAGCTGCTGGCAAAATCTGTGAGGAGAGAGACACCTGTTCCTTTTTCCTCCCAGAAGCCATGCATCCCCTTCCTTGAAAAGCACACACGGCCCCCATATCGCCCTTCCAGAATCATCTCTCTCATCCAGTTATGCCTTTGCTCAAAGGCATTCGGTGCCACCAGGGACCAGAGGAGGAGGGCTAACCCCTCTGGCCCACATTCAGGGCCTGTTCTGGCCACAAGCAGCCTTCTCGGCTTCTGTGTCCTTCACAGATCCGAACAAGCCTTCCCTTGTGCAGATTTGCCCCAATAGTTCCAAACACAGCTTTTATTCTCCCTCCTCCTGGCCTTTACTCCTGCCACGGCCCCCATCTGGGCTCTCCCGCTCTCCTCCCTCCCCTCTGCTGAGCCCACTTCTATTGCTTTTTGATTCAAACCCTGCCTTTTCAAGGCAGCCCTGCTCTATCCTCCAGCTAACTCTACTTTCTGTCTGTACTTGGCAGATGGGAAGCATTGCTTTGCGATAGTTGCATGTATTGTGTGTGAGATCTGCCTCTATGTAGATGCTATCTGTTGCCACAATGATGGTGAGTAACAAACAAGCACAAAATCTCCCTGGCATACTGCATTATTGCTGCAGAGGGTGAGGTCATGTGACTATGAGCCAAGGAATGCAGGCAGCCTCTACCAGCTAGAAAAAAACAAGAACAGATTTTCACCTAGAGCCTCCAGAAGGAACATAGCTCAGCCGACACCTTTATTTTAGCCATAAAAGACCCATTTGAGACTTCTGACATCCAGAGCAGGAAGATAATAAATATGTGTTGTTTTAAGCCCCTAGGTTGTGGTCATTCGTTAAAGCAACAATAGAAAACTAAAATCTATATGAAATCTGTATTAGTTGCTTATGCCTACGTTCTAGAAAAGAATCCTTTTCCTTATGATTTCCATTTGCTGGAAGCTGTCCACATTTCCTGGCTTACGGCCCAGCATCACCCCGACCCCTGTCACATCTCTTCCGCTGGGCCCACCCAGGTTGTCCAGGATGATTTCCCCATCTCGAGCTTCCTAACTTAATTACATCTGAAGAGTCCCTTTTGCCACATAAGCTAACAGAGATACTGTGATTTATCATAAGAAGTACGTAGTTGTTCTTTGTCCCCATCCTAGCGAAGAACTCCTAAAACCCTTGGAATTTCCTAAGCGATAAGAACAATAAAGGTGTCTTGTTATTCTTAACAAACCCCTTTCAACCTCACTTGAGTTTATGTTAATGAGTGACTTATGGAAAGCACTTGAGGATGGGGGCTGGTTGCCAGGGGAACCAACCTGATGAGTAGCGGGTTGAAACTTTCAGGCCCGCCCCCTGACCTTGAGAAGGGCAGAGGGGCTGGGGGTTGAATCGCCAAACGGCCAATGATTCAATCAATGATTTAATCAATCATACCTGTGTAATGAGGCCTCAATAAAAACCCAAAAGGAAAGGGTTCAGAGAGCTTCCGGGTTGGCGAACACCTCGAGAGGGCACACGAGCTCTCACTTTTTCCCCACAGCTTGTCCATGGTCTCTTCCATCTGGCTATTCCTGAGATATGTCCTCTTATTATACACCCGTAATCTAGTAAGTAAAATGTTTCTCTGAGTTCTGTGAGCTGCTCTAGCAAATTAATCAAACCCAGGAAGGTAGTATGGGACCCTCTCATCTGTAGCTGGTCTGTCAGCAGCACCGGTGACAAGGGGGACTTGCAATGGGCTTCTGAAGTGGAGAGAGGGTAGTCTTGTAGGACTGAATCCTTAACCTGTGGAGTCTGTCTCCAGGTCCATAGCATCAGGTAGATAGTGTCAGGATTGAGTTGAATTGTAGGACACCCAGCCGGTGTGGGAGATTGTGGATGGTGTGGGGAGTGGGAGGGACACGTCATAGTAATATAGTCACAGGTTCTAGGAATTATAGACTGTGAACTTGTATAGGGGCCATTGTTCAGTTTACCATAGTCTGTCCTCTGGACCTCAAAGACTTGTGTCCACCCCACATGCAAAATACACTCGGCTCAACTGAATGGCACTTATAGGATGAATTCACACATTCGGTAGAGATATAATAAGGATCTGTTAGTATCAGGCCCTTAAGATGGACCAGTAGAGCTCGCATCCTACTAGGAGAGAGACAATCAGTAAGTTTCTTTGTTTTGTTTTGTTTTGTATTGTTTTGTTTTTAGGAGTATGTTAGGTAGTGATAAGTCATTTTGGAGAAAAACAAAGCAGGGTGACAATTTAAAGAGGGTGGTCAGAAAAAGCCTCAACAATATGGTTACTACGGAGAGAGACTTGGGGTGAGGGAGCAAGCCATGCTCGTGCAGGGTGGTGGGGGTTAGTGGGTCAGAAGACTGCCTCTGTAGGATAGTGTGAGATCCTCTCACCTACCCTGGCAGTACATTCAGTAAATATTTGAGCAAAATTGGACACAGGCCCTGCTTTCATGGAGGTTTCTGTTTTATAGGAAGAGACCCATTTACCATAGAACTAATGAGGCTTAACTTCAGAACCCCTCACTGAGAAAGACCCCTTCCAACGCCCCTTCTTTTTCCATCCTACATAAATGCTCTCCTGTTTACTTATGAATTCATCCTAAATGAAAAATCTAAAAAAGCTGGGAAACAGGCTCTCCAGGAAAACGCAGCTCTATATTAACAAAGACCCTCAGGTGGGAGGAAGAGTCTGGGGAGATGGACCAGAAGAGAAAGGATGTGTATATTCATTTTGAAAATCATAAAGAAAGCCATTGACCATGTTGGAGGGCGTTGACATGGTCTCTCTGGCGAGAATGTAACGATCTCATGGGAGAGGAATGTTAATGTCATCCGGCCTAAGATAACCACAGATGCACGATAGTCCTCAGAGATAGGTTTATCGGCTTGCTGCAGCGGGAAGAAGGCACCCTGAGAAACTCGAGGGGGCCAGGTAGAAAGAGGCCAGGAGGGGATTGCTGCAGGGTTAGGTCTGCGCTAGGTGATTTCAACAGAAACTAAGATAGTGGGGACCAGCTCTCGGCCAATTACTGTTCAGCAAGAGAGGACCGCAGGGTCAGTTTCAAACCTAGAATTATCCCCGTTGCCTAAAGGAAAAGCGAGCCAGTCTCTCCTTTCTTAGAGTATTTCCTCGAGAAACTGTGCGCATGTGTGTCTTTCTTGTCTCTTTGATAGGTATGTAAATCTGTCTTGTATGTGCTATTTTTTTAAATTATGGTAATATATATATAATAGAAAATAAAATACACATAAAATTATTTCTAAGTATACGGTTTGCTGGTCGGCTTTTGCTCAAGTGGTTACTTTGTCATAGCAGATACTAAGTAAACAATGTAATGGCGTTAAAAACATTCACGGTGTTCTGTAACCCTCACCACAAGCTCTTCCCTGAAGTTTTTCATCATCCTGTACAGAAAGTCTGTCCCCATTGAATAACTTCCCATTTCCTCCTTCCCCAACCTCTGATAACCTCTAATCTACATTCTGTCTCTATGATAGATATTGACCTGTTGTCGGTATTTCATATAAATGGAATTGTGCAACATTTGTTTTTCATACGTGGCTTATCTCACTCAGCATGGTTTAAAGATTCATCCAGGTCGTAGCGTGTGTTAGTGCTTCAGTCCTTTGTATGGCTGAATAATATTCCATTGTACAAATATACTATGGTTTGCAATTTTTTTAAAAAAATAAACTTGCCGGTAATACAACCCAGGAATGGTTTTCTCAAGGGCCTGGGAACCGTCTCTCTGAAATGAAATTTCTAGGAAGATGGTGTCCCTCTTTCCCTGTGTGGGAGTTTAGCCTGAGCGCTTTGTTCCAAACTATGATCACCTGCCTGTCATAAAGATGAGAAGTTTTATTATTCTTTGAGACAAAAGCAATTAGGTAGCACAATGGGTACCCCCAATTACCAGGTAACCTTAGGACGAACTAGAAAAGAATGGATAACAAAGGCTTAGTTACTATTAATCTCAGGAGCATATATGTAATGCGAGGCTTGGTCATGTATAAAAAGGGTGGGATTTCTCTCTGTCTCTGTCATCTCATGAGCGGGTTACCTGTGATGTGCACCACAGTCTGGTTTAATGCTTGTTCAATAATAAAACTGTTCTCCTTCTCTGGAGTTGTGACAAGGATTTTCTGGATTGGCAGGACACTTTAATTTTCCCCCCAATAGCATCTTGGTCATCTTTGATCAGAAGACAAGAAGAAAGAAGGTTGGGATGTCATTGATAAGAAAGTGATAGGTATTCCTACCAATCATCTGTGCAGCTGTGGGGTCTGCCTTTCACCTAACGTGTTAGAAACTGTTTATTGAGGTCTGAGTGTCATGGGAGCCGATTTTCACATTCTCAGGACTAGGGCGGAAGCCAGGAGAATGATTAGGAGTCACAATCCAGACATTGACTGGGGCCGTGGCTGAGGAGGCAGAAGGAGACAGATTTGAGGAATATTAGGACTGATCTTTTATGAAATCGCTTCCCTGTTCCAAAAACTGAGGCACAGAGAACTTAATCTCTGTTGTTCGAACATGGATAGCACTTCCCAGCACACTTAAGATAAAATCCCAACCCTCTTTCCAGGCCTCGCAGGATCGGACAGAGGTCAGTACAGTATGTGCTATGGTTGGGAACAATTCAGCAATAGTAACCGATATCTATATACGGTTTCATTTATTCCCATTTTATAGGTGAGAAGACCACCTCTAGGAGGCATCTGGATGGTGAGGTACCAAGGATGGTGATGATTTGCTGTTTTGCAGGAATTGATGGATGGGGGCAGCCTTTCTTAATGCAGGAGCTATTCGGAAGAGGACAAGGTAAGCGGTGAGCGGGTGATGTGAGTTCAGTCCCGGATAAGTCCAATTTCAGGATCCCAGAGGGAATGTAGGTGAGCAGTTGGCTAAGTGAGTCTAGATGGGAACAGAGAGAAGTGGGAACATTTTAACTGGGTTTGGATTGTCATTCAAGCTGGAGACAGGGGTGAGACAGTGAAAGAAGGGGGCCTGTGGCCGTGCCAGCATGTACCATCTGGGCGAGACTGCAGAGGAGGCTGGGAAGAAGCAACCCTAGAAAGAGGGTTGGGACACAGAGGCCAAGGTGAGTCAGCGTTCTGAGAAGACGAGGCATGATAAACAGTGTCTGCCGCGCCTGGGGGGAGGCAAGAAGGAGGCCAGGAATTTAGAGGCCTGAAGGTCCAGACTCTATCTCAGATCTGCAGGACTCCAGGAGCTACTCTAAACCTTTCTGTTTTAATGACTAGCAGCATCTGCTGCAGTAGCACCATCCCCCACAAATGCCCATATTGAAGTCCTAACCCCAGAGACGGGGGTCTTTAAAGAGGTGATTGAGGTCAAATGAGATTGTTTAGGGTGGCCCCCTAATCCAATAGGACTGATGTCCTTATAAGAACAGGAGTTAGGACACAGAGACACACGTAAATTCCACGTAAGCACAGAGGAAAGACAGCCATCTACACGCCAAGGAGAGAGGCCTCAGGAAAAAAAACAACCATGCTGACACCTTGAGCTCAGACTTCTGGCCTCCAGAAGTATGAAAAAATAACTTTCGGGTGAAGCGACTCAGTCTGTGGCATTTTGTTATGGCAGTTCCTAGCAAATGAATGCAAGTAGTAACGCGTGTTTTAACATTGATTGAGATGAAATTCACATAACATAAAACTCAACCTTTTAAAGTGAACAATTCAGTGGCATTTTAGTACGTTCACAATGTCGTGCAATCGCCACCTCTATCTAGTTCCAATACATTACCATCACTCAAAAATAAAACCTGTGCCCATTAGGCAGTTTCTCCACTTCCCCCACAAGCATTTTCTCTGTGCCAGGCGCTGTACTATGTACTTTACATAAATGTACTCATTTAATTCTCTCAACAGTTCCAGGGGTCAACATTATTATTATTTCCATTTTACAGATGAGAAACTGGGCCTCATAAAGGCTAAGTAACTCGACCTAGCTAAACAACTGGTTAGACCATTGCAATCAACAAATAATTATTGAGAATCTGCTGTGTACAGGGCTTGTGCTAGATGACTGGGCCCCCAGTCAGTCCTGATACTGACCTTGCTTCTGATCTAGTGGGAAAGACGCAGGTCAAACAGTTATAAATTAAGTAAATAATTACAAGACTGCAAAATGCAGGAAAGGAGCCATGTCTGGTTCTGGGGCTGATGGGAGGGAAGGGAGGCCTGGAGGAAGAGTAGCTAGAAGGGAGTGCAGGCATAAAGCACGTCAGGGGCGGAGGGAACAGTATACATGTGAAGGCCAGAAGTGGGAGGAAAGGGACCAGCCTGGCTGAGATGTGATTACTGAGGAAGAGAATGGCTTCAGAGAGGTATGCAGCGGTAGACAGGGGTCTGTTCCTTTGCAACAATGTTAGGGATATCAGATTTATTTCTAAGGGTAATAGAGAGCCACGATGGAATGGCGTTAACACCATCCATTGAGAGTAATTTTACTAGTTCCACTGTCTCAGGGCATTCTGCTTTTTCCAGGTTGGCACGAGGGGGAGTTTGTTGAGCCCTCCATGTACTGATGACAAATCGTTCTTTACCTGTGTGTGCCTCCCAGTTGGACTTTGAGCTTCTGGGAGGCAAGAACACTATCTTCTCACCTCTGTATACCCAGGGCGCACATCACAGGGTCGGGCACAAAACCCGAGTTGTTTTTTTTGTTGTTGTTTGTTTGTTTTAAAAGGTGCAGGCACTGAAAAAGGTACCCACTCACAGCTAAGTGAGAACTCCTGCTTCGAAGGCTCAAATCCAGGCCCTACCACTTTTTGTCTCTGTGACTTTGAACCAGTGACTCAAACCTTGATGAACCTTGTTTTCCGAATCTGCAGAATGGTCGTGGATACCTAACGCAGAGCAGCCCTTAGAGAACGCGCGTAAAGCGCTCGGCACAGCACCCACTCAAGGATATTGCTTGTTGCGATCGCACGAAGTCAAGCAGATCTGGATCCGAATCTAGGACAAGGGGCTCTGAGCACGTCTGTTGACTCTCCTTGAACCTCGGTGTCCCCATCGGTACCTCGGGAAGGATACACAGCTCATGGGATCATTGGGCAGGTTGGATGAGCTCATATGAGCTCGGGAAGCGCTAGGCACGTAGGATGCTGCAGATTGAGGGTGGTGCGTGGCTCCGAGGGCCAGAGCCCAGGGCCTCCTCCGCGGGGGGCGCAGCCCCGCGGAGGCAGCGGAGATGGCCAGGGGCGGGGCGACCCGAGCGCCCGCCCCTCGCGCCAGGTGGGCGGGGCCAAGCGGGGTTCCCCCGGCGCGCGCGCGCAGCCACCCCAGGTACGCGGACAAGATGGCGACGGCGGCGGTCGACAGCGCGATGGAGGTGGTGCCGGCGCTGGCGGAGGAGGCCGTGCCCGAGGCGGCGGGCCTCTGCTGCCTGGTCAGCCTGCCCGGAGAGGTGCTGGAGTACATCCTGTGCAGCGGCTCGCTGACGGCCGCCGACATCAGCCGCGTCTCCAGCACCTGCCGGCGGCTGCGTGAGCTGTGCCAGAGTAGCGGGAAGGTGTGGAAGGAGCAGTTCCGGGTGAGGTGAGCCCCCCCGCGCCGCTGCTCGCGCCCCCCCCCACCCCGGCTCTGCGCCCCCCGGAGCCCCGGGCCCGGCGGGCCTGAGCTGCCTCCGCGCGCGCGCACCACCGGATGCCACCCCCGGACCCCTTCCCGCGGACCCACAGACAAAGGCCTCCAGGCCGCCGGCCCCTCGGGTCCACGCCGCGCGGACCCTCCGGTGCCCAGATTGCGCATCGGGAAGCGAGCGCCCAGCAGCCGGGCCCTCCCCGAGGGATGACGACGGTAGTGTCACAGCTAATCCCTTCTGCGCGCTCCTTTTGTGCCTGACTCTGTGCTACAATGTTTACAGGGATCCCGCGATGCAGCGATCCTAACAGCGCTTAGAGCAAGCGGGCGCAGCATCCCCTGGTTTGTTGGCTGAGAGCGCAGATTTAGATTAGGGACCCGGGGTGAGATCTGGCCCTGGCACACTCGCTGTATGACCTTGGGGGTAGACTTCCCTTTTTTGAGCCCCATTCATCGACTTTGGTGACAACTAGACCTACCTTTGACAGTGGTTGTTAAATGAGATGATGTTTAGGGAGCATTTACACAGGGCCCGGCCCTTAGGATGCGCGCAGTAAATGTTAACTGGCATTGTCATCACTATTATTGCTATAACTGTCCCCATTTTATAGATGGGGAGTGGAGACAGACACAGCATTCATTATCGCTCTACCAAGGTCGCACCGTTAAGCGAGTGCATGCGCGCCAGGTGGAGATTTGAACTAGGTCCATCACCGGGGCCCCTCTGACCGCTTAACCATCCCGCGCTCCCTGTTTTCCAAGGCTGCCTTTGATTCGCGGCTGCCTGTCTGCCTGCCTGCCTCTAAGTCTCTGTTAAGCTGTGGGGTGTTTTTCTCCTTGTAGGTGGCCTTCCCTTATGAAACACTACAGCCCCACCGACTACGTCAATTGGTTGGAGGAGTATAAAGTTCGGCAAAAAGCTGGGTTAGAAGCCCGGAAGATTGTAGCCTCATTCTCAAGAGGTTCTTTTCAGAGCATGTGGGATCTGTCATTAGCTCTAAGCTTTTTGCCTGGGGTGGGGGGGTGGAGTGTCTCTCTCTCTCTCTCTCTCTCTCTCTCTCTCTCTCTCTCTCTCTCTCTCTCTCTCTCAGCATTAGCTAATCAGCTCTTTTCGATATCTCCCTTTCAATGCTTTCACAATCCCTTACTCACTTAGATGGCTGCAAGAGTCATTGTGTCCTTTTCCTCCTATCCAACAACATGAAGCCATTTGTCCCTGCTAGCTTTACTTTTCTAAAGCCAGGGAGAAAATGGGGGTGGAAAGGGAGGGAGGGGCCAGCATTACAATGTAGAGGAAATCCAGAACGGCTTATTTCCCTTCAAGTGGTTTAACCATGTTTTTTGCAACCTCCACATGATTTAGAGGATCATCAATGATTGAACACTACAGATTTCACCCAGTTGTTTTCCCAGAAGGGTTGATGAAATTAGTATGGTTCTTCTCTCTGGCTTTGCACATTCTAAGCAGTAGCAAACTGCATTATATATTAAGCTAACATGATTAAAAACTATCTGTAAATTAGAATTATTACTCTATCAATTAAATTGCCTATATTTATTATCCCTAGAAAGTTTTTTGTTGTTGTTGTTAATTTTGCTGAAATGCATGAGGTTTTTTTCTTTTTGTTTTTTCCTTTTACAAAGCATTCACAAAAGTTTCTCTCTCAGGTCCTAAATCTTAACTTTGTAACTCTGGAAAGTACACACTAATATTTTAAATGTATTTCTGATTGGGGAGGGGAGATCTAGAAGTGCAATCAGTCTGATTTATTTTACTATCCTGGTTTACTGGAGATTAATTCCTGTTTTCCAATTTTAATTACTATTAATGGAATTCAGACATTTGAAATGTTTTCAAAGCTTTGAAAGTTTTGAAAGAGAAAGTTCAAATTTCGAACTTTGGACAAATTTGAACTTACTCTCCTATGGAAAATAAAACTCAATATTCCCTAGTGTAATTCATTTCTATAAACAAATATTTGTTAATGTTAGAATGGACAGAATTTATGTTCTACTTTGGACAAGCCATGCCCGGGCTAAGTCACAGATTTTAAATACTGCTTTAAATGTGTTTGCGCACACATATATTTGGGTGCTAGATGTATTTGATGCACTTGGTCATAGGCTGCTAGTTTGCAGTCTGCATCTAGCCTAGCTGGCTTATGTGTGTGCATTTTTAACAGCCTGCACCTTTGTCTAATGGTGAATTGTTACGTGTTGTTGTTTTTTTCTTTAGCTCCCTCGTTCCCAGTACCATTGCTTAATTAGAAGTATGTCAAGTGCTTTGAACATAGCAGGAGTATACTTAAGATTGATCTTTGGGTCTGTGTTCTCCACATGCACACAGGCTGACATGAAATTTCCTGGCTACCTTCAAAAAGTGGGAGAAGTAATAGAATTTTAAACTAAGAGGGTCCGAAAGGTCATTGGCATCACCACCTCCATTTACGGAGAAGAGGACTTGCCCACTGGGTTGAGTTGCCCAAAGCACTAGACTTCTCTCTCTCGCCCTGCCCTCCTGGTTGAGTACAACATAGACTGCATGAAATAGTTATTGTGATTTCGGAGATTTTATATATCGAGTTCTTGTTTCAGAGCTATTTTTCTTCACATTAGAATTCTTGAGTTATCCCTTTCAGAAATTTCAGTCTTTGAAAATGTAATTAATTTACTGCTCACAACAAGATCTGAACAAAGTATCATTCCTTTGCATGCTACTTTCCACTCATGGTAGGTGGTGCAAGATAGTCTAAGATAGCTGTTACCACTTCCACCAGAATGACCATCTTTCTTTGCAGCTCACATTTGTGCATGAGAATATCAGTGACATTATTACTTGTTATTGAGGCCTCTTTGTATATGTCTTCTTTGTAGGTCCCTTGTAACGGTTTTAGTGACATAGAGAATCTTGAGGGACCCGAGATATTTTTTGAGGATGAACTGGTGTGTATCCTAAATATGGAAGGAAGGTAAGCCATAGTTATAGCAGGAATTTTTTTGTTTGTTCATTTGTTTTAATACTAACCCCAGAATTAATTGCTGTAATTTGTTTGTGGCTGAACCGTGGGACATGTGTTTCCAAATATTTCATGTGTTGCTAGTTATATTCTTGGAAAATTCTGTATATAAGGTAAGTACACTGAGACCATTGATATTTAAAGAAACCATGCAAAATCCATGTGGAGAGAAAAGACAATTAGTACATATTTAACTCTACTGTGGGTCAAAAACTGCTCTGGGCACTTGTATCTGTTACGTCACTTAGGTCATATAACTTATCTTTCCTTAGTTATCTCCACCTACCACTACCAAATTTGCCTGTCATGCATTGAATATTTTTAAAAATAATTTCTTCGGCATGTCTAATAAATGATTTTCTACAGTTTCTGAATTTTAGTAAGAAATAATCTTACTCTGGCCATGAACCTTACAGACATTTGGTTGAGCCTTTAATCTCTACTGATCAAGAAGAATCCGTTATCTCTTGGTTGTTGCTTAAAAATTATAATTTATAACCCATTTTCTGCTGTGAGGGTTAATTTCCATGTTTCCCTGAGAGAGGACTTGGCTTCCAGCCAAACTTACCTATGAGAAAGATTTTCTGCCCTAGAAGTTCTGGAAACTTTACCACTGATGGAAGATAATGTTAGTTTAGCATCTTCCTTAAGAGAGATCATTGTGAAATATCAAGGCATAAGATCTTTTTCTTGTTTTTAAGGGGATTTAGGAGAGAGAAATCTCTATCAGTAGGACAGCTGTAGGGCAGAGGTAAGATGTGTCACTATTCTAGGCCTTGGAAGAGTTCAAATACAGAGGTCATTTTTCTGTTTCTATTTTGGTTTATCTATAAATGAATTGAAGTATGATCTAATAGTCAGTATTGTGCAGCCTTAAAAATAAAAGCTGGCCTGTTTTTTACATATGTGTACGCATATACTTTTAAATACATAAATATAATATACATACTGAGTTTATTGTTTAGTTTTGATATGTTATATAGTGCAGACTTTGTTTTTTTTTTCTTATGCTGGTTTTCCCTTCCTCCCTACCCCATTTGTTTGACCTTCCCTGCCCCCACCCCTATAATTCATGATGACACACTAGGTTGTATTCTTCCATGCTAAAAATACTGATATGATCACAAAATTATGATCATAAAATAGATACTTTTCTATATTTCGTTTTCTCATTCAACGTTACCTTCTGGAAATCGATCCTAATCAACTGGTAAAAAAAAAAAATCCAATTCACTTTTGTTAATAACTATACTCTTTTGCAGAATATACCATTATTTATTTAACCATCCCCGTATTGATGGGTAACCACTTCTCCATTTTTGTGTTACTGCAGAGGGTGATGTTTCAGTGGTTTCATTTCTCAGTAAAAGATTCTTGGGAATAGGTTTCCTAGGTCAGACTATAGAATGTTATTGAAAACCTTAAGAACATGCTCTTGAATGGGGAGACTTACCATCACAAAAATATCAGTGCTTCCAAAATCAGTACATAAACCTATTGCTCTTTCAGTTAGGATCCAACAAGCATTTGGGAGGGGAGAGTTTTTTGTGTGTGTTTTAATTGGATGCTATTGTCATAGAAGAATAAATTTACAAGAAGAGCCAAAAATGTTTTTTTTTAATAATCACAATGGGAAACTTGCATCCCTAGATATTAGATATTATCCAATAATGTCACTAGATATTAGAACATAGTACAAAGCCGCCTGTAATGAAAACATAACAATGTTTAAGTAAAAATCAGTAGCCACATTCGTGGCAAAGGAACATTCAGAAACATGTCCCAGCATAAAAAATAATACATTTAAACTCAGAAGGGAAAAGATGGACTGTTGAATGAATGCTGTTAGATATAACTATTTATGCATCTGGAAGGAAGTAAAACTTATATCATGTTAAAAAACTAAATTCCAAAAGATTAAACAACCTAAATTTTATCACAATGAAAAATCCCTCAAGAAAATAGGAGATTTTTTTGTACAATCTAGGGAGATCTCCTTAACCAAGACTGATAATGCAGAAGCAATAAAAGAATATGGACAAATGATTTTGCAAAATATTATTAATGATATCTCCGTATGACCAAGGAAACCATAGACGAAGTCAGTAGAATTCTTAACATCTCCAAGATGAAGCTGAAAAATACACAAAAGGTAGAAGGGTGACATTTACAGAAGAACAGACCCACATGGCCGGTGATCATGTAAAAGATCTTTAGATTTACTCTCCAAAGAAATGTTAAGTAACAATAAAATATTGCATATTAACTTAGCAGATTGGCAAAATAACTGAATATGCACAGCCAGGAAAAACATTCTTATGGTCTTTTTAGAAGTAAATATTATAGATGTGTTACCCCTTGGCCTGACATATATACTTTGGGCCTAAAACAGTGTCATCTTTAAATAACAAGGGATACTCATATTTGTAAATATTTTGGGATGCCAGTTTCACGAAGGACCCTATTTGTATTCATTCCTGGCACGTGCTTGTTGTTTGGATTTGGAAAGCATAGAAGGGAAAAAGGGTAGTTTCTGTAAATGCTAAAGCACCGATTCCTGGATATTTGAAAACAGTATGCATTTATGGTGTTTTATATGGTCTTCAAAAAGAGTACATACTGCAGTAAAGATTCAAAACAACTTATGAAAAGGGTACACAGTATGAGAAAATTGACCTAGAATGTTCAACACTGAGATATATTTCAGTAAAACTACTAGATTTTAAAGACAGAATAGTCCTTTGGGCATCCAAGCAAAAAATAAGTCACGTGTAAGGGAAAGAAAATTAGAATTATCATCGGGCTTTTCAACAACAATGCTCTGTGCCAGCGGAAAAAAAGAGTAACATTTTTAGATACTCAAGGATCGAAAATGTCAGCCAAGGATTTTTATATCCAACCAAACTGACTTCTACTTGTAAAGGCTACAGACAAATTTATCAGCTTTTGAGCCCTTCCTAAGAAATATGCTAGAAAATGAGCTTTAAAGCCAAGTAATCAGAGAGACATTGACATAAGGACTAGTGGTGAGCGTTAAATATCTATTTACTTGTAGAATTAAATCCAAAATGTCGTATGTAGTGAGCGTAAGCCCTGGCATTGTGGATATAATACAGTTGTTTAAAAAAAATGAGCAGAGTATGGGGGGGACATAAGCAAAATATTTAGCTGTTTTTAGTAATCACTTAGGTGACAAGAATATTGGTCTTGTTATTCTGAGGCTGGTTTATGTTGGGGGGATGTGGAATAAAGCAGATGGCTACAGTTGACCCTTGAACAACTCGGGTTTGAACTGTGCAGGTCCACTTATAACATCGTTTTCAGTTGACCTTCACAGTTCATTCGACCCACGCAGTTCAAACCTGTTGTTCAAGGGTCAATGGGCGGTTAAGAATCCGAGTGTGCAGAGGGCTGACTTAAGTTACATGTACTTGTGACTGCTCGGGCAGTGGGTGCCCTTAACCCCCTTGTTGTTCAAGGGTCAAATGTATGTAACTGGAGAAACAAGATTTTTCTGGAAGAAAAAAAGGTACAAAGTAGAAGGTAAAAATTGTAGAGTTCTAAATTTGAATTAGAAATTTTTGTATAAAATCATGAGTTATATTTAAATATATGCAGGGATGTGTGTGTCGTGTATGCACACATGTACATATACTGTATTATTAACTTCTGTCCACTGAAAAAGTCTAAAACAATAACCAACCTAGTAGAAATGATCATCCTAATACCAGATTGTAGTCTTGATATACCATTTCCTATCAGAGAATCCAGAGCTTTTGGAGAAGTGACTGATTCTAGGTTCAATACAGAAAATATAGACGATGAACCTGGAGTATCTTAGAAGCCCGGAACCAGATAGCAAGAAAAATAACAATACTTCATATCAGAAGTATTCAGGGGCTCCAATGAAGAGGCCTCCATTGGCCAAAGATGTGACAATCAGAACATCAGTGTGGATAATAACTAGAACAGACTGAAATACATCAAATATGTTTAGCTCAATGAGTTCATAATAATACTTAACAACTAATTGGTCACCTTTGGAGGATAATAAGAACCCAAATATTTATTTTGAAAAATGATGAGCATTTGTCTTACTTTTCTAATTATGCCATTGAGGAACCAAATAGTAGATAAAGGGAAATTATTCTTTATGCAGGTATTCCAGCTAATAGATGAAGAAGGGATAGTTGAATTAGAATATCACCACTTTGTAATGGACCTGGGCTTTGAGTAGCAATGACTGCTAATATCACAAAAAGAAACAATCAAGGCGAGATTGCCTCTTGATGGAAGAATCCACTATCATTTATGAAATAGTTTTGCCATAAATGAAATCCTAATCTGATTAAGCCTCTACATCCAGTTTATAGGAAATTCACAAGGTAGAAGAACGTGTTAAACTACATGAAGCAGTCAGCAAATTCCAGACTCTAGGAAACTACAGGTCAAACAACCAGGCTTCGTCAACAAATAAAATGCAAAGGGGGGAAAAAAAAGATGGAGGGGGATCCTGTAGGTTGGGAGATTTAAAAGGCATTGAAAGAGACGAGTCTAGAATGTTTAGGGATGCACATTTGATGGAAACCACAGAAAAGCAAGATAGTGATGACCGTAGAGGTGCGGATTGCCATTATTATAGATGGGAGAAGCGGACCCACAAAGGGCTTGTGGGTCCTCTGCAAAGTCTTCTTTCTTGGCCTGAGTGATAGATACGTGGTGTTGGCCTTAGACTAATTCATTAAGCTACTCATTTGTTTCAAGGATTTTCTAGATTGATAAATTAAACAACCCAAAGGTTTCAAAGCTGGTAAAACCTGGCTCTGCTGATTTTCATTTGCTAACTGAAGATGGAGAGTCCTTTTCGTTTCTTTATGAAGTCAGGCAGTTGAGAATTAAACACTGTCCGCTTCCTGCTTCCCATGATCCCTGTGTATATTTGGGAGATCTGGTGAAGAATTTCATTTACTCAGCAAGTATTTACTGAGAGTCTCCTGTGGGCCAGACACTATTCTAGACATTGGGAATACTGCACTGAACAACACAAAAAAAACTCTGCCTTCATGGAGCTTACATTAGAAAATGAGACATGCTGTAGAGAAATACCAATCTGGGAAGAGGGTGAGGGAGTTGGGGGTGGTACAGTTTTAAATAGGGTGGTGGGAGAAGGCCTTACTCAAAGGGACATCTGAATCAAAACCTAAAAGGAGGTGAGGGCACAGATTGCAGATCTCCAAGGAAAGAATGTTCCAGTCAGAAGGAACTGAGAAGCTATGGCTTAAGGTAAGCACCAGCCAGGCACGATGAAAGAACGTCAGGGAACCCAGCATGCCTGCTGACTGGCTTGAGGGTGAGAATAGTAGGAATTGAGGTCAGAGAGGTAATGGGGCAAGAGTTTAAAGGACCTTTTCATCGTCATTAGGACTTGGGCTTTTGCTTTGAGCATGGTGGAAACCATTGGAGAATTTGGAGCCGAAAATTTGTATGCTGCGATTTAACATGTTAACTGGAGCACTGTGGATGCTGTATTGAGCATAGACTGAGGGGCCAAGGTTCGAAACAGGAAGCTCGGTGAGGATGCTGTTGCTCTGATACGGACAAAAGACGATGGTGACTTAGACGAGTCAGTGAGAATGTTCTCATTCCTGAGAGAACTGATAGCACTGTTGGAGGATTGAATGTGTCGAGGATGATGGCAAGGCTTTGGTCTAGCTGGAATGCTGGAGTTGCCTTTATCTGCGATGGGATGACAGGGGAAGAACGGCAGGCTGCTCCCCAGGTCCCCCAGGGGGCCGTGCGGTGGCAGCTGGACATCGAGGTCTGGAGTGCAGGGGAGAAGCCTGTTCCGGAGAGTAAATTGGGGGTTGTCAGTACGGATACCATTTGAAACCATGAGGCTGGATGAGATCACCGTGGCGGAGCGTGCCCGAGAAAAGCAGCAAAGGGGAAAGGCCAAGGCCCGAGTTCTCTGCCAGGTGCGGAGGGGCCGGCAAAGACACCTCAGCCCAATGTCCCGAGACTCCCCCAGTTCCCCTAGCTTCTCATTTCCTTTTGGTAAGTCTGAGGCCAAACAGATTACTATTTATTGAACTTCAGCATGACTAACTAACTTAGTGTTATATTACAAATGCGAAGTCCTAAATTGTGTTGTCTGCTTCCATGATAATGAGCGCTACGTGATCGTGAACCAGTCATGTTTGTCTTGTTAAGTGGACTCGTTAATGATATGATTAGTGTGAAGTAAAAAATTCATCATTGAAAATTTTAATATCTTAATTTTTATTGACTTTTTTGTGGTTTGTTTTTCCAGAAAAGCTTTGACCTGGAAGTACTATGCCAAAAAAATTCTTTACTACCTACGACAACAGAAAATTTTAAACAATCTTAAGGCTTTTCTTCAGCATTCCGATGACTTTGAATCGTATCTGGAAGGTGAGACTTGAGCAGTGTTTGGGTGGGCAGCTGAGTTGTCCTTACGGGTGGCAGTGTCCCTGATGGACAAGCATGGGAAAGCGAACCACGCTGCACAGGCGACTGGGGGTTGGGTTCTGTGCTCTGGCCATTTAAGTAGGCAGGACTATTAAATTTAGAGCTAAAATGTTCTCAGAATCTTTATCTGTGAGCTGAAGAAACTTCTAAAGATCTATCAGCAGTTCAAAGCATGAGACTGATATTTTAGCTAATGAGATTAATTTTCTGTTTTTCTAAGTTTTGAAGCATCATTTCCAGATCAGAAATAAATGTGTCCAGTTTTGTCTCCATGTGACCTTGAGCAAACTCCTTAACCTCTGCTTGGAGTTTAACGGGGACAGACTGTTCTTGCGCATCAGCGAGTGCTCGTTCCCCCCAGTGAGAAGTGGGGAGAAGGAAGTCGAGTGCACAGGCACGACGGAGGGAGTAACTTTTTGTTCCTGCTAAGTTGAACAAGAACAAAATGTGACTTTATTTTTTTTAAACTATTTAAAATTCCTAGCGTATTACACAAACAGTCCTATAAGTTAGGTTATGAAATGTATACATTCCCTATTCCCACGGATGCACCCAGTTCATTTTCTCCTTTCCAGTGTTTCTTGTCATCCTGTCCCCATTCTCTTACTGTTCTCATGCAGACTCACCGCCTCGCCCAGCAGTAGCTTTAATGAGCATCACCCCCTCCTGCCCTCAAGTCAACCACCACGCCAGTGCCGGTCCAGTAGGAAACAGCCTTTTCCCCACACCACGTGAACCTTCAGTGCGGTTTCCTGTTTTCTATTAAATCTCTGCCTACTTTTCAGTGCCCTCCATAATTCAGTCCTTCCTCCTAACCAAGCCTTTGCCTATTCTTCTCCAGAATGTCCCATTTGCTCCAGCCAGGCCATCATCCTCAGTGGCACCCTGCAAATATACCTGGCTTCACATCCTCATTCAAGGTGCCCCTTAGAATTCTCTCCTCCAAAGTTCCGTTCAGGTTTCTCTTCCGTGGAGTTTCTCTGGCAGCTGCAACACCCGCAGATTTTCTTCACCTCAGAACTAAGACAGCCGCGTAGAGTACTACACTGGATTGTGTCATTTCTGTTTCATGTGTGTACAGGCCGTTTCTCCAACTAGTCCCTGGTTTTCTTGTGTTCCTTGTCCTCATGTACAATCACTGCGTCCTCCACGGTGCCTAGTGCAGATTCTTGTTCATTGTGTGAACATCTTCCATTGTCCAGAACGAAATGAAAAGTTTGTTGCAGTTCATTAAAATCTCACCACCATGCTGGAACCTTCTCATGTGCATCCTGGAATTGACAGCCATCCTGTCTCGTTTATTCCATGGTCAAGAATAGTTTGAAAAACTTTATTTTCCATAGCTTGTTTATGAAAATACTTCTTTTTCATCTTTCAAATATAAAGGAATTTTATCATTTTCGAGTAAGCCATTGAGATGGCGCTGCAGGTGTTGGGTAGCCGTCGAAGGTGTTTAAGTAGCTGAGCGGAAGTCGACCCCAGGGTTTTGATCCCTGGTGACCGACTAGATAATCCGATATCACTGATGAAGTTGGGCATCACTGGGCATCATGGCGACAGGATGGATGGCGTGGACTTTGAAGTGTGGCCTAAATTCCTTCCGCCGACAGGTGGAGGAGCTCGGTCCCAAAGAGGAGGCCTCGGAGCCAGTCTTTGGCTGGTGGCAAAACCGAGACTGGGATCCAGGTCTCTTGACACCGTTCAGTTGCTGTCAGCTACTTGGGGTGTGGGTAGGGAGTCAAGACTGAGCTGGTTTGAGACCACTTGCATTTAAAATGACTCAGGCTTCCCAAGTGAAAATGTCCTGTAGCCAGGTGATCAAATTAGCTCTTGAGTCTGGTTAAAAACATTACCTAAGGCAGTGAAGAGTGGAGGTTTTCAAGAGCTAATGTCTCCAATGTATTTCATACAGCGTTTTAGCTTCGGAGTCCCTGAGTGTAACTGTTTACCTAATTTGAAAGTAGAGTTATCGTCAAAATCCATTTACTGACTCATCTTTGATAGGTAAAAATTTGTCGAAATGGTGTATCTGTCCTTGAGAGCTCTCAATTATTTTTTTAAGTTAAAGAACTGTCATCTAACATTAAGTTTTCAGAGTCATTGGGTTTTAAACCATAAAAGAACTAGAAGTAGCTTGAAAAGATCTCCTTTATGGCATTTATTTTTCCTCGTAATAGAATATGGAAATATGCCATGTCTCACAGTTTTTTTGAGTCTGAGAGAGATTTGGTTTATTAAAAACAAAAAAGTCACATTTAAGCTTCTTTGTCACGAGAATGTTTCTTGTTCCTTCCCAGCATCTTGGCAGGCAGGCCTGGAGCCCAGGATACAAAGCTTATCTGGTGGGATGGTGTAGAAACCTATGGCCCAGCTGTCCAGTGTAAATGACAAACTAATAAAGGGTGAAAATAGGCGTTTACTCACTAATTCTTGTTCATGCTCAGGTGCCGTGTATATTGACCAGTACTGCAATCCTCTCTCCGAAATCAGCCTCAAAGACATCCATGCCCAAATTGACAGCATCGTGGAGCTTGTATGCAAAACCCTCCGGGGCATCAACAGTCGCCACCCCAGCTTGGCCTTCAAGGCAGGTATGGAGTTGTTTTGGATTAAGCTGTTTTTGCAAAAGGAAACCTCAAGTGATTGGTTATTAGGAAATTCTGCAGTGTGTGCCCATTATGTCACAAAAAAAGCCATTAATGACACAACCACATGTTCACCTGTATTATGTGAAACTTAAATACATATTTTGTTCTCCACCCTGGATCGCTAACACCTGGTGAATGTCGTCAGTGCATGACCAGCGTCTGCATGTTGTGGGGACACTGGTCACAACCTTACTTGCGCTTGTGTCCTCAGAAGAGATCTCTGTTTCAGGTGGATCCTCCATGATAATGGAGATAGAACTCCAGAGCCAGGTGCTGGACGCCATGAACTATGTCCTTTATGACCAGCTGAAGTTCAAGGGGAATCGAATGGATTACTATAATGCCCTAAACTTATACATGCACCAGGTAAATGTGGGTATATTAAAAATAATAATAAATAGATGTTTAAGCTCATTCTTGTTAAATCATACAGTTTTTGAAGGTAAGTACTTTATTTTCTTGGTCTCAATGCCCAGTGAAACTCATTTTGCCACCAGTATAAAGATATTGCTGTGGATTTAGCTATTTCATCATGGCGTGTCCTCTATCTAAAAACCCTTGAGAAAGGAAGTCAAAGATGTGGTGACAGAAAGAAATATAACTATGACAGGTGAACACAGTGTAAATATATATATGCCTTACTGTTAAAGTATATAGCTGAAACTTACTGGATTTCGTTAACCAATGTCACCATGAAAAATTTTTAATTAAAAAATAATAAAATAAAAAATAAAACAACTGTATTAAAGCAAAAATAAAAATAAAACCTTTGAGATAAATTCCTGATTAGAAATAGGTGTTTCTCTGACTTAGTCTGGTCACTGTGTAGCTCATGAACACTAACTTAGGAGACTAATCCAGTCTTTCTTTTTGCACTGGCCTGTAGGAAGGTTGGAGGAAATCTGTGACCAGCTGTGTCATTGATGTTTATTTTTTATGTGTTTCTTATTTGGCTCCATTTTCATATCTATTCTGTCGCTCTGTATGGTACTTATATCTTACACACTTACCTTGAAATGGCCTTAAATTCTTTCTGGAAGGAGGGCCTAAATCACAGGTCTGCAAGCTTTTTCTGTAAATGGCCAGAGAGTAAATTATTTTGCCTCTTTAAACCATGTGCTCTCTGTCCTGACTGCCCAGTTTTACCATTGCAGTGGGAAAAGAGGCACAGACAGTACGAAAACAAATAATCGTGACTGTTCCAATAAAACTTTATGTGCAGACATGAAAATTTAGATTTCATATAGTTTTCATGTGTCACAAAATAATATTGTTTTGAATTTTTTTTTAAACATTAAAAAATGTTAAAAACTTCTTACACAGGCTGTACAAAAACAGGTGGTGGGCCAGACTGTAATTTGCAGACCCCTGGTCTAAATGAATAAAATACTCATCCACTTAAGCCTCCGTAGCTAGCCCCGTCATGCCTGATAGACAGTAGGTGCCTCAGGAAAACGAGTACTGGAGTTATGAGCACCGCGGTGCATTTAGTACGCTGAACATTTTTTCTCCTTTAGGTTTTGATCCGCAGAACGGGAATCCCAATCAGCATGTCTCTGCTCTACATGACAGTTGCCCGGAAGTTGGGGGTCCCCCTGGAACCTGTCAACTTCCCAAGTCACTTCTTACTAAGGTGGTGCCAAGGCGCAGAAGGGTGAGCCATCTACGATGTTGTGATCCGTCCTGAGAATTCATTCCCCCTGTGTCGAGAGGGAGTGTAACTGGGCTGAGGTTAATAGAGGACGAGGGCGGTGATGGGGCTGTTTTGCTTCTTGACTGTATCCATGTCCGTATCTGGCTGTGGGAGAAGGGCAGTCTGGATGTTTCTGTATCTTTTCTTACAACTGCATGTGAATCCACAGTTATCTCAAAGTAAGTTTAATTTTAAAGGATAGAACTAGAAGTTCAAGGGCTTATGTGGATCTCAAAGTCTCTTTGTTCCAAAGCTGATCAGATCAGAGAGTTCTTAAAGAAAATCGTTCTTTCCAGTCTTCCATAAAATCTCCCCCTCTCTCCCTCCCCACTCAAGAGAGGGAGGAGGGGAGGAGGAGAGGAAGGGAGGAGGGGAGGGAGGGAGAGAATGGGGCAGAGAGAACAGGATAACCAAGTTCTTCATTGATGTGCAAAGCAAATATTCATGTTCTTATCATCGGTGGCACTCCTTTTAGACAAGGTTGGTGACAGATGTGCATTTTGTGGACCAGGTTAATGAACTCTGCTTCGTTCTCTTTTTTTAAGCCTGGTGTTCTGTTGGGCATAAATCTTTTCAGCTACAGTCTAGCTTTTGGGGGAAAAAAAAGTTCAGCAAATAGGAAGAAATATCTTCTACTTCCTGATGACTAGCTCTGATACTCTGGTGAAATGATAAGTATAATGGAAAGTATTTGAGCTTTGAAGTCACATTGGGTTCAGACCTTGGCTTCCTCTGAGCCTCTCTTTCTTCCTCTGTAAAATGGGGCTGAAGTTTTCTTAAAGTGGTTTGCAGAATTAAATGAGATGACTCAGTGCTTTACGTACCTGGTAGAGTTTCTGTGCATACGCAGAAAAAAAGTATAACTGGCCTCTGTATTTTTATCTCCTAGTTTGAGAGATAAAACATATATATAGTTTGAGCTTCCTGGATATTCTTCCTTATCCCTCCTCTGCAGAGGTAACCACCAGTTTAGCAGTTTTTTATAATTTTATATATTTTTTTCTTTGAATAATATGTACAGGCTTCCCTTTTCGCAGATATAATCTGTTCCTAAAAATGCATTCGATGGTTCTTTTTTGGATAGCAGGCACCCATTTTCCACTATTTTAAATTGGAAAAATGGTTTTTTCAGCCCATTCTCTCTCCCTGAATAACCCAACCAATTTCCTCAAATATCTCAAATATTTTTAAATGCCGATATAATAATTTACGAGAGATTTCTGCATAATATAAAGCCTTTAAAATACCAAGTACCATATTACTTATCTCAGTTTTTCCTACTCAGGCTACAGTGAACATACCCTACAGTGCACACGAGCAAAGAAATCGTTCGTGAGCACCCAGGCCCCTGGCCAAAACGGCCATCGAGACCCCTGAAGGGCTGGCCCCTCGGGGGAGGGCAGGGAGGGGCGGGAGAGTGCTCAGCTCTAACCAGCAGCGGGGCCGCAGGTGCTCCCTCTGCTCCTCTTGGCTTACCTGCGCCCGCACCAGGACCATGTTGTTTATTCACTAGACCTTTCCCAGCGGGCCTCATACCTCGTAGGTGAGACCCCCGTCGAGTTCTTCAAATTGCCTTGGCTGTCCTTAGCCTTTCCTCTAGCACAGATTGAGAGTCAGTTCGTCGGGTCCCTTTAAAACCCCGTGTGGGTATCAACTGGCACCAGCGCTTACTTGGATTGGATTCATCAGTTAACATGAGGAGTATTGCAGTCTTTCAGTGAACATATCTCCCCACATTTAAGTCACTTTTAATATTATTAAAAAGACTTTATCATTTCCTTCATCAAGCTCTTTGACGTCTTGTTAGATTTATTCCTACGTACCTTGATCCTATTAGTAATTTTTGGCAAATGGTAATTTTTAAAAATTAGTTTTCTAAGTATCGACATTGCACAGGGATATGGTTGATATTTACATATAGGTCAGGTATTCAGCACCTTTGCTAAATAAACAATTAGTGCTAATAATCGACACGTCAGCTCTTTTGGTTTTTCTCTGTAGACAGTCATGTTGTCTATGAATCGTTTTTGTTTCTTCTTTCTATCCTCACCGTGTTTGTTTCTTTTACTTATTCTGCTGGCTGGGTCCTTTTGTTGGAGGTTGAATAGAAACAGTGATAGCAGGCTCCTTTGCCTGAGTATGACGGTAAATGGAATCCTTTTAAAATTTCACCTCAAGCATGGTGTTTGGGGACAGTAGGTTTCATTGGGATTATCAAAGCTGCCTTCTAAATTCCTGGTTTGCTAAGGTTTTATTAATAACAAGGCAGTAGATTTTTTTCCTAAAATTTATTTTTTGTATCTACTAATAGGATCATGTGGTTTTCCTTCTGTGCTAAAATTGATTTTTTAATGTTTAACTCTCCTTTCATTCTTGGCATACATCTAACTTAATCATATGGATTCTTTTAAATACACTGCTGCATTTGATTTGCTCATATTTTGTTTAGGATTTTTGCCTGTAAACTGGTGCGTGTGTATACGTGTGATTCTCTTAGACTCATGAAAAGAGTTGCAGAGCATTTCTTGTTTCTGGAACATTTATATAAGTCTTCTAAAGGAAGGCTATTAATATGACTCGAGGAAGAAGTCTGCCTGGGCTTTTTAGCAGCTCAACAAAAAATCTCTTACGTGACTTGCAGTGGGCATAAGATCAAAGTGAAACAGTTGTTCAAGAAAAGAAATACAACTATTCCTGGAACAAAGATCCACCTAAATGCCTCAGGAGCCCTCGTAGCGTGTACTTGGTAATGCAGTGAGAACTTGCTCCCCGTGACTGCCTCCCACTGCTCTGTCAGCTCAGGCCACCACCTTGCACAGCAGCACGGGTGGGGGAGTGGTGTGATGCAGTCCGGGGACACCATGCTCTGTGGTCTGGAGCAGCTGCCCACCCTGAGGCCATGGGTGGGCTCAGCAGGTCTGTGACGACCTGAATGTGTCTGCAGAACTGTGGGCAGAACGCTGGTGGGGCAGGGTGTCTAACTTCCGTCATAGCCTCAAGGGGCCCGGGGTCCACAGACGCTAACTGTTGCTGATCTGTGGGATCAGCCAAACTTCTGATATTCCTGGCAGTGTGTTTTAGGAGTATTCCCCCAGAAAAACTATCAGATGGCATACATCAGTTTCTTAATCTTAAACATCAGCGTACTGTGGTCTTAACAGCAGAGCGCATGTGAAGGGTCAGATTTAAACTTTGGACAAGGCCTCGATATTTGAAGTAGAAGTGCGGCGTTAACGTTCCATCTCTGATTTGAGCT
Organism: Pteropus medius; assembly: GCF_902729225.1. NCBI lineage: Eukaryota > Metazoa > Chordata > Mammalia > Chiroptera > Pteropodidae > Pteropus > Pteropus medius. The sequence goes on along the minus strand of NW_024343733.1, from coordinate 3,628,607 downwards.
ACTTAGAGGGGTTGAAATGCAGACCCGCTTAGCTCTGACTTGAGCTTTGGCTGACTCCACGTGTTCTTTGGGTAGGGCCAACCTGGACATCTTCGACTACATCTACATCGATGCTTTCGGGAAAGGCAGGCAGCTGACAGTGAAAGAATGTGAATACCTGATCGGCCAGCACGTGACTGCAGCACTGTACGGGGTGGTCAACGTGAAGAAGGTGCTCCAGCGAATGGTGGGAAACCTTTTAAGCCTGGGAAAGCGGTAAGGTTTTCGTGGTTTTCCAGTACTTCTGCAGAGTGCATGTGTTTGAAGGCTTGAATCGCCTCGCAGAGAATGTTATTTAACAAGCCTCCCTGTGATACAGCAAAGCAGTGATTGCTGTGTAGCACAGTTGGGATGTCTGCAGCTGTCACCCACCATGGAAAGAAACTGGTTCCTGTGACATAATGCTCTCCAGATTTAAGATGTGCTAAGTGAGTTTCTTTGAAATCTCTGCAGTGGACGTGGACAAGTTATCTTTATAAATACCAAAAGCATTCTTTAGTAACAAGAATATTTTAGTCTCGTAAAGATTTTCTTTCGGGGCAGGATGTTCTCATGTTCAAGTGCTTTGTCATCTTTTAATTTATACTTTGTTATCACTTAGATAAGAAAGCAAGACAAATATGAAACTTTCTTGCTCCTGAGTCAAAGGAAATTTGGCTGATAGGGAAAATAGGAGGTTGTACATTGTAATAATAATTTTCTGCCTGATGGCAGAATTCTTTTTTTTATAGACTTTCAGAGCAGTTTTAGGTTCACAGTAAAACTGAGCAGAAAGAAGAGATTTCCCACACACCCCTTGCTTCCAAGCACACATAGCCTCCCCACGGTCAACATCTGCACCAAAATGGTACATTGGTTAGGGTCAGTGAATCCACATTGACACATCATTATCACCCGAAGTCCATAGTTACAACTCATCTGTTCAGGTTCACTCCTGGTGTTATACATTCTACATGTAGATAATTCTTAACAACATGTATCCACCATTATAGTATCACAGAACCTTTTTACAGCCCTAAAAGTCCTCAGTGCTCCACTTATTCAGAATTCGTTTATAATTATGTACAGTGTTAGTGAGGTGACTCCGTAGTGAAAATACTTAGGATTTTAGCACAGTGCCCATCACCGGAGTGGGTTTCAGAATTTATATTTCTTGTATATTTTTCTTATTAAGACCATTGTAACTATTTGCTGAACAGAGAGCAAGTATTAGAGTCAAAGCATATGGGATTTGTGCCAATTATTTCTAAAACCCAGGCTTTATAAAAGAGGGTATTAAGAAGCACACAGGGCGAGACTGAGGTTTCTCTCCCCCGCTAGGGAAGGCATCGACCAGTCATACCAGCTCCTGCGAGACTCACTGGACCTGTATCTGGCAATGTACCCGGACCAGGTGCAGCTCCTCCTCCTCCAAGCCAGGCTCTACTTCCACCTGGGAATCTGGCCAGAGAAGGTAATTATTTTACTTTGATGCTTCGCACTTGCCTTAGAGAGGGAAATCCTAGCTTGAAAGGCGGCTCTTACAGGTTTATCATCCTATCAGCATGGGAGATAAACACAAATCCCTGCGAAGTCTCCCAGTCTTGACCCATCAATCAGATTTTTTTGTCTCTTTTTATTCTAACTAAAGACCCGTTATAATACCAGTTGCCCATTATCTGTGTGGTCAGTGCCTTAAATACCCAGAACCACAGGGCCTCTGCCCTGCCACTCGCCCACTGATGCCCCAAAGATATGTTTCCCCAAAGTCACCCCAGCTCAGCAAGGGAAAGCAAAACTTTAAACGCTCATCCTCCAGCTGCACTGTTAGCAGCTAAACTGATCATACAAAAACACTCCGTTTGACGTAGGAAAATTAAATCTTAGATCTGCTCAGGGCCAGCTGCTGGACTGGTTAAGGACTGGTTATGTCTTTGAAAACCACGTGGATTTCTCAGCTTGATTCCTCAGTTTTGTAACGGCAGCTGTGGCCAGCAGCACGCACTCTCGGAAGGCCACAGTGGTGGGGGTCAGAATGCTCCACAGCCAGCTGTGGGGACGGCAGCTGGTTCCGTCCAGCCGCGTATTACAGCGCGGGAGCAGCTGCATGCTTCCGTCATGCCCTCGCCTTTCCACGGGACTCTGTTAACAATCCACTTTGTTGGGTGAGGGAGTCGCATTCTGAGTTCTCGTAGGGGCACCACCATAAAGTCCTCTGCTCATGTTGTTCGCGGTGAAATCTTTCTTGAGGAAGAAAATCGTCTAAATGACTTGGCACTGCTTAGATTTAAATTGTCACATTTACTTACAACTTCAAAGATCTAAAATAATTCTAAGAAAGGACACATTAGTAGGAAAATCTCTAGACTCCTATCTTAAGAAAAGATAGAACCTGTGGCCCAGGTAATAAAGGCATGTATTTGGTCTAATAGTTATGGGAAATCTAGACTCCACCAAAGTCACCACCTGCTTCCTAGGACCCTATTGTCCAGGATTTAATAGCTTATTTCTGTTTTTTCAGTGTGTTTATTTTTGAGACTAGGATATTCATAATTACTTCCTATTACTTTTTACTTTAGTTAAGGAATCAAATGATAATTTGTAAAATACAGAGATCCTTTCAAAGCAGAGTTCTTTATAAGTAAATTCTGTACTCAAGTTGCACGTCAGCCTTAGAAGGGGGCAGTAACACTTCCTTTGTGGGGGAAATTCCGCAGAGGCTCAGGCGTCCTGGCCCTCAAGCACTTGGTTTAGTGCTCATATACTGCTTATGGGGAATTACTTTGGGATCCTCAGAGTGACCAAGACTCTCTCTCTGCCAAGCAAGTGTCACTAAAACTAGTTCCAGATTTGTGACATGCAAAACATCTGAGCTCATGACAGCCATTCATTTGCTGCTGGCATAGATGCTCCCCCCATTCAGAGGTCAGGAATGAAAAGTGGCTCATTCCAAGAGAGTTGGGGACTCCCCCTGTAAACGTGCACCCTAGCCAGGGGACCGACACTCAAGACGTGAAGGCTCCCCATGAGGAGGGATCTGGGGGGTACAAGGTGATTAGAAAAGGCCCTTCTCTGGAGGAGCGGTTTGAGGTGGATTTTGAAGGACGGGAGGGAGACTGTTTCAGAAGGCAGAAAAGTAGGTTCCTCCTGTGGCGGAACGGAGACGGGAAAGCTCGGTGTGTGCAGGGGCTAGCTGACCAGGCGCCTGGATCCGTGTACGTGTACATGTGCATGTGCATAAATGTGTGTGGCGGGGGGAGCATTTTTCGGGGCGTGAGATCAGTTTGCGGAGGGCTGGGAATCCACTTGACCTTATTAGGAATACAGGAAACGTTCCCAAGCTGGGAAGACCAGAAGGTCAGCTTGTTTTCAACAGAATTAAATCAGGAAGAGCTGAGATAAACAAGTCTACTTGGTCACTGTCTCAGTAATCCTGGGTTGTTGTGGCCGTGATGGAAATAGAGTATGGAATGGGCACATTTTAAAGTCACTAACACTTACTGGACACCTGTTTCCAGCCCTATGGGGTGCATACTGATTTTTTGCCATTTTGCAAATAATGAAAGTGAGGCTCTGAGAAGTCGGGTAACTCGCCGAGGTCTCCCGCACAGCCGTGGGTGGCGCCCCAGCACACCCACACACCTTGCCCCCCAAGACAGTACGCTAAGGCACGGTCGTGTCCTGAGACAGCCCCCTGCCGCTGCCAGACCTGCATCCCTGCTTTGAGCTGGAGCTCTCTCTCTCTCCTTCCTCCGCTTTTCACTGTTTGCAAAGATCTCCCTCCTGTTTTCTGAGGCAAACCCACCTGTGCCCTGGGTCCGACTCGTTTGCCTTTTCGTGGATGGCTACGTTCTCCTTTATTTCTCCTCACACATCTTCAGCTCCCTGTTTCTGCTGTCAGCATTGAGCATGCTCAGATCTCTCTCACCTTTGGGGAAAGAACAAGCAGCTCTCCTGTGACAGCCCTGCCGGGGTTTCCCCTGCTGCCTCCTTATCTCCCCCCGCACACGGCGATGATCCTTGCTCTCTGGCCATACGCGCACGTGCGACCAGGCCATGGCCACCTGCCTCGCCTCCCACGCACTCCTCAGAGCGTGGGGACCTGTTTCCACCCCTCGCCCTCGAGAGCCGCTCTCGCCAGAGAAGCCAGTGACTGCCTTTGGATAAACATTCTCTTTGTTGCCTGATCCAGCAGGTACTTGTCTTCCCTTAGCTGTCTTGACCACTGGGGCCACGCACCGCTCAGTACACTCTGTACCCTCCACCCTGTGGTTCCTGGGCCCCAGGCTTTCACTAGTTCTTGTCCTCTGACTCCTTTAAAGGCTCCGCCCCATAGGTAGTTTCTAGACTTCACTCCGCGCCTTTCCCCTAGGTGGTGTCACCTGTTGTCCCCATCTGTAGTTTGACAGATCCCAAGACCTCTCTCCTGCTTGGGGCCCGGGTTCCAGACCAGCTTATCTAGATGTCCCCTGCACATCTGTACGTGGCTCTGTCGCTTGGATTATTGCATAGGCCTTTTGCGTGGTTTCCTTCCTCTACTCTTAGACCCCAAATTTGAACCCGTTTTATACACTGTTGCCAGAGTAATCGTAATAAAATGTCAATTATGTCCTTTCGCTGCTCAGACCCCTCCGAGTGGCTCCCCCACCGCCTTGAAGGGTCGCGCTCGTGCTCGGCGGTGGGCTCTCGGTGCTCGGGCCCTCCCTGCCCGAGCTTTCTCAGCTCCCACAGGTGCCCCTTCTGCACTCGTCCTCCACGCGTCCTGTTCTTTGCGTCAGCCCTTTGCGCGTGCTGCATCTCTGCCTAGAACACCGCTCCTGCCCCTCAGCTCCGTCTGCCGGCTCACTTCCGCCGAGCCATCAGCTTTCATTTCTGCCTCTGAGCCCCTTCCCTGGCCCGGCCCTTGCACGCGAGGTCAGGCCTCCCATCGGGCTGGCCCTGTGCTGCCCTTCGCAGAGCCGCTCCCCAGGGCATCGTAGCTGCTCGTTTGACCCTCGTGTGCCGCTAGACTGTGCTCCTCACGGACGAGGACCTTAGCCGTTTTGTTCCTTACTGCGACAGTCCCCCTTGCTCTCCACACAGGTCCTGCCACACACGGTAGGTGTTCAGAAATTTTTATTTGAATGAAGGAAAAATGACAGAACTTCATTGGCTATAAATAAGGGAAAGGCTCAGAGGGGATATCCAGATTTCCCAACAACTGTCGGGCCACACGAGAAGCGGGTGTGTGGAGAACAGACCTGTTTCATGGTTGGGGAAAGTATTCAGTTTGGGGTCTGTTGAATTTGCTAGGACCGGGAGCCCAGTGCTCCTGTCCTAGAACGTTTGGCAGGGGATCCAGCATCAGCATCTGCTAGCTGAAGCCCTGAAATTAGAAGAGCCCACAGTCAGGGGGACAGCCAAAGGATGGAGCCAAGTGCTTCAGAGAGAGCTTCAGGGAAACTTCGGGTAAGGGGACAGCAGGGGCCGCAGACTACAGCCAGGGGACCCGAGGCAGCCTGGTTTTATGAACAAGCTTTATTTGCACACAGCCACACCCATGGCTTGTTGTCTCTGGCTGCTTTCCTGCTACAGCAGCTGAGGGGAGTAGTTGACTCAGAGACCATCTGGCCCACAAAGCCAGAAATGTTTACCCTCTGGCCCTTCACAAGAAGAGTTTGCATGTCGTGGGTGATAGACCACCTCTTTCAAGAGCTCTGCCTCCAAAGTGCGGACTCGGGATTCTAGGCCTAGACGCTGGTTCGGACACATCGTGGCGCCCAGCTGTCAGCACTGTCTTTCGGGAGTGTTCAAGGTTCACCTCACCGTCTCTTCTCCGTTTGTACACTCCCTTCCCCCGTCATCCACACATCGAACCCCCTGAAGGGGGTGATTATCCCTGAAGCTTCTTCCTCCTCTGGTACTCAGCTCTAGACGTCCTTTGAAGGTAGGAGGGGCCTTTAGGTAAGGAAGGGAAGGGTGTGCAGGATGTGACAGACACAGAGTTTGTAGTAACTGGTCGGAACTGCATGGGGGAAATGTCAGGATCACACCACGCAAGCCTAGTAAGTAGGAGCTTACTGTTAAACCGGATGCTTTTAGCTATAAAAGATAAAGGTTGTTTGTGTCCTTCAGGTTGAAAGTCCTCCATTAGAGTAGGGAGGTGGACGGGGCCTGGCTCTCAGCTGACAGGTTGAAGCTGCGTTTGAGGCACTTTGTGTCATACCATTCTGTTTTTGTGTGTTTGAAAGTTTTCATAACAGCTAATTAAAAGACTCCTATTCTTGCTTTGCTGTGCTGGTGGTAAAACCTAGGAGTTAGAATTAGCCCCAGGCCCCAACCTCACTCCAACAGCTCCCTAATCCCATGGCTTCAGGGAGTTACTTACCTTCACCAAGCCTGTTCCTCTTCTTGTTGCTAACTTTCAAGTTGGGAGCGTTACCTGAAGTAAAAGTGACGGGCTTGGCGTAGTGACCAATAGTTAAGTGTTCAGTAAGCATAGAGATCCTGCAAATGTCAATCTGGAAGGCAAGATCGGGTTCTAGAGTAATAGTATCTTACATTGCATAAAACTAGTTTTCACCAACACACCGACAGGTTCAAAATATAATAGGAAATAGGGCTGTTATTAATCATCATTTGATAAGCGAGTAAAGGAATTCAAAGGTAAAAGCAGCGAGTTTGACAGATCTGGGACTAGAATCCAGGTTGCTCTGTCTTAGGACTCGGCAAATCGAGAGGGGTCCCGTTTCCAGAGGAGACCCTCTGCTAGCGGCTGCCCTGCCAGGGCGTGTGTGTTTGCGTTTCCGTGCATGTGCTGCCTTCCTTAGAATTTGTGTTTTCTGTAGAGACGCTGGGCACAGTAGAAAGAATATAACCTTGAGTTCTGCTCCTACCAGCTGACGCATAAATCCCACAGAGGTGGTTTCTCCGTGCCTTGTTGAATACAGAATTCCATTCGGAGTTAAAATAACGGAAAGGCCAGTGAGGTTTCAGGGCCCTGGTCCGCCTGTCCTAATTCTTAAAGCATAGTTAACATCAGAAAGTAAGCTAGTTGGCACCCGTCCAGGCTCCTTGGACCTCTTCTCTTCTCCCGTCTGCAGTGGCGAGGCCGCTCTCTCTGTCAGACGTCCTCCTGGTCTCTGATGAAGCAGCTTAGCATTTATTCTTCCTTCCATTTCCTGAGTGGCAGGTTAAAATTGTTTCCTTTCTGTGTATAAAAAATAGAACCCCCCTCTACTTCTTCACTTAAATAATGTAGCCGTAATGTTTGTACTCTTTAGAAACAACCAACAGACTGACCTTTTCTTAAGAACATTCTAGAAGGCAGAAATCAATACTACTTTCTAAATTAAACTTTCTTGGCTCAGAAAAGAAAAAAAAAAACACAACCCCACACTGACCGAGAAGATAAGACCTTTCGAGGGGCAGACCCTCGCCTCCTCACCCCTGGCCAATCCCAGACCACCGCATACCCAGAGGATTCCTTTACATTCTGAAGTCCGATGCCTGGGGTCGGTTCCCAGTCTCAGAAGCCAGTGCGCCGCCTCCAGGCTTACGCACGCAGGACGGCCCGGGCAGAGGCCCGTGGGTCTCAGCGACCTGGGCCGTCAGCACAGCCGCCCGCCTTGCCGACCTTCGTTAGATTAGGTAGGGCTAAATCCCGTGCGGGGAAAACGAAAAGGCCTAAATAAAAATAGTATCACCTAGTCTTTCTGTCTTGTCCTGAAGGTGCTTGACATCCTCCAGCACATCCAGACCCTAGACCCCGGGCAGCACGGGGCGGTGGGCTATCTGGTGCAGCACACGCTAGAGCACATTGAGCGCAAGAAGGAGGACGTGGGCGTGGAGGTGAAGCTCCGCTCCCACGAGAAGCACAGAGACGTCTGCTACTCCATCGGGCTCATTATGAAGCATAAGAGGTGAGTGCCCCCGGCCTCTGCCCACGTGCGGCTGCAGAGGACACCCGAGGGCCGGGGAGCAGCACCTCTCAGGAGCAGCAGTGACACGCTCGAAGGGGACCAACTCCAGGGGCAGCTAAGCGCTCACCGCAGGAAGGACCGACCGGAAGCTGAACCGCATCCTTTACTAACCTTTTTGTTTTTAAGAAGGGGCTCGCTTTCCTGACGGGAGGTCACCTAGTGCTTTCAGTGACCGTTAGGTGTCTGACCCTTTCGTTTGTGGGAAGATGGAAGCAGTCGTCAGCAGAGTTTTTCTCTCCTTTCTTCATTGTCCTTACTCTCCTTTGTCTCCACGTCCACGTCCTTGAATCCGAGTGTGGGCTGGGCTTTGCTGGGCGGCGGGCTATGCTCATGGGCGAGTCACTAGACGGAAACTGTCCACAGTGGCGGTGCTGAGTCACACCCCACCGGCAGGCGGGGAACCGAGGGCTCCTATTCTCACCAACGTGTGTTGGTGCCAAACCTTTAAAAATGGCACTTTTGTAGTAAAGGGCAAATGATGTTTCATTGTGACTTTCATTTGCATTTCCCCAATTACTACGCAGATTCAGGTTCTTGTCATGAGTTTACTGGCCATTTAAATTTCCTTTTATTGAGTGCTTCAGTTTTTCGCTTCTTAGTCATTTTACTGATGCGAATTCTTTTTCTGTATACTGGTCTCTGTATGCACATACATTGCAAATGTCTTTTCCCAGGTTTTGGCCAGTGTTTTTTTTTTTTCTTTTGTCGCATTCTATTTTTTTATTTATTATGGGAATTTCAAACATATATAAGAGTAGAAAGATTAGGGCAGTGAACCAGATGATGTTCCCATATCAGCTTCAACGGTTATCATGCTAGGGTCAGTCTTCACTGTTTCCTCCCCAGCCCGCCCCCTCCTCCCTCTTTCCTGGAAGCAAATACCAGATGTCATTTCATCTGTAACTATTACACTGTGTATCTCTCAAAGGTAAGGCCTCTCTTTTCTTTGTTAAAAATACATTTACCATTCTGTTATCATATTTTAAGAAAAAATATAAACAATTCCTTAACCTCGTCAAATACCTAATCAGAGTTTGTGGGTCCCCCGTTGTCCTTTATATAGTCTGTTGGAATCAGGATCCTTTAATGCTGTCAGAGTGATCGATCCTTTCCTTTATGGTTTGTATTTTTAGTACTTAAGAAATCATTTGCTATCCCAAATCACAAAGGTAGTTTTAAAAGTTCTGCATTTTACATTCGGGTCTCTATTCTACTAAGAACTAATTTTATGTATTGTCATCAGCCCTGGGTCCTGATACCTTTTTCCATTTTGATAACCAGTTGTCCCATTACTCCATCGAAGAGTTCATTCTTTTTCAACTAAAGTGTTACATTGATAATAAAAGGTGTTTATAAAGAGAGGCAGGGTATCCTGAAGAATGATTCAATATGGAGTAAAAGCAGGTAAATTTGTAAGAATGGGATCTTAAGTAAAGCCAAGCCACTTATACATTTCATGGTTGCCAGGATCCCAGGGAATTGATTTGCCATTGCTCTTATGTTAACTAGGTATGGCTATAACTGTGTGATCTATGGCTGGGACCCCACCTGCATGATGGGACATGAATGGATTCGAAACATGAATGTCCACAGCCTGCCTCATGGCCATCATCAGCCTTTCTATAATGTTCTGGTGGAGGACGGTTCTTGCAGATACGCAGCCCAAGGTAAGTAGCTAGTTTTTGTCTGTACTTTTAATGACATGTTGCCATGTTTGAAGCACACATTTGAGCACTCAGATCCTGTGTGCACAAGATACTGATTTCCCGTGGCTAACCTCATTAGGGCTGATACTCAGCTGGGGCTGGTGCGGCCATGCCTCTGGTGAAATGGTCACTGTCCTGAGTCTTCCCCTCCGTTACCACCACAGCTAGGACCCTGTTCCAGTGCTGCTGCTGACCCTTGTTCTGATTGGCTATTGCCTTTGCCAATCTAGTTCCCAAAAGTCATGCTTTTCAGGCATTGCCATTGGCTCCTTCCAGGTTGGAAGAGTCAGCTTGCGCTCTGCCCATACCACCTGCTTGGGGAAGCCACCCTAGCACCCTCTAGCCTCTTGAGACTGGCAGCCATCTCTGTTCCCCTGGAGACACCACTGTGGGAACTGCAGTCTACAGCAGTGGCTCTAAGAGCACAGGTGCTTGGTAGGTGGGGCCACTGCTGGCCCTGACAGGTGCCTCCCAGGGCATTCTTGAGACAGAGACAAATGGAGCCTATGGAGGCAGGTTAGAGGCAAGAAACGCCTTCAGTGTGAATTTCCCATTTCTGTTCCTCCATTTAATGGGATGAGTTCGTTGTATGCCTGCTGTCAGGGCATTCGCACCATTCAGTTTATTACTAAAAATGAACACAAATGCTAATGTAATACTACTCTGTGACAGGCAGCATTCTAATGTATATTAACTCCATTTGAGAACGCCAGTTTCCATCATCATCATCATCCTCATTGTATACATAAAGAAACTGAATTTTTCACTTACAGGGTGTGTATTTGAACCCAGGCAGCTTAGCAAAGAAGCAAAGAACCTTATCCGTAACCATCTGCTGTACCTTTTTTGTGTCTGACCTAAACTTCAGGTTTGACCTAACTCAATATTCTATTCTGGTAAATGCATTAATAGAAATATTAGCTATATAAAAATCTCAAGCATCTAAAAGACTAGAAAAAATTTCACATTAATCACTGTTAATTCATCAGAAGGTGAGAGGATCCTACACGATAAGAAATTCTGTTTATTGAGTTTACAGGTTGCTTCGGTCTCTCTGAGTGTAACGGGGAAGTTACAGTAGGGGCTTGATGTATGCCCCGTGTCAGACAAAGGTACTGACATGATTTTATTTAACTTTTAAAGCTCTGACAAAATAATACTAATAATTTCTAAATAGCGTGCTTTAGAAATTATTGCCTGATTTGTGGGCTCTTTGTACCCCCACTAATCACTTGATAAGCTCGTCACACTGCACATTATAAGGTACATTACAAGAGTAAAGGGGTTGTCTTGTCTACACTGTGGGCCAGTTCTGTGGCTTCACCCAGCACAGTCATTGCCCGTTATATAGGGCCAATCTTAAGATTTAAAATACTTGAGTTTCTAGAAACATTTATGTTAGCTTTAAAATGGGCTTTTTAGAATTGCTAAAGTGATACTTGGCTTTATGTGTTCTGAATTCGTCTGGTGTCTGTGTTGAAGATTCAGGAATTCATCTTGTTGACTCGTATCAAGTAAACATGCAGTGTAAAGTTTAGAGTCATAATATTGTAATGACTTTGTAAAAAAGTTTAATACCCATTTTTCAGTTTTACACTCTCTAAAATGTAATACTACTCTGTGACAGGCAGCATTCTAATGTATATTAACTCGATTGAACTAAGCGGTTGGGGATAATGTCAGCAAATTACCTTTCTTAATTTTAAATTCTGAGGCTTTTAGGAAGCTCTCAGAACTGAGCACTGGTCGTACTCTGTGGCAGCGTCCACATTCTCTGCTGGTGGTGCTGTCGGCCCCGGCACTGCTTCCTGGGCGTCTGTTGCATGCCAGCCAGGCGCTGGGCCGTGAGGTACAGAGGCGAAGCCCCACGGAAGGCTCTCCCAGAGAGGCTGACATGACATGTGGCACTCCTCGGGGCCCTCTCACGCTGTGGTGCTCCCCCAGGTCGTCTGCATACGCATGAGCTGTTCAGGCATGTGCGGTCACTCAAAGCCACTCTCTGGGCCACGCCTGCCTCCTTAAAGCCCCCTGGGCATCCGCACATCTTCACCTGGCTCAGATGTTCTTAACTGAACTCACCATGCCGCTCCGTGTGCCCACCGTCGCCTGCTCCGGCTGCTTCATTGAATGGTACCACCTGGACACCATCTCTTCTCTGTCCCTCCTCCTTATCATATGTCCAGTTAGTCAACAGGTCACACTGATTCCATCTCCTAAATGTCTCTTGCTCATATTTCCATGTACTCATTTCCATTTCTGTCACCCTGCCCCTCTCCATGCCCCAAATCCTTTTTTGCCTAAGTGGCACCAACTTCCTAACTGGCACCTGCCTCCAGTCTTGCCCCGCAAAGGGCATTTCCTTAGCAGCAGCTAGAGGATCTTCCACCTGCTGCTTCAGCCGCTGGTCGGAAGTGTTTTACTGGCAGACCAGACTCCTTCTGGCCCAGAAGTGACCTGGACTCTCTCTCACCACCTCTTCTCTGTTCTCACCCTGTCGTACTCTAGACAGATGCAACTTTCTTGTTCCTCGAGATCGTCATTCTCACAGGTCCTCACACAGGCAGTTACCCTTACACACAGGCTCTCCCCCCCAACCCCCAAGCTTTGGGTCATGCTTCAGGTTTACTGTCACCCCTGCCCTTCCCCTGCTGCCCTTGGACTGGGTCGTTTGTCCCTGCTCTGCATTCCCTGAGCGCCTGCCCTTCTGAGTCATCACGCCTTCCTCTCCCGTATCTCCCGCGTAACAGTCGGGTTCTCGCGCTCTACATGAGCTCTGGGGGTGCGGAACTGGGTCGGCTCACTCTCTGATGAGTCCCTGGCACCCGGGGGTCATCTCCAAACTCCCAGTTAGCCACGCACATCGGGCTGGGGGGAGGCATCCCTGTCCGAGAGCAGTTTGTAACAAGTGCAGACAAGGAGGCGAATGCAGATAGTGTGATCGAAGGCTGACTTGAACAGCTTTGGATTAAGAACGTTTCCAGTATATGAAACAGTTTAAACCACATAGCAATACCCCATACACACCCCACGAGAGTCAACAGTTAGCATTTACCGTATTTGTTTGGTTTACAGATAGAGATTTTAATTTTTTGTTGACATCCATGACCTAAATACTGAATCATGCATGTTCCAAGAATAAGGACATCTCTCTGCATAACCAGTTACATCATCACACCTAAGAAATAAAAATTATTTTTTAGTTTCTTATATTCAGTCAGTATTTAAATTTCCCAGTTGTCACAAGAATCACTTTTAGGGGTGTGTGTGTGTGTGTGTGTGTGTGTGTGTGTAAATCCCTGTCCAGTCAGGATTTAAGCACTGCATTTGGTGGTTCTGCCTCTTTAGTCTCTCTTACTGAAGAACAATTTCTCATTCCTCTTCCCCACCCCCTTTTTTACAATACTTTGACTTTTTGAAGAGTTCAGGCCAGTTGTTTTGTAAATTGTCTTAACATTCTAGGTTTGTCTTAATGTTTCCTTGTCTGTAAACTGGAAGTAAGTCTGAAGCTTGATCAGATCAGGTTGGTATTTTTGGCTGGAATACCTATTATCAGATGCTGTGTTTGTCACAGTTGCATCTCATCCAGAGGCCTGTGGCGTTCGATGTCCCACTGTTAGTGAGGCGGATTTTGGTTGCTTGGCAAACATACCGACTCGCTGTAAGGGACAGTTTTCCCTTTGCCGTTAACGAGAAGTCCATGGAGCCGTGCTGTGGCGCCGTGTGCATATCCTCTCCTCCAGCAGCCTTCCTCCTTATGCTGGTTTTAGCATCTATTGAATCTCCTCACCTGAGTTATCTGTGAGAATTGCCGAGCAGTGACTCTCTGCCGCGGTTATTCCCTCCACTTGTGTAAACCTGAGCTTCCGTCCCCCTCCTTCCTCCCCTTCCCCCTCCTCTCTCTCCGCCGTCCTTCCTCCTCCCTCCACCTCCAGCCCCCCTTCCCCTCTTCTCCCATAGAGTCCTGGATTTTTATTTACTCAATGTGTTATAATCATTTGGAACGATGTTATGTTCAAATTAGCCCATACTTAGCCAGTGAGAGACCTTGAGAGGCTAAATTTTAAAAATGCTTATTTAAATACGTTTTTTAAAACATTTCTAGGTTAACTTATTTGCATTATTTTCTTTTTAAACTTTTTCTCGGTCTAAACTTTTAACCTTTGGCTCCATGCTCCTGGTAACCTAGGTAGAACCCATTCATGAATGCTCTTGTTAGTAGCTCTCCACAGAGAGCTGAAGAGTGAATTATAACTCACATGCATGACATTCTCAAGGAGTTTTAGCCTGCACAGTGAAGGGAATTTTCCCCCCTATATGTGAGATTTCACCTAACTCCTCAGGGAGGGATACACAGCATCTTGCCTGTTTATCATTTTCTTCCACTAGGGGGCATGCTTTCATACTTCGTTGGCACCAGGTAGAACAGCGACTCCTGTCTCTGCTTCCCTCCATACTTCTTAGTTACTCCGGGAAATGAATATCACAGATGCTCTGAATTTCAGTCAGCTGCCCATATTGGAAGGTCAGGAATTCAGCTGTAAAAATGAAGTTCTTATGTGTGTTTTGTATATAATGATAAACAACCTCCTAGAATGTTTGGTACATGATATGCCTTCACCAAACGTTAGTTTCCTTTTTCATAATTCATCGTACACTTCCGATCAAAAGCTTCCACCATAAACGCCTCCCACACACCAGCAGTCCACGGCAGTCTGCACATGCTGGCACGTGTGTGTGGGTCCCTCACACATCAGGGCTGGAGTATAAATTTTCAACCATTTCAGAGGGTGGTTTGGCACTCTTAAATTGTGAAAATCTCAAGTGCTCATTCTCATCCCCTCAGTCCCTCCACTAGAGACACACTCACCCAAGGGGCCTGTGGTCCCTTTGTTATAAACACAAAACTGTGTCATTTATTAGGACTTGCCTGGCAAATCGGGGTGCATCTAAACCATGCATACTAAGCTGCAGTTAAACTAGTGACAGGTGAATGCTTATTGTGTTTCGTATGAATAAACACATAGAACAATACCAAAGCTTCTTTAAGCACGTATAGGTATGTTTAGATACATACGTGTGTGTTCGTAGAAGGACGAGAAAGGTACACTCACACCGATCCTGCTTTCATCTCGGGAGGCTGGAGGTGCCGGGGCAGGACAGGTGGCCCCGGAGGACTCGTAGATAGTGTTTCCATAGTTTTATGGACGTGTATTCACATGTTTTGGGGTAGCTTGAAAATTTCAAATAAAATAAGCAGACATTTTTTAGAAAATGTCAAGAGAATTGGAAAGACTTCTCAAGATTTTTCCAGGACTTTTATGTAGTCCTTTTTAATATTTTGCTCAAAAAATTTTGTAGCACTTAGCATTTTCATTCCTCTTGTAAATTTTTTAAGTCTCCTTTAGTGGATTGGCATTTATTTTCCCCTCATAACGCGTAGTTGCCAACCTCATTATCTTACTACCTCCTTTAGAAAGTTCTTTTTCAGTGATACAGTTTTCCTGTTATGCTAGGAGCTCCTGAGCACGTGCTCGGAGCAGGTAGCTGCACTGAGTTCATCCCTGTTTCTCTGTAGCAGCCAGGAGCGGGGCTGTGAGCCCCTCGTGGACTGTCCTCTCCCCTTACGTGGAGTCCCCGGTAGTGTTAATCCTTACAGATGTGTGACCATAACCCGATCTGTACCTTTCTGTCCTCCTCCCAACACTCAGATGCTCAGTATTAGCCAGCACCAAGATGCTACTTAATAATACACAGAAAGAAAGAGAGAGACGGGGGAGAGAGAAATGGTGAAGCACGTGTCTGACTTTCTTCAGAGCAGGTACTGTTGACAGTTTGGTGTAGCCGATCCTTTGTTGTGGAGGACGGGCCTGCGCGTTTGTTCAGCAGCATCCCTGGCCTCCTCTGCCCACTTGACGCCAGTAGCAGCCCCTGATCGTGACAGCCAGGAATGTCGTCACATGTTTCCGAACGTCCTGTCAGAGGCAAAACAGTCCCTGATTGAGAACCACTGCTCTTGACGAACTAGTAACAAAGCAGTTGTTCTGAACTACCCACTCGAATTCTTTTTACGAGAACTGTCTCTGTCCTGCCTACCAACGACAGGTAGCTGGTGCCTTCAGAGCAGAGACTTCTGTGTCTCGGTGGCATTCCCAGGTTCTTTGCCCCCCCTCTGGTGTGTCCGCACACCTCTGCAAGAGGATCCACCCGTGAGGCCCTCAGAGCTGACCTGGCTAAGGCACCAGGCCATGCTTTAGTCCCCCCTGCCTCCCCAAGGATGGATACAGCCGTGACACTTCACCTGTTGGGGGAGGGGCAGCAGGGGCAGGCGAGCAAGAAAGAACGTCTCAGCCAGGGGCATTTTGAAACATCCACGTTTTTTTACATGTACTGAATTTTCTGATGACAACATTAGAACAATGTAAAACATAAAGAAGGACATAAAACCATCTGCAGAGGTGTCGTGGTAACAGCAGAGGGAGATCGGAGTCAGCAGCCTCCCCGCTTTCCGTGCCGGGAGCCCCCGACTCCCGTTCCGCAGAGCAGCGCCAGCTGCAGCCTAGCCTTCTGAGGGTGCGACAGCCACGCGCTCTCGAGTCTGTCCCAGTGTCCCAGCCCCTCCCTCCCTGATGTCTCCTGAGGTGGCAGTGGCCCTGCCCTTGCCCAGTTCCGCAGGTGTCACACGTGACCCGTCCCAGCTCCGGAATTGGACGGTCTGAGTTTGCGTCTTGGTTGCCTCCACGGGCAGATCTTTCACTGCAGTTTGGCAGAAGTGACAAGAGCCTCTTGTGGAGTGACGTGAGCATTCTGGGAGCTGGAGCCTGGCACGTTGTAAGTGCCCAGTTGAAAATCCATCTGAAATACATTGCTATGCCGTGTAACGAAGCAACCCGGGTATGTGGCCTCCAGGTTCATTGTAATGAGCTCAAATCTTTTCACTCGCAAGTCCGTCATAGGATCTCGACAACACGTTGCTCCCTTTCCTGGCTGCCTAGTATTTTGCTGAATTAATGTGCCATCATTTATTTACACAGTGACCTGGAGTTGGATGTTTAGACTGTTTTTACTCTCTTGTTGTCATAAGGAATGCTGAGATAGCCTCCTCTTGTTTATCCTGTGCACTCTGGGGACACGGGGCCTCCAGGGAAAGGGGACCGAGCAGCCTGAGTGCATTGCAGGATGTCACGGGGTGATGTGCTGCTCTGTGGGTGAAGGAGCCCGTCGGCTGGGCTGGTGCAGAGAGACTCACTCGAATTCGTTCCGGCAGCAGGCTGTGCAGAGTGAGAGCGCGTTGACGGCAACAGGACTGCCCTGGAACACAGAGTGGGGAGGGTCTGCCTGGCCGGCTCCTTTCCGGGGCCAAGTCTTGGGGGAGGTCTGTCTCCCAGACGGGGGCCGGCGAGGAATGGTGCACAGACACCGTCCTTCCGTTGGGTCCCTGGAGGAGCTGTCTTTGAGCTGTTTTGGGGGGAGAAGCCATGCGAAAAGATTTCAGCCTTGAAAATGCCTTGCCTGCATTGTCATCTTTTTCTTTAACCATTCCACTTTAAAGGATTTTAATGGTTATTTTTTATATCTTTCTCTAGTAGCAAAGTAGAAAGCAGGGCGTGGAGGTAGCGTAGTTTCCCTGTGTACAAACGTCATAGCCCACATCCGCGTCTAGAGGTTGTGTCTATAGGTACGAACCACTTGTCTGTCCCTCCTGGACCTGGCGGGCGCCCTGTGAAGTGCTCGCCTTCAGAGGCTCACAGCCAGTATTGAACGGAAGGAGCCGTGATGGAAGAGTGTGGCGTGTGTGGGAGGGCCTCATGGTAGTAGACCAGAAGGATGGCAGGTAGGAGACTTGTCACCAGATGATATAACTGCTGACAGAAACAGAGCAGGCTAGGATACCGTGTCCTGTACGTGTGGCTCTACGTTAGGTCCAAGTCAGAGACCGCTGGAGTCCTGCCGGAGCCACATCTCTTGCTCAGAGAATAGGAGAGTGCTTCTGTTCATTGTGCAGCTGTGGGGACCCCGTGCCACACCCCTCCATCCCCCCGCCATTGCCGCTTGCTGCCTTTTTCCTGTTACTCACTCCCTTAAACATCTTCTGTCCTTCCTTTTCCTCCATCTCAAAAGCGCCACTCGAAAAGGGTTGCTGGGAACTTCTCTGAATGAAAGATACTGCAGAAAAGTCTGTTTTAATGAGAATGTGCCTCTTTATCAACAGAAAACTTGGAATATAATGTGGAGCCTCAAGAAATCTCACACCCCGATGTCGGACGCTATTTCTCAGAGTTTACGGGCACTCACTACATCCCGAACGCAGAGCTAGAGCTTCGCTACCCCGAGGATCTGGAGTCTGTCTACGAGACGGTGCAGAATATTTACAGCGCGAAGAAGGAGAACGTGGAGTAAGGTCTCGTAGGGGACATTGCACCTTTGCTGCTGCTGCTATCTTCCAAGAGGAGGGTCCCCAACGACGTCTCCACGGATCCCTCTGAGTCACACCACCCGGAAAGCCACTCACCCCCCCAGGAGCGCTGGTGCCTCCTGCCGGGGTTAAATCACGTGTGCTCTCCTCCAGCTGCAAAGACAATGTTGCTCTCCGTCTACACTAGTGAATTCATTCGAAAGGCACTGTGTTCAGTGGCATGGCTTGTACACTTGTCCTGTGGTGACAGTTTGTGACATTCTGTCTTCATGAGGTCCCACTGTCGACACCTTATAATCATTCTTTTTATTCACTTTCCATTATGTCTGTCTTACATTTGTCTCATAACATTTCGTTTGGGGGACAGAAGGGGTTATACGTTTGCAGTAATTTCTTTCTGATTTCTCTGTGAAATGTGCAATCCTAAGTCAGGATTGTTTGTCTTTTTACCCTGAATTTAGCTGCTTATTCTGAGGCAGAGCTGTAAGTGATCTTGGCAGCATCTTGGAGATTGAGACACTAACAAACTAATGGTGATTTGAATCATTTACATTTATTTTTTCTAATATTTGAAACAGATTTCAGTCATTTATCTTTTTCTTTATTTGAATTAGGAGAATGACAGTTTTCTCTTCCATTTTCCTCTCTTGGATTTATGCTCCTATCTCTGTGAAGCATTAATTTTTTATTTTATTACATAAACTCCTTTGACAAAATGCATAGTAATGGCCTTGGTGATGGATTTTTCATGCTCATCTACTATTCTTCTCTTTAAAATAACTACTTCTTTTTTGTTGATTTTAAAAATCCGCTCCAGTATCATGAGTAGATCTTAAATCAGTGATGGGTTCTCTTTATAGTAGGAAGTAAAATCTCATGTTAAAATAATTTTGCTTTTAGAAATTATACTCCATGGCTCCCAAAGACAAAATGAGGTTTCACTTTTGTAACCAGAAAAAAGAAATAATGAACCTTAAAAATGAAAAAAAAAAAAAAATTCCATGTCCCCTGTCATTTCTTAGAATTACTTCAAGACCTTTTTGAATGTGGCAGGGTAGAAATAAATAAAAGATCTTTCCTTTTAAGAGTGTGTGATCAATGAGAAAGGAAACGTGAGTGTAATCTGCTTTCTCGGGTCACCGCTGCCATGAAAGCATCAGGACGAAGCCTGTTCTCAAGTCTCGCGGGAAGTTGGGCTTACGTAGGGCACACTGGCTTCTTTTCCATGCTCTTAGTAACCGCACGTCAAGGTACCAAGTCTGTGTGTGACTCTGGAACCCCCACCATTCTCACCTGCCCGGTCTCCAGCCAGCTCATCTTGCAGTTAGTTCAGCAGGAGCAGCTAACTTCTGGGGTCCGGGCCCACTTTACTCTCTGCTCAAGTGAATGAGGCTTTAGGGGGTGGGGTGCAGGCGCACCTCTCTGCTTGGCTGCTCATTTGCATGCCGTAGTTTCACACCGAGTTTGATGACTGCCTCCTGTTCATCCCCCCGGACGCCCTGGGGGTGACTGAGGTTTGGGGAAGCCACGTGAGACACTTAACAGGAAGTGACGGCTGTTAACGCAGTTATTCGGAGGGGGGAGTGATTCGGCCACCCGGCTCCCTCCAGCCTGAATCTGCTGTCGTCCAGTGTCCATGTTCCTCGCCAGTCTAATCCAAAGCCAGATGATTCGGACTCGCATTTGAAATTGTGACCATTCGCAGCACCCAGCCTGCCTGAGGCAGGGGCTTTTACACTACTCATCTAAAGGTGAAAATTAGGAAATGTGGAGTAAATACTAACGGAATGCACTACTAAGAAACCGTGGAGCATGCTGAGAGTCATAATCGTTGGTTTTCTGGTTTGATTTCCTTTCTTAGAGAAACATCAAAGCCAAGAAAGATGATTTTATCTTTGCTGACCCAATGTAAATATGTATCTAGACTCTTTTTAAATGTGTTTCTTCATGAATGCTTCATTTGGCTCCAGGAGGCCTTTGTCACCTGTGTAAGTTGGTATTTGGGCACTTTATATTTTTCTAAAAACGTGTTTTGGATCCTGTACTCTAATAAATCATAAGTTTCTTTTTAAAATTTTTCCAAAAATCTTCTCCATTTTAAAAAGCCCTGTTATAAAAGTAGAACTTTCGCAATGTTAAAATATTAAATATTTGGATATAGTAACTTCTCTTCAAATGAATGCCAAGATTTTTTTTTTTTTTGTACAATGGTTAATAAATGGAACTTATCCAGAGAAACCAGACAAATGGCATGCCCAATTTCATTCCAGAACAGAAAGCCCCGCCAGGGCAAGTAGCAAAAGGTCTAATTTCTCTTCTGATCAAAATAGGCAAAAATCTGCTCTGCCGAATTTTTCTTAACATTGGCGAGTGAACAAGTTACCTTCAGACTGTCATTTTCCTGCCAAACGTGAATTTCATAAGCTCACTAGTTAGTAATCTTGAGCGTGTCTGGTTATAATGCAAAGGTCACAGTCGTTAAATCATGTGAAAGTGTGTGTTTGTGAAGTGAGAACTGCAAATGCTTCGGGGGAAACCTGGGTCATGGGGCTGTTGCTCGTTGTCGCCCTGACTGACAGCTGGGCGACCCGGCGTGTCCGGCGTGTCATGCGGAGTCTCGATTCTCCGTGACGTCACTCCATCCTGCGTGGAAGGAGGTCGTGAGCTAAAGGGAGTCACCAGTTCCCTACACGGCGTGCTTCTCAGAGCCCCTAACACGCCGTTGTGCATTGTGACTTTCCAAGAGGAGAGTGCCATGCCGTGTCTTCCTGACTTCCCAGATCCTGGAACGAACCTCCCCCAACCCGTGCACACACCCAGCATCGCCGTGGTCCCATGTCTGCAGACCAAAGGAGGGAAACCGTCTCAGTGAGACAGCAGTTCTAGCCAAAACTAGTCCATCGTGTCATCAGACCAGTTTTGCCAAGTGTCTCGTTTAGAAACGTGATCCATCGAATCAGATTTTGAAAGGCCGGCTCTCTGTTGTCTCTGCCTGAACCTCGTAATAGATCTCCATTATGGGTGTATTTACGCAGCAAAATGGTTTCATTGGGAAAATCAGCGTTAAATATTGTAGCTAAATCAGTTTAGCATTTTACAGTATCTACTTGATGTCTTGTTCTAATTTTAAAATGTCTCAGTCTTAACGTATTAAGTCGGGTCATGCTCTCATGTTCTAGGCTTTGTTCTACCGTCAAGTCCCTTTGCCGTAAGGGGGACTACTTCTTTCTCTTAGACCATACTCCAGGTGTGTGAAATTGGACTACCAGCAGCTTTTTAATTTGAAGGTATCTTGTGGCTGTAATGACCACGATGTAGCGCTCTGTGTTTGTCTCCTGTTTCTTGGAGGGGAGGAGAGAGAACGTTCACCTAGACGAAATGCGGAATTCGGCTATGTGGCAGTTTATTTTCGGAGCCATTAATAGTTGTATTGCATGTATTACCTTGTATTGCGTGCTTACTTTGAGCCAGGCGCTGGCCTAGACTGTGGATCGTCCTCACAGCAACCCGATAAGGCAGGGCCAGGTCGCGAGTGTTTTTGCAGGCTGCACACGGTCTCTGTCACTTATTCTTCTTTGCCTTTAAAAATGTAAAAACCTTCCTTGGCTCGAGGGCTGTACAGAAACAGGCCGGAGGCTGGATGTGGCCCTCGGGCCATCGTTTGCTGACCCTGGCTGAGAGTCATTCCGCTGTGCAGACGGGGGAGGTGAGAGCACCCCGCTTGTAGGTGGGACACCTGGTGGATGTTTGACAACCACACTACCGACAACTCTAGCAACTACCTCGCTGTGTTTTTATCCTTTGCCTTGCAGCAACTTTAACTTCTAACACTTCAGCTCTGAAAATTTAGAATCTTGTGAGAAAAGGACATTCCTTTGGTGATTAAAATGATGTGCAATTATAGCATAAATGTATTATGGCCATTTAGCAATGATTGTATTAGGGTAATGCTAGTTCTGTAATAAATAGACCCAAAAAAATATACCATGGCTCAAACACAAAAGAACTTTCTTGCTCCCGAAACACCGGGCTGGGGAATGGTGGGCGGGTGGCCTCGTGCACTCATTCCGGTACCCAGGCTCCCCAAGGCCCTCTACTGCTTCAGTGTGGGTCCACCCCGAGGACACGTCGCCGGGGGGCGGGGGGCAGTTCTGCGAGCCGAGACTCGGAGCCTCACGTCTGCTCATTCCCGAGGGAGGCTGGGGGCGGAGAAGACGAGACTGAGTAGCAACTGCAGCCCACTGTCTCAGTCTGCTCTGGGGGTTCTCTTCTCACAGTGGAACGTACCCCGCTTCCCTGGGGGGCAGCCTGTGCAAAGTCAGGCCGGCTGTGGTGAGACGTTGCCCATGTGTGGCTGGCTTCTGCCGCAGCATGGCCGCCAGGCAGTGGGACCTACTCCGTGTAGGCTGCACGGCTACCTTAAATCCAGAGTCTGCACAACAGTTGGCGTGGGGCTAGGAGGGGACGCCTGACAGGGCAAGCCGCATCTGTCCCTTCCGCCTCGGTAGCCAGAGGGCCAGTCATGGACCCATAGCCTAACTCCAAATGTGTGCCCAGGAGGGAAATGAAAGATTTGGGGCTCCACCTCGTCTGTGCTCCTCACCCAGAGCCCGCTTCCTGCGTCCTTCCCAGGGCCCAGTTCTCAGGCTGTGCTGCCCTGTCCATCAGTTCAGCATGGCTTCTTGGGGACTGGCCCCTGTGAACTAAAAAGAGACCCGACCCCCTAACCCTGCCCCCGGTGCCCAGTCCCTGGTGAATGAAGCAGGGACAGGACGACTGCAACGAAAAGTCCCATTTGGGAAAAGAATGAGACAGAAGCCACTGGGCCCTGGGCGTGACGAAGTACGGCTGCGTGGACGTGGCAAAGACCCACGACGGGGAGGGAGCACCCCGGGAGGCACGCCCTCCTCGGGTGTTCCCGCGCCTGATCCTGCCCTCCGGGACGAGTCCTCCCTGGGGACATTACAGATGGGTGTCGGGGGCCACCTCCCTGATAGCTGTGCAAGCTTTCAAGCCCACTCCCCGCTTCGTGCCAGTTTGGGGACCGGTCCAAGACTTGATGTGTTTATACAACAAGCCTGAGATCCCTCTGGCAATGATTCCCTCAGAAACTTAGCAGGCTGCTACCTATCTATCTGTGCCAGTAATCCACTGTCCCCAAAGTTCTTTTCTAGAACTTTCCAGTCTGTCGTATTACTTTCTTTCTCTGTCCCATGCTTCTCTCCCCCCGCTGGGACTGAAGGGTGGCCACCTTAATCTGATCCTAGCCAAAGCCCAGACTCACTATTTAAGGGCCTATGTCACGCGAAGTGGTTTGCACCCTCATCTCTGGCTGTGGGTGTACAGAAGCACCCACGTGTTGCGTTTTTCACCATCAGAAGCTGACTCTTCATATGAGTTCATTTTCGCCTGAGCTCCTTTCTCCTCGTTCCTTGCTATCAGCAGCAAAGAGCAACCAACACACTATATTCTGTCTCTTTTCGACTGTCTCCCCTGGACTCGCTATGGCGCCAGTGACATCATCCTGCCAGTCGTGACAGTTTCACCAAGTACAACCCCCAAACACAGCTCTCCAACCTCCCAGCCCGCCATGGGTGTCTCCCTGCCACCTGACTGCTAAGCCGACACCACAGAGTTTAGATTTTTGTCACAGTGGTTCTCCTTTCAAGTTTAAAAGTTTTAAAGTTTAAAGTGGAGGAATATTTTCATAGGAAGTTCTACTTCCTGTTTGGCTGTGCAAAAAAAAAAAAAAAAATCTGAGGACGATGATGTCACCTTTTCCAGGGAGTAGAAGGAGATAAAAAGCAAGTCGTTTGGCGAACTTAGGACTAGAAGTTGCACAGGATAAAGGAAAGAAATCTAGGGGCAGAGCAGGGGAGCAGCCCATGCCACTGAACCGTCGCCTGGTTAGAAGGTCTGTCAGCTGCTCGTAAAATGATAGACTTCCTAACGGAAATTTTCACATTCAAGTTGTTGAATTTGGGTGAAAGTAGAGGTCACTGCGAATGAGAGTTAATTATTTTTCCTGCCTCCAAAACACTCTCTCCTCTCAAGGGCTTAGCGTTCTTTAATAATCGACCGCTTTTCATGGCGTTCACAGGATGTCTTACCATCCTCTGCTCCAGTCTCCCTCCGCTTTCCTTCCCACTGCCGCCCCCTCCAGGAGCCTTATTTAGACCATTTTTTTTTTCCCTAATTTCCTGCCCCCATGAAATTGTTCTGACTTTTTTTTTAATCGAGGCGAAATTCATCTAACATAAAATTAGCCGTTTTAAAGTGTGCATGCAAATCCATGGCTTTTAGTAAATTCACAACGTTGGGCAACCACCAACCTCCATCAAATTCCAGAACATTTTATCACCCCAGGGTAAAACCTGCTCCCCCACGAAGCAGTCACTCCCCCCTCCTCCTTCCCTCGGCTCCGATCTCCTTTGGATTTCCTTATTCCGAGCGTTTTAGATAAATGGGATCTTGCAATAAGTGACCTCGCGTGACTGGTCTTTCACTTCGCGTGGCTTCGGGGTTTATCCGTGTTGTAGTATGGATCCATACTTCATTCCTTTTTGTGACTGAGTAATATTCCGTCATGTGTATGGATAGAACACAATTCGTTTATCCATTCGGCTACTGATGAAGACTCAGATTGTCCACCTTTTAACTATTGTCAGAGCCACTGTGAACCTCCGTGAAATTTTAGTACCACAAATAACTGCACATCTGTGCATTACACATTAAAAAAGTAATCATTTTTCTCTCCTCCCTTGGGGGCAATATCGTCCCATTGATCATTTGAGTCGCACCTGGAGGTGGCCTTGGGAAAAGGCACCATCCGTTCCATCTCCCTGGTTGATCGTGGCTGTCTTGTCTTGGAGCCTCTTTTATTGTGCCCACCTTTGCACCAGGAGCTGTCATGAATACCGGAGACGAACATTTCTGTCACCTAGAAGTGCTAAAACATGTATTCTGAAGACCTTCTGTAAATGTGTTGTGCAATCTTCTTTCCTTAGTGTATTCCCAAAACAAACAAGACAAAAAAAGCCAACCCTGATTAGTCTGAGTTATTGCCACTTGTAAAAGTGGGATAAAAGAGAAGAACGCACAGTTATAAGACTTTCTGGGTAATGACCACCCTTGTCCAAAACTCTTTTTCTAAGTTGCTTCCACGAGATTAGAGAACTTGAAAGGCCTTGACCATCAGCTGCTAGACCATTCATTCCTGACGTTTTACAAATAGAAATGAGGCCCATGGCAGCTAAGCGACTTGATCTGGCACACGCCTCCGAGCAGGGACGGGAGCCCGGGCCTTTGGAACTGACCAAAGTGGAGTCTCTACTGCCCCCCCCAGATTGCTTCCTGTGCGGGGCCTTCTTGCCCTACAGAAAACGTCTTGCTAATAACATCATCCCTTATTATTTGGGATTCAAAACCTTGTTATTTCTTCATCACCAACGGTGCTGCGGCCATGTCCGGGCCACCTTCAACCACTCTCTTATTCGACTCACGCTTACTCTGCTGAAGGAAAGCGAGGAGGTACTTCCCTCGCTGTCTCAGCAATTTGTGCTCTTGACATTTGGGAAAACCCTGTTCAAAACCTACAAAGACTTTTTAAAGGAAAGTGTTTTGTTTTGGTTTTTTTTTCCTAGTTTTATTAAGATATAGTTGCTATACAAAAGAAACCGCACATAATTAGTGTATACAGTTTGGTGAGTTTGGGTATATGTGCACACTCATATTATCATCACCTCAATCCAGGTAAGAAACATATCCATCACCTGTAAAAGTTTCCTTGAGTCCACTTGGGGTTTCTTGTGTGTGCGTGCGTGCGTGTGTGTGCGTGTGTGTGTGTGGTAAGAACAATTAAGATGAGTTCTACCCTCATAACAAAATTTTAAGTGCCCTAATTCTATCTACTGCATTTGCCAAGAACAATGATTTGGGCTGAGGAACGAGAAGCTGTGTTTTATTTCTGTGTGGGACAGCATGGGTCTCAGCAGTCCCCCTTGCCCGTGCAGAGAACGAAAGGGTCTCTCTTCTTCTGAGTCTGCCTCATCGTGTCAATGAGCCAGTGATGTCCTGTTGCATGGAAATTGCCATGTTCTCGCCCCTTATCCATCCTATGCCTGAAACGTCTGCCCTTCCAGGACACATAGCCAGTGGTCTGGCTGTGCCAACAGCTACTTCTTATAAGCAAGCCAGCGGTTAGACCTTTCGTCATCCTGTCTTTAACGCCGTTTAACACAACTCTCTGCTTCTGGACTATGGGCCTTTGTTCATCTGAGCACCGGACCATAGAAATGTTCTTATATGTGTGTCGCTGTCCTCAGAGCTTTTGGTTTTTAGAGACATCAACTCATTTGTCTTGAGTGGTGCAGCCGGAAGTCTTGGAAGGCCCAGAGGTACTGCGTGCTGGGACTCAGCCAGGTCCCTTGGCCTTAGCTGATGCAGTCCCCGAAACCTTCAGCTTTGCTCATGCGCGCTGGGCCTGTTGTCTGTTAGCTCTTGGCATGGGCTGCTGGGCACGGGGCCACGGTTTTTCTCCACTGTGGCGAGTCTGTTCATCCTCTGCCATTAGGACCTGGACCTCATAATGCAGAAAACACAGTCAGCAAAGGTGTAGCACCGCATGGAACTCTCAAGCCTGGAATAACCCGGTTCAGTGCATGGGAGACTTCGACTTGAGGTGGCCACTGGTGTCATGTCATGGCTGTTTAGACCCCACCTGGTTCTGGGAAGCGGGACATCGTCCACCCCAGTTTGGTTGGCATCTTTCATTCCATGTTCAATGAAACATGGATATGTATTGTGTTTTTCCCTCTTCTGGCCTGGTGGGGGAGGGGCTTACTCTTTCTTCCCGTCCACCTCAGTAGGAATGTAAAGTACCAGCTCCCAAGGTCAGCATGCACACGTACTCCTGTCCGCATCCATGGCGGCTGGCACGTAAGAGGCAGGCGAACGCTTTCAGAATGTTAGATGAAGTCATTTACCTTCCTGTGACAGAAACACCCTTTACCACAAAGCACAAACATTTCTCACTGTCAAAACTCACATGCTTCTCAGCCTTTATTCTGTGCCAGCCCTGGGTGCGCTTGGAATGATCCCAGTTCGGCACATGAGAAAACTAAGGCTCAGAGAGGTTGAGTAACTTGCCCAAGATGACACAGCTACTGCGTAGCAGAACCCAGACCCCATCTCAGCTCTGCCTGCCCCCAAAACCTGAGCTGTTCTTTACAACTGCTACAGACCGGATGCTTGTGTTCCCCCCTCAGGGTGATGGTATTAGGAGGCGGGGACTTGGGGAGGGAACTAAGTTATAAATGGGATTAGCATTCTTGTAAAAGGGACCCCAGAAGGCACCGTCACCCCTTCTACCATGTGAGAGGACACAGCAAGAAACTGGCCACCTATGAACCAGGCGGAGGGTCCTCACCAGACACCAAATCTGCCGGCACCTTGATCTTGGACTCCCCAGCCTCCAGACTGTGAGTAATAAATGTCTGTCGTTTAACCCCCGCCCCCAGTCCGTGGTATTTCCACTGTAGCAGCCTGAACAGATACCTGCTAAGGTAACCACTCTGCCGGTGGAGTTTAACTCCTTATCCTCCTGGAAACAAACAGAGTAAGGCCACCCTCCCTTACAAAGATGTCTGCAGTTTTCAGAGACCTCGCTTGTGACAAAGCGCAGTCTGGTTGCGTTAGTGAGACTCAGAAGTGTGGGCTCAGGGCACACGCCGAGTGAACTTCCGTCAGTGCACGAGTGACTTGTATGCACGTCGTCGGCTTGCGTTCCCAGAGATCAGAAGCTGCGGGCCAAAGACGGTCAGAGGACCGCCTGTTGATGTCTTGGTTTTTCAAGGTGGCGACTCAGTCATATGTTTATGTGGGCATGTTATTTATCGACAGCCAAGATTTCCTCCGCGTGTTAGAACTTCCACCCTCCTTACTCACTGAAATCATCTGAGTACCGTTTCCCACTGGTTAGACGCTGGTTTGGTTTCGCCCTCTGCTGGAGGCTGTGGGCGGACAAGCTGCCGCGGAACAGAGAGGGCTGCTTTGGAGTCTGAGATGTGCAGTTTTGTGATATGTGATTTGGAAATCCCAAAGTGAGCCCTGCAGGAGGGAGGCAGAATTCCCCTGACAGCATTGTGCCCATGGCAGTAAAGACA
Source organism: Pteropus medius (assembly GCF_902729225.1). NCBI lineage: Eukaryota > Metazoa > Chordata > Mammalia > Chiroptera > Pteropodidae > Pteropus > Pteropus medius. Next base: position 3,600,346 of record NW_024343733.1, on the reverse strand, counting down.
AACAGATGGCTCCAGGGCGAGGGAGGGCGGTGGGACCTGCGGCAAATGTTTTATAGTCTTAAGTACATCACACTTAGCGGTAAACTCTGCCAAGTGTCACTGTCTAGGCCAGGTACATTCAGCATGAGTCCCCCACCTGTCTAGAATACACAGCAGCTCAAACAAACCACACCGGCAACCTTAGAAGCTCATTAAGCTCCCAGCACTCTACGATTTTCCAGGGAAAGACTGCTGAACGGGGAATCTCAAGAGCCAGGACGGAGCACGCCACTGCACAGGATGGCCCAGGTACCCTGCCAGCTGGTCGCACACCCCAGGCTACACCGTCCCCTCCAAGGAACCCGTGTTCCCACTTGGGAACCAGAGACAGGGAGCATGGTAATTTTCCATCCTCCTTCCCCGGGTGACTCAGAAGAAAGCAAAATCTGTTCCCAGCATGTTTTACTTTTTCTGTCATTTCTCTTGCTGAGCATGAGAGCGAAGGCTGGGAGAGGTTTGTCTGCCCCCACTCTCCCTCCTGCTCACGAGTTCTCACAATCTGCTTCCCTCTCCACCTTCAGAAGCTTTGCACCTGCCCGGGGCCCGCAGTTTGCCTGGAGATGCTGTCTCTCTGTTGTCATTTTATTTTCAATGAAAATGCCACTGCCCCTTGGTGGCCCAGTGACAAGCGATGTTCAGGAGGCTCAGATGTGAGGTTTCGGTCACACATCGCTGCCTTGTGGAATGTGCTACAAATCCACAACAACATAGCAGGCTGTGAATTTCTCGAGAGGCAGCGCCTTCCAAAATACTGTCTTTGGGATATCGTTTGCATATCAAACCTGGACTTCCTCAGCTCCAGGAAGTGATTCACAAAGGACACAGTTCCTTTCCTCCCATCCCCTACGGACCATAACTGGCTCTTTCTCACTTAGGCCTATGGAGAGAGGATGTGATGCCTGGTGCTGCTGCAGCCACATTGCAGCCGTGAGGGCAAGGCCCAAAGAATTTCAGAAACACCAGCCTGGAGCCCCAACTTTGCTGAACTTGTGTACCAGCCCTAGAAATGCCCATCTCTAATTTCTCAATAACAGGGCTAATACCTGTCTGTGATTTTTCCAACCAGATATTCTTCACTGCAGTTGACCAGATACTAAATAACATAAATAATGCTTTATTACTATATTATTATATAAATAAATGCTCATCAGTAGGAAGAGAAGGCAGCTTAATACACTTTCTCCTGTGACTTCCCAATCTTGAATCATTTCCTTGTTTACTTTCCTATTAAATAGGCAGAATCCTTGAAGAAAGGTTTGTGGTGAAAAGCTAGGTGCCAGGGAACCAGGAGCCTGAGGAGCTCCAGCTGGCAGAGTCCCCTGTCTCTTGTCAGTCTTACAGAAGCCCGGCTTGTGCACTCTGCATTTTAGATCCAAGAACTAGCTGAACGAAGTATGGCACAAGCATTGAGTGAGATGACAGAACATTCTCACACAAGAACAATCGGGGGAGAAAACTCTGAGTGAATTGGGGCAGGCATGGAAGCTACCAAGCCCACATCCTCACCAGAGTGACACAGCACCCCTGAAGAACAACAGGAGCCCCTGATCTGACAGCCCACGTTTGAGAAGTCACCAGGCTGTCTTCAAAGGGACTCTCCCCATGCACGAGGAGCAGGTCACTGCTTCACAGTGCATCGTCCGTGGCAGTCACTCAGCTGGCCCCCGTGTGTGTGTGGCACGTCTCACTGCCTCCTCAGTCACCCCGTATGGTGGGTCTGACTTCCTCCACCCCGTGGCTGGGACCCAGGCTCTCAATCGGGCCGGCTGTTCTGCTCCACTGACTCCTCCATGGCCTTCTAGATCACTCAGTAGTCAGTGGGGAGTAACTGCACATCTCCACGAGCCACAAGCGGGGAAACGGCACAGACAGGCCTCGCTGGCCTCCGCCACTGGGCATCTTCAGTTCTCCACCTTCATGGAGAAAGCAAACCCTGAGGCCCAGTGCTTTTGGTGAGTCTGCTTGGGATAACACAAGTATCGCTTCTTATAGCCAAGCCTGATCGTTCATATTAAACGGGCAAGGGCCAGTAAATGGCGACACTGATATTCCCTGGGCACCTGATGTGTGCATTGCCCTAGGCTGGGAGCACGGAGGATGTCAAGGCACCTAGGCCATGAGCCGTGTTGGGCATCAGCATAAAACAATCGTCCCTACCACACCTGGGAGCCCACCTCGTGCCTGGCCCCGCCCACACAGTCCCTCCGCCCTTGAAAGCAACTCTGCAGGGCAAGTGCCATTACGTTGTTCTCATACTGGAGCCAGGGGAATTAAGACCCAAAGAACGGCAGTGACTCGCAAAAGCCACGCGCCTGGCGACTCTGGGCTGGCCATGCGGGCCTTGAGCTGCGCGCCTCGGAGCCTGGTCGCTGGACCGGCCGCATCAGGAGCCCGCGATCCGTGTGTGAATCAGCGCTCAGGGCTTCTGAAACGCGGTCAGGTCTGGGAAGCACTGAGTTGCGAGGTTTCTAGGCACAAACAGTTTGAAGGCTGTAAAGCACGCACTTGTGACCACGGGTTTTTGACACCCTTAAAGCCTTTCGTGAAAAATTATTCAGGGACCTCCTTGGTTTTTTTTGCAGTTAATATTTTATGTTTTTACAAATACGAATTCGAAACACAGTTCTTCCCTATGGTTTTGTGTTGAATTTATGAATCTCACTGTTTATAACTTGACCATATTTTACAAGCACTTTAAAGGTTTTTTTTAAAACCACTTCATTAAATTCCCTTAAATGCTTTGAGTGAACTAATGAATTTAAATATTTGATTTCTTCATAAGCACTTTTTATAAACTTCCCAAGTATTTCATGAGCTCTTCTACATCTAATACATTGAATTCTTAAACATGGCAAATCTTAAATTCTCCTAAACAGTAGCACACTATTTGCAAACTTAGTAAAAATTCTCTTACCACTTTTAAGTTAAAAATCTGTCCAAATACAACAATGTGAATGTTGTTAACACAACTGAACTGTCTTAAACACATTTAAGGTGGTCAGTTTTGTGTTATGTGTATTTTACCACGATTAGAAAAAAGATCTGGCTGTAATCGATCAGTCAATTCATTTAAAATCAGAATCACAAAGCCTTTCTATTATATGATGCCCAATTAAATGTTTCGAACACTTAAAATGCGAAAATATACACAGATTACTTTCCAAAACAACACAAGATCAAAACAAACAAACAAAAAGGTATGGCTTTGCTTTAGTTCATTACCTCTGTACTGAATACTGACTCTGCTGGGGATTAAAGACCCAGCTAAGGAAAGTGCTGTGCCATCCAGACAAGTCTGTGTTCCCCAGTGAGCACGGAACGCTGCAAATTGCTCTGTGGCCAGGAAGGAGGGATCGATTTTTTTCAGGGACCTCAGCTGAACCCTCATTATAGTCACTATAGTGATGGAAGAAGATTCCAGGTCCCTTTCACCTTGCACAAGGGGGCGTGGTTTCAAAGCCCGGATTTCCTGCCTCCAAAGACACATAATCCTAATTTGCTCCCAATTTGAATCTCCAGCCGCCTCCACTTTTCCTCAGAGAATGTTCAGTGCACCTCACTGGTTCTGCACCCCTGCTCCTGTTAACTGTCATTCCAGAAAAGGAAGAGGTTGGTGTGAGTCCAGGACAGCTGAGGATTTTCCAGAAAGCAGAATTTAAAACTGGTCTTTGGAGGATGAGCCTGACTGGAGAAGGGAAACTTGTGAGGTGAGGAGAATTCATTCTAACACAACAATGAAATATTAGCTGGGCGGGCTGTCGCCTCTGTCTCCCGCTCTGAGCAAGCTTCCCCACACTGAACGCGTTGCATTTGAGCTGCTCTTCGTGGGAGGCCAGTGAGGGGCCGATGCTAGAAATGGGGGCCGGGGGGAGGAGCCCCTTGGTTACTGAGACCCTCCAGCCACCAGACTGGAGGGGCCCGAGAGAAGCTGGCCCTGGGGGACGTGTCACTGCCTCCCGGAGCCCGCAAGAGGCCCTGGCCCTGCCATGAGTTCAACCAAGTGTGACCGTGAAATCGCATTCCATCGCAAACGTGAAGACACGTGGGCAACGCCTGGATAATGCCGCCAGATGGTGCCTCGCCCACCGCTCAGCGAGTTCCTCCGAAACGCCTGGAGGTGGCTGGCGAGGGGAAGCAGGTGGAGACGCAGTGTCTCCGATTCTCCTGGGCACCTCCTCCCAGCAAGGACATCAGCAGAGCCTCAGCGTCCGTCCATCGAGAGAGGCATTTATACACAAACAACCAAAGCAGGTCCCCAGAGGACCTGTGCCAAAGGTGAAGTCTGGGCGGTCTGGAGGGACAACTGGGAGGACATGGGAGCATTCTGGCCTTGGCACATCTTGCAAGTCAGTGGGTCTTGGCGGGGGCTGCCAGGAGGCTGAAGATGGCACCCACCCTGATAGCGGGATCGATGTCATTTGATTCTCACGCTGCTCTGCAGAATGATGCTCTTACTATAAACCCACTTTATAGATGAAGGAACTGAGGCTCGGGGGTGGGACACTGTATCGCCCGTGGCGGAAAAAAAAAAGCTGGTTTCCAGGTGGTCACAGGTTCACAGGCGGCAAGCCCCCGCGGGTCTCGATTGTGTCCGATTCCCGCCCCCTGCCCTAGGGGGCAGCAAAGCTCCATAACTGACCGTGCGCTTCCCAGCGCAGCAGCCACAGGTTCAAATGCTGCTTCTGCTACTCACGGAGCAAGAGCGGCTAAGTCGGTTAACCCGGAGGTGGGGTCTCCCTCCGTTCCCCGTGGGCGCGTGGGGCCAACAGCGCCTCCGCGGGGGCAGCACAGACCCCCCTCAGAGGGCTCACCTGTGCTGCTCTACGCACTCAGTGTTTCGGTTCTTTGACCGTCGTCGTCCTGGTTTCATAAAAGTTGACAGACACAGAGGCAAAGAGAAGCAAAGTGACTTCCCCAAAGTGACTTCACATGACCAGTAAGCGGCAGAGTCAGGATTCGAACCCAGGGCGCCCGGCTGCACCGGAACTACCTCTGAAATGGCTCAGGACTCAGCATGCGGCTTGGCGCCGCACTGCTCGCTGTTAGGAGAAGGGGCCCCATTCCAGGGCGGCAGGTAAGTTCAATTGATGGAAGTGATTGTTACTGACATTGTAACCATATTTACAAGGCTCACCGGGGGCGGAAGGGGAGTGTGTGCCCACCACCCAGACTCTGTGAACATCTTGCATAAAAGAAATAAGTACTTAACCAGCGGCCGGCACACGCAAGTTTCTAATTGACTTGTAAAAAGTAAAAGTCTAGAGACTTTTATCAGGGGGAGGTGTGTTCTCGAGACTAAGGGTAGCTGCTGAGGCCTGACAGGAGAGCTTGCTGGTGACATCAGAGCCGCAGCCCCCTCCCTGGCAGCCAGGAGCCGCCCCAGCTTGGGGTCATGGGGGTTTTCCCCAGTTTGGCATCAGCTGGCAGTGCGCACTCACCCCATTTCTCCTGGGAGGCTGCATGAGCCTGGGCCCTGGGCGAAGGTGTAGGAAGGGGGCCAGGTGATGCCCAAGGTGGCCAGGCTTTACCTTGAGTCTGGAGGTTTCTAACCTGTCGCTTCTCTCCCTTCCCCAGCATCCCACTTATGGCTGAATGCTAGCCATCGGGCTTGACCACTAGGATGGGGACAAAGAGCTGAGGTCAGCAGGGGAGGGAAGGGGCAGGTCCCTGGCCAGCCCTGGGACTTACATCCCTTCCCTGGCAGTGAGAAGGCATAGGTGCCTTCATCCTCACCTGCGCCTCACCCCGTTCTGGGGGGGGGCTCTAACAAGTATGGATCGTGCCCCCACCCCTGCCCACGGGGTAAGGGGGGTGGGGGACTCTCAGACACGCCCATCTGGGAACTCCGTGATCTAAGGGAGGGAACAATCCAGTGGAACTTGTTCAAAGCCCCAGCAGGCGACTGCTGACTCTCTGAAGTGAAAATAAGTTCTGGGGAGAGCGTACAAAGATGAAGTCCAACTGCGGTTGAATCGAGGTTCCTGCCGGAAACTGGGAGCTTTTAGTAGAGATGTTAGAGGGACTGAGGGCAGGGGAGGGAGAAAAGGAAAAGAACGGTTTAAACGCATTAATTTAAAATCCGTTTTTGATGATGCCTTGCCATCTGCAGGCACGCGGGCACGGTGTGTGACTGGACATGTGCAGTTACGTATTCCACCTATTTACTGCTCAGGCTCATGTGCATAAAGCTGGGCACACCATACTTTATGGTCACTAGGGGGTTTTTGACAGTAACTGGCTGCACATGATTTTGACCTTGCACCTTGGCTCCATGCAACTTAGCCCCCTAAGCCTCAGTTTCCCCCTTTCTACAGCGTGGTTTTGCCTTGACATCTAGTAGGAGGCTGACAGATCATCTCGTAGAAACTCATCACACTTGGTTGCAGAGAGCCCAAAGCATTCACCCACGTGCTTTGTCTTCAAGGAAGGACAAAGGACCTTAAAGCCAGAGACGAGAGGCGGCATGCCCAAGGTCAGGTTGACATTCTCCCCAGATCCTAACGTTCTCCTTACCAGGTCTGTCCCCACAGAGATGCTCCCGAAGACCCAGGAGGCAGAGGGGAGGCGACTGGTAGCCAAGGAGAAACAGTTCTGTGGTGCCAGCTGTGAGCCGTCTCTGCCGTCACCGCAGGGACCGATGTGCCACCTTGTCTCTGGGATATGGGGTTAATGAGTTACGCCTTTCAGCACAGCTGCCAAGCACCTGGTCCCAGCCCAAGGCCACACTCCCACGACGCTCCAAGAAAACATGGGCACAGGCACAGTAATGCCAGGTGGCAGCGGAGTCGCCACCAGCCTGATACGATTTGCCACCCAGGAGGCACCTTTTCAAAAAACTGCCAACACCTGAGCCCTCACGCATAGGGGTGCCTATTCCACGCGCCTGGGAAAGGCCGCACAGGTATGCTGTCAGCACGCCCCAGGCGGGTCCTATTCGCAGCTGGGGTGGAGACGGAGGCTTCCAGCCTGGCAGTGTATCGGAATCACCCGGGGGACTAAAACACTGATGCCTGCCCGGTTTAATTGGGCTCTGGAGTGTGGTCTGAGCGTTAGGAGTTTGAATCACTCCCCAGGTGATTCAAAGGTTCCTGGGCTCTTGTCTCCCCCGACCCATGCCCTGCAGAGGGCTGCCCAAGATTTACAGGTCCCCCCAAAAGAGACCTTAGCCTGTGGCACTGCTTCTAAATCTACATATGCATCTTGAGAAAATTCCCTTCTTGACTTCTGAATGTCGATTCAAAGTCCCTGGACCTTCTTGACTAGGAAACAAAAGTCAGTGTGAATGGCCTGAAGGCTCTCCCCCTTCCTCTGAGCCTTGAGGACAGGATGGGGCTATGCTGTCATCCAGCCCCCGGGCCTTGTCACTCATCTTTGGAGGGCCCTGACCAATCAGTCCCATGGCACGTTACAGGATCTGAGCCCACAAAGTCCCCCTAGGCACTTCAGGGCAGTGCCAGGGCTGTCTCGCTGGTGTCCTTATATTCTGCCCTGACCAGTTTGGTAGCTGAAGTCCCCTGTGAAGAATGCCTCCTTTGGGACACCCTGCTCCTGGGGCACTCATGTTCCCGCTGACCGGAAAGCCCACAGGAGTTCCACTGGGGTGCTGAGTTCACCCCAGTCTGTACCCGCCTCCCTCTCCCCAGAAACTGACAGGCCTTCTCTTCACCCTGTGACATCGGTGGCCGGGCTGGAGGCACAGCCTCTTTGGGTCTCTCTATGCTCTGCCATAGAGGGGCAGGCACCAGATTGTCCCCATTACAAGCTGAGCACAGCTTCCCTCTGCAGACTCTCCCCCAGGCATGTCAGCTGGTACAGGGAGACTGCCCTCCACCCAGTCCCCACCGACACATGACCAGGACCAGCAACTGTCCCTGAACTAACCAGGTGACCAGAGTCTTTCCTGCCGGAGACAAAGCATCCTCCGTGTGCCAGCACCATGCAAGCACTTCACGCGAAGTTTCGTGTACCCATTGTACAGATGAAGACCAAGGATCTGAGGGGTCAAGTTTTTGCTTAAGGCCAAAGAGAGGACCTGAACCCAGATCTCCAACTTCACCCCTAATCTCTACAGCAGAGGCTCTCAAATTAGAGAGGGCATAAGCACCCCAGTGATTCTATCTCCGTGGGCCCCAGGAACCTGCATTTTAATCCCAGAACGCAGGAGACCCTGACACAGGTGGCCGGGGACCAGCCTTGGAGAACTTGTGCCCGCATCGCATACTCCAAGTCCCAGGACCTGTCCCAGGCCCAGCCAGGCTCATTCTCGGGGCACGCCCTTGACCCCTCTGACCTTTCTCCCCTGAGAAATCGAATGAGAAGATCGAACTAGCCAATTCCAAGGGGCTCTTCCCTGTGCCTTGAGCCCCACAACTTGGCTTCTACTCGGTTCGCTGGAGGGAGGGAAGGGGTAGGGAAGGGGAGGGAAGGGGAGGGAAGGGGGAGGAAGGAGGAGGAAGGGGAGGGAAGGAGGAAGGAGTACGGGGCGCCCTTTTCTCCACGTTTCTCCCGCAGCAGGCCCCTCTGCCAGGTCAAACAGTGATCCCTGCCCGGGTTTTCACCTGCTTCTTCATACAGTCAGGGACCCAGAAGACCCCACCCCCCCAACTCCCCAACCACCGTCCTGGAGTCTCTGGCAGAGGGGACAGTTCCTCTGCTTAAGGGCCTGAAAGAGCAGCTGGGGAGCCCCGCCTCTTGCCTTCGCTCCCCCTCCTTCCTTTCTTCATGAAGGGCCGAGCCAGGTCCAGTTCCCATCCCTGCTCTCCACAGACAGCCGGCCCCCAGGAGAGCTGTAAGAGACAGCGAAGAGTGGACATCTGGGCAGAGCGCGTCCACAGGAGCTGTCCCTGAGCTCCGCTGAGTCAGCTCGGCCTAGGGGTGGTGGGGCTCGCCGCCTCTCCCCCCCACCGCCCCAAGGTCTGCCCGAGCTGGCCCAAATGCCAGACGCCAGCTACCTCCTCTCCCAGGTAAGCCCCAAATTATTGACTGCACCAGCTCTGAACCCCAACATATATTTATCCTGCCTCCCAGACGCCCAGCCTGGGTCTTACTTGGACTTGCAGGCATCTCAGGAGTGAAGGGAGGAGGGGAAAATGGAAAGTGGCTGTGCCTGCCCTCAACCCCACCCTCTGGCTGAGAAGGTGCTGAGCTGAATCAGGCCGGGGCACTGCTCCACCATCCGCTCATCAACCCTGAGGTGGCCGGTTCAGCAGCTAATCCTAGCCCTGTCACCTGCTGCACACTGGAGGTGGTGGCCTGCCTGAAGGCCAGGCAGCCAAGAGGACAGTCAGTAATAGCAGAGAATGTGCCAGAACCTAGTTTCCTCACGGTCTGTGCCTGTTTGTGGCCACAGAGGTAGCTGTTTAGGAAAGGATTGCGCTCCCTCCACCCAAGTGTGGAGTCCCACAGGTGCGTGGGGACAGAGAAGTTGTGAGAAGCCAGCCTTTCAGTCCAAAGAGCCTCTACCTGCCCCCGCACAGCCGGGACACCAGCCTGCAGCAGCTTTCATCAAAGGATTTTGGGGAGTTGCTGAAGGGGAATCATGTGAGCATACCCAGCCCACTGCCTTCTGCCCCAGCTCTTTGGAGTGATGCCTGTTTCTTCCTGTGTGGCCCCCAGATGACCTGCATCAGAAACAAGTAGGATTCTTGTCATAAATGCATATTCCTGGGCCTCCCCTTGTACACAAGGAATCCTGAGGCACAAAACCATTTGAGAATTATCTGTGTGGCAGCCAGGAGCCAGGAATCTGGTGTCGCTTCCCTGAGCCCTCAGTTCCTCGTGCTTACGATGGGGGCGTGAAGAATGCACATCCCACAGGGTGGTCTTAGGACTCGGTAAGGCGACATAATTATCCAATAGCAGAGCAAAATTGTGGCAAACTGATTCTGCAGATGGAAGCAGCAGATTTTCCATTCCTTTTTCTTTTCTTTTTTTTTCTTTTTCCTTTTTTGCCTGCCGTGTAACCTTCAGCGGAGACAGGCTCCTGTGAGAGGCGACCCTGGTTCATAGGTCAAGGCTCTCTCGCTTACCAACCATCTAAACTCAAGCATGTGATATGTGTCCCTATGAACCTCAGTTTCCACATCTACCAAATGGGAATGCTAAATTGCCCAGTCACCCATCCTTTGGCTGCGATGACTCAGTGCTATACTTTGAGGAAAGCCACGTGATTACACAGACACGACTCCCCACTCTGGGACTTCCCTGTGCTCCCTGCCCTAACTCCTGCTTTGGAAGCAAAATGAGTAGAGGGAAAAATGGCACCCCAGCCACCCTGTCTCCCTGTCTCAAAATGTGGCCTGCGGAGGGACCCCAGCAGATCCTTGCACGCTAGCGATGTAGCAGCACTAGAGCCAAAAGGTGGAAACAACCCAAGCGTCCGTAGACAGACGAACGGATTCACAGCATGTGGTAGATCCAGACAATGGACTATCATTTGGCAATGGAAAGGAACGAGATACTGACACATGCTACAATGTGAGCGAACCTTGGAAACGTTACGCTGATTGAAAGAAGCCAGACACAAAAGGCTGCATGTGATATGACTCCTTTTTATGAAACGTCCAGGACAGTCAAATCTATGGAGACAGAAAGCCGATCGGTGGTTGTCAGTGGCCCGAGAGAATGAGGTGATGGAGGGGTAACGAGTAAAGGGTACAGTTGTTTCTTTGGGAGATGATACAAATGTGCTAAAATCGACCATGGTGGTGGTTGCGTAACTCTGCAAAGATACCGAAGACTATTCCATGATTCACTCGAAACGGGAGAGTTTTCTGGTATGTGAATTATATCTCAATATAATTACTCAAAAAAAAAGACCATCTACATGAGAATCACCTGAGGTTCTCATTTCAGTTGCATTCCTGGGCCTTCTGAGTCTGCATCTCTGTAGATGGGCCAGGAATCTGAATTTAAATTAGAGCTCCAGGTGATTTGCATATACAGAACTTACAGAACCATCCCTCTAGGAAGGCGGTCCAGTCGATAACTGTTTCCTTGGCACTGGGGTCTTGCAAGTGTAAACCCAGCCCGTATTAGTCTCCCATCGCTGCTGTAACAAACGACCACAAACCTGGTGGCTTAAAACAACGCAAATGTGTTATCTCATAGTTCTGGGGGTCAGAAGTATGAAGCGAGTCTCACTGGGCTAAAACCAAGGTGTCAGCAGGGCTGCGTTCCTTCTGGCGGCTGTAGGGGAGAACCTGTTCTCTTGCCTTTTCCAGCTTCGAGAAGCTGCCTGCATCCCTTCGCTCGTGGCCCCATCCTCCAATTTAAAGCCAGCGATGGCCTGTAGCGTCTTTCTCACATCATGTCACATCACTCTTGACTCTGACCCTTCTGCCTTCCTCTTTATATATAGTGACCCTTGCGTTTATGTCGTCTCTCCACCCCTAGATAATCCCGGGTAACCTCCGCATCTCAAGGTCAGCTGATTTGCAACCTTAATTCCGTCTTGCCATGTGACATAACATAGTCACAGGTTCTTGGGACTAGAATGTGGACATCTTTGGGGGCTGTGATTCTGCCTGCCATGCGGTCTGCTGCCTAACAGTGTAAGGTGCCTCTCCCCACGTCACAGGTGCTGAGTGAATGAACGTGACCCCACCTGGAGTCCCCTACTGGGGCTGTTGCATTGGTGTCTGAGAAGAGGTTCTAGCAGATCCCTCTAAATTCTAATTATCATGGTCTCAGCCCCCACCCCTCTGCAAAGCCTGCACCACGTAAAGCAGTGGTGAAGTTAAAATAGATTTGGGGCTCCTGCCACTTCTTTCTGCTTCTCTGGTGAGTTTGCTTCTCAAATAACGATGCAGAGTTTGAAGCCTATCCAGGGACAAGCTTCCATCTGACCCCTGCGAGTTCCAGTAATAGGTCAGTATTTATATAAATAATAGACAAACATGCGCAAGCCGCCCTCCCCAAGGAGCCCCTGTCTCCTATTTTTAGGCGGTCCGTCTTCCCGCCCGTGGAGCTGTGTCCCTCCCTCTGTGGTCTGGGTTGAGATGTAGATACTGGTGGCTGCAGTGAGAGGGGGGACAATTATTCTAAAATCCCCTTGCAGGGATCACTCTGCCAATTATTTCCTAAGAAGTGGCACTGGACAGAGGTTCAAGTGTAAGTTCTGTTTATTTGTCTCACCAGGTTCTGTGGGGAAGAGAGGGATGAAGAGCTCACAGACAGACAGAGACAGGCTGGCTGTAAAGTCTGGCTCTTCCTCCAAGGGAGAGAATGAACAGTCGGGGAGGGCGTGTCTATGCCAGCCACTGCACCTTTGCCGAATCCTCTCTGTAAAATTGGTGCGTGGACCCATCACACAGATGAGGGCACTGAGGTTCAGAACAGCAAAAACTCCCAACCAGGAATGGCAGAGCTGATCCATCTCAGCTCTCAATCTATCTCCCGCAACACCCAAGGTTAGCTTAAAGGATCAGGGTGCCTCAGGTGAGAAAGGAACCTTTTTTAAAAGGTAACTCGAATTCCAAATGTGAATGGGGGATGATTCTTTCATTCACACTAAGGCATGTGAGCCCAGCATAGGGAGCCTGAATGAGCTGAAGAGAAAAACTATCTGTGTCAGAGTCAAGACATGGGTGCGGGGCACCTGCGGGGTTTCCCTCCCTGCCCATATTTTATGAGAGCGTCTCTAATCCTCACTTGTTTGAAGTGGTTTAGGCGTGGTCTTTAAGTCAGAGTAAGCAAGATGGCACCTGGAGTTCCTGTAAATTTCTTGGAGATTAAAAGTGTCTTGTTCCCAGAACGCTGCCAAGCCTTGGGAGTACCCCTAAGCTCAGTGTTTAGAGGGACAGAGGATTGAGCCCGGCGAATGCTAGGAACTGTCATTTACCCAGCCTCTCTCTCCTCTGCACTCTGATTCTGGTTTTACAGCCCATTCTGAGACACTTTATGGGATGGTCTTCCCATCCACAAAATGGGCATGTGCTGGCTGCCTTCCCTCCAGGCTCCTGCAGCAGCCGGTACTGTTGGTGGCCCCTTCACTGAACGTCTGTTCATTGTCCCTTTCCTTCCAGACCGGGATCCCCGAGGTCAGGGACCGACTCCTGCACCGTAGTGTCTGGATTCCTGGCACTCAGCATGAGTGAACAAGCGAATGAATGGATGAACAAATGAACACATGAATTATGACAATAGTCTACCACACTTATCTTGGACCCGCTGGTGTTACACATTCAGGAATTTTGTAAGGCCCAGTTGTTAAATTATTGGTAGCCTGCAATTGACCATGGTGGGTGTATTTATGCCAGGGAAATGGGCAAATGCTACAAATCAGGGCTCCCCTCGCCCCTTTTCAGAGCCTGTTTATCAGTGCTTCCCCATGCCAGGCCCTGTTTTAAGCAGTTTACATAAATGAACCCACATTTCATGCTCACAGCCACCATTACCTTTCTGCAGGTGGGGAAACTGAGGCCCCGGTGTGGTTCGGTAGCCTTCCTCGACCCAATATGGGAGACCCGGATAATCACCATCCTCGCCGTCTCTGGGCGCAGCTGCCCATTGCGGCCTCACAGGTACCAGCCTTTCTCAACGTGGCCTCTGTTTTTAATCAGCTCCTCCGGGAGAAGAGACGCAGTTGCCTGGTGACTAAAATGTTTCCCGAGCCTCAGCAAGTCACGCTGTGTGCCAGGAGGATAAAGATCACCACACGGGGAGCCCCTCGTCCGAGGCTCCAAACAACAGATCCAGCCAGCCCCCATGCAAAGCTCCAGCCCGCCTTCGTGACGCCAGCAGAGCCATGGGTAGGATTGAATTAAAGCCATGACGTCCGGGAATAGGCGGCAGCAGGCTCTGTAGCGGGGCGAAGCCGGGGCAGAGGGTGTATGTTCCACCGCACGGCCCCCAAAACTCACAGGTACATCTGTCCCCCCAGTATTTGCCTTTGGCCTGTCCCTTTGGGACCACAGGTGGGGACAATCATGGACTCCCCAAAGCTCAGCTTCGGGGGTGACAGAGTCGCCAGGGGCCATTCTGGCTTGAATACGCCACACCTCCGTGTCCCTTGTTTACCCTCCCGCATGGTCACCTCCTGTGTGTGTCAGTCTCCCCACTTTTCTAGGAGTTCCTTAGGAGGGAAGTGTGGCTCCTGGTTATTCTTGCATGTGGCTCCAGAACCCAGGGACACAGCAGGCCCTCCGTAAATGTGCAGGGAATAAATGAATGAACAAACTCACGGACTGTGCCTTGGCGTCTCCACCTTCCTGCTGCCACAGGGAGCTCCAGATGATTTCTCTAAGCCCTGCCGTCAGGGGTGAATGCCCTGGGTCAGGGCGTCACGCCCCAGCTTCCTCTCTTCCGGCTCCTTGCTGGCTGGTAAAGGTGGCTTGTTTGGCAGGAGACCCAGGAGAGCAGACGGGGCCTTGGGAAGGCTTCTGGAAGAGGTGATAGTTACTTAAGCTCTGAAGAGGAAGCCTGGGTCATAGGAAGAGGGCGGGGAAGGGACAGACCCAGGCAGAAGGAACGGCTGTGGCCAGTGGGGCTTGAGACAGTTGAGACAGGTGATGGCTCCCTTCGCCCTACACACTGGGAAGCCTCTCCTTGGTCACCTGAAGGGCAAAGCAAAGCCACGTGCCCCCTCGCTGTCCACGAGCACCATCCCAGGGCCTTCATCCCCACCCACACGCACCGTCTCTAGCTCTGGGAGCAGCCATGCCAAAGGGAGGAGATGCAGGCACGAGAACATCCTTTTCTTTCTCCCCAGCAGAAAGCCCCATCATTGAATCCGTGAATAATATAATAAAATTCCAAGAGTCGATATTTTAAGTCAGAATAAAATTGTTCCCAGCAGTCATGGGCAATTCCCAAGGGGCCTGGGGATCCCCTTTCTGACCTTGAGGCCAGTGTGGGTTTCTAGATTCCTTCTGACCCAAAATGCAGTCTCCAGGTCTGCTTTCCAGTTCATTCAGACCAGCTAGTGCCCGACAGCCAATACGTTCCCAGCTCTGCTTGGTCTTAGCACCACCTGAGGGTGCTTTCAAAATGCAGATTCCAAGTGCTGCCTCAGCTCTCTGAATGCCAACAGAGAGCGTAATAGGCAGCTGGATTTTCAACCAAGAAGGGGATAATTCTGCTGCCCTGGCAGATTTCAGGAACTTCCTGGTGTCTCCGAAAGGCACCCGCCCTGGAAAGGGCTGTGACCCTTGGCTTGGGCCTATGGTCTGCAGCTGTGGGCATCCCTTCCCCAGCACCCTGTGAAGCTGATACCGGTGGGCTCACCTAAGCCCTCTGTCAGTGAGCCCTGAAGGACCCTGACCCACCCCAGCACTCTCCAGAGCCTGGTGCCTAGGACTCACTGAATACAGGTGGATCGTCGATGGCTGTGTCACCAAGCACCATGGAGCGCAATGGCCTGGACTTGCGAACTGGAAAGGCTTGACTTTGAGTTTCTTCTCTCGCTCTGTGACCTCTCTGAGAATCAATTCCTCATTTGCAAAGTGGACACGATTCCACAGAGAATCGTGGAATCTTGTGCCGTGTCCCATGCCAGGCCCTTCTGCTGGACATCTCATTATATTATCCTCATTTTCAAGAGTAAGAATCCTGGTCAGACAGGTGGCAGGACTGCCGCCCGCCACCCAGCCTGGCTACAGAACCCGAACCCTTAAGCCATCTTAATGCAGAACTTCTCCCACTGACTTTGGGGACCGCCAGCACGGCGACTCTGGCGGTTGGTCTGAAATGCAGCCTCCTGGGTCCTGCCTGGTCAGAATCCCGGGGTGGAACTCTGCTGCTAAAGTTTGAGAACTCCAGCCAGGCCCCCGTGCTGTGTGGCTCAGATGGGCGGGGCTGGCACGTGGGTGTGCCCGCTACATCAGGGTGGGGAGGAGGGCCTTTTCGTGAAATGAGCCAAGCAAAGCACCTGGTGCACATTCAAGGTGGATTCCTATTGTCATGTTACCTTTATTGCTGTTCACCCTAGAGCTAATTAATGCTCGCTGGCCTTCGCTGTCCCAGGGGAGTTTCCTTCCTGCGATCTGGGAGGATGTGCGGTGGAACCGGGGTGGGGGTGGGTACGGAAACCTCCTAGGGGTCTGATACCTCCTCTGCTCACACCCCCCAACTCCGCTCACACCTGCTTCTTTCCAAAGCAGGCGGGGGTGCGGAAGAGGCGAGGCGCGACGAGCACCGCTGGCTGCTGCAGGGACAGGGGAACCCTGGAGGTGGGCTCCTCGGGCCCCCCTCCCTCCCCACCCCCTCCCCGCCGTTTCCGGCCCCGGGGCG